>NC_087204.1:65426816-65474316 GCF_015104395.2 Macrobrachium nipponense
ATAAGACCAACTATAGCCCCATAAAGAAAATATGAAATACTCCAATAATATAAAAAAAAAAAAGAGCTCGCCAATCCCATACATAAATTAACACGCACCACCCTAAAATAGTAAAATGAGAAATCACAAAAACTCTATGGACTACTGTCCTCACATTTTAAACTTACCATTACTCACAAGTATAACAAAGAAAAATGAGCCCGAGGAAAAAAGAGTAACAAAACCAGCCCCAAATTATCACTAAAAAATGTTATCTCGAGCTCACAAAATCAGTAAGAACCCTTTTACTGTTTATATAATTAACCTCCATGAAATATAATGCCAAACACCCCTTCTATCTAACTCACATACCCCGACAAATTATATCTCCTGTCTAAAATAGAAATGCTATTTAGAGCTTAACCCCTATTACGACTTCTCTCGTAGGAAAAGAAAAAAAAAAGGAAAAAAAATATTAACAACAATAATAAGTGAACTTTCCCCATAAATGCAGTATGTATCATTACGGAATTTGCTACCGCAACAACCTCAGAAACCATTATTCTCCGAATAGCTCCAAAAATTCTATACTGACACCATATAACCACATTTCACAAACTTATCTCCAGGATACACCAAGGTGCCCCAAAAAATTGTCCTTAAAACATAACTGCCCCATGAGACTACCCCAATTATATAAAACCACAACACCACCTATCCGGGATAAACCACAGTAAACCACAATTCCACAATTATATACCGCCAAAATACCCACTGGTAAATATAAAAATACAATACCTCCATAAAACCACAATGCGGTAATGCCACTCGCCCCCATTAGCCACAACACCAAAAGGAACCACAGTACCCCCTCTTGGCTCGTAAAACCACAGGTCACCATAAAAAATCATAATCCCAAAAAATCCACCCCCAAAGATTAATGCCACCCACATATCACCATATTAATAAAAATACCACCAAGGCAATAAAAATATTCCCCTCCATTTCACCAATAACCACATATCACCATATTCCCCTCTATTTCACCAATAACCACATGTGGAATAAAAACCAAGTATCCCTAAAAATATCATTACACTCATAGCAGGGTAATCAAAAATGAAACTCTGTCCCCAAAAATGCACTCAAAAGCATCTAGCTGATACACCGAAAATATTGCCACATATCTTCTCTCACGAAGTTTTCCATTTGCACTAAAATGACTGCAAAAATAACTGAATCCAAAACAGCAAACTAAAACATAGCTCTTGCCACCATAGGCCTAAACTCTGGACCATCTCCAATAAAATAAAATACCACATGGCCAAAATATTATATCTCCAATTCTCTAGTAAAAGAACCTCGAAAAACATCTCTAAGGAGCTCAATGTTACTGTCAAAAACTGTAAACTCTCTGTTTAGCATAACTGCTGAGAAAGGCAAAAACTGGGCAAATATTTGCCAAAGAATTCTAAAAAACATCATCAGTGTGCCATAACTAATTACAACAAAACCACAAATCCAAAATGTCTAAACAAAGGCTTCACCATATTCACTACGGCACAGGCCACCAGAAACATAATCAAGTCTCCTATCTCTGGCAAACTTGCCACAAACACAACAAAGGTATTGTGCAAGAGGCCAACAATTTCCGGAACATAAATATCCAGGAAAAAAAAATAGTGCCCTTATGTACACATTCAAAAATGCAAAAATTCTCCCCTTAAATCTCTTTGCAGTATCAAATGGCTGAAATTATAAATGCATTCCCGAACAATAATTCCAAGTCACGAACTGAGATATTAAAAATTTACACAAACTGTTCGGAGAGAAAAATAAATTCAAATTCGCCCATGATAAAAAACAAACAAACTTACGTCAGCGATGACTAACCTCCAAAAGGGGAAAAGAAAAGCAAATGGCACTGTTGACTGTTCCTGTGACACCTGTAACATCTGTGACACACGTAGACTTTAAGAAATTATCAACTGAACCCATAAAAAAAGGAAAACTCTGGGGCTATCACAGAAAAAAAAACAAAAAAACACCTGGGCTAAAAGAAGGCCGGTAGGTTTCCTTATTTCCCTCAATATGACTTTTACCATAGTCCTTGGACAGGGCATTAACACTATATCCTCCGATAAAACACCATTATATTTTTGGTTAGTGCCTCCCTATTTCCACAAACATCACCTCTCTTAGTTCTCATTACAAGCACCCCATTGTTAGTATCAGAAATAACACCCATATTAGTACTCGCCAGTATCATCAATATCACCAATATCACCCACAAATCATTGTCACATTCACCAAAATTGTTACCACCGTGAACTCCAATAGAATCCCCGTAAATATCTCCCGTATCACTAGTATGGGCTTTGATATTACCACTCCCCAGTATCACCACCATTGACATCATCAAACACATCACCATTAGCATCAATAAATGTAATAAATACATGTTTTGTAACAGATAATTACATATCTGTAAATAGAATCCATGACCTGAGGGGTCATTGGTGAATTAGGAGCGTCCTACGTGACTAAGACAAATCTAGATCACACTGTGCAATGTCTGCAGTAGCCTGGTTTAAGTTTGTTTGAAAACACCATCGATTTATATCTTTGTCAACTTTTCATAACACCTGTTAACCTTCGGTTGACCTGTCAACCTGCGCCGGAAACTTGTAACTTCCGAGCTGGCGGACTACGTATGTTTTTTATGTGAATCGCTGAGATAGCTAATGTATTGCTATCGACGTGATGCTCTAAGTATTCAGTTCTTTTCTAGTGATCAAACGGAACGGTCTCACGACCGAACTATCTCTCTTGTAATGGAGTTGAGAAATAAAGTTGTTGTACTGTTAGCAACTTATCCGTTTGAATCATCTCCTTTATTCTAAGAAGAACCACTCTACTAAGATACAACATAGGAGAGAAGAAAAGAGGAACTCGTAATGTTTACGAACTACAGTCGTAAGAAAAGACAAACAGTCTTTCACCAAAGCGGAAGAAACAACATAAACACATCACCATTAGCAAATAATCTCTGTATCTCCAGGTCTAAACACGTCCTCTACCGTTGAGTAAAGGCATTCTCCAAAGCGCAAGGAAAACTAGCACCATATTCATTTTTTCTTTCTCCGAAGAGAGAACAAAAATCGTTCTATAAGAAAGCCTATGGGCATATCACATCATCTCTCATTGGCTATCAGCTGATGGCATTGAACTTTGTTATCAAGGCCAAATGGAGGTGACAAGAGAAAAAAAAAGAAAAGGACTCACCCCCTCAACCCCGGTACAAAGAAAAAAAAAAATCACCCTCCCTTAGCCACTACCCCTTGGATTGCTCAGCAGAAAATACGCTGAATGCTTATGCATGAGAGAGCGCTATCTCCAAGACAATCAAGCACCTCGAGAACTGAGTTGCATGTATGAAACCTTTATAAGCACACATACGTATGTATTAAAAAAAATGTGCCACCTTTAAATACGTGCCAAGAAACTTATCACCTTCTGCTCCAAAAATGATTCACACACAAAGTCAGAAAGAAGGAAAAAAACACAAGGGCATGAAAAAAAATATAATACTCACGCCGTCAATGAAACCACATATCGCACGTATGTATAAACACGCTAATACACACATACTTGCGTGTGTAATCATGACCCAATACTTGAGCAGCGAGCACTTAGTAATCACAAGAATTCACAGATATCAACTGAGTGAGACATCCTTGAAGGCGTCTCCCGGTGGCAAAAAATGCTGACCCTAATTGAATTTCTTCTCTCAGTACCAAAACGACTGCTCAATAATTCTTATCACCTGTCACCTATTAATTGAAAACCTGACACATTTCCACAACCAGTCTCTCTGAAAACAGCCTTTTTATGCTGCCATTAATCTCACAAAAGGCGTAACAGCGGTTCCTACATAGCTGCCACCACTCTATTACCAAGGATCCAGCCTCGGTAATCTTAAAAGGGGGCTGGTAGCAATGGCGTGCAACTAGGCACTGGCTAACATCCATTTTCTCTCTTTATCCCCCCCTCTCTCTCTCTCTCTCTCTCTCTCTCTCTCGACAACACTCCCCTCCCTCTCTCCATTACCTAAGGCAATTCAATCAGACTCGTGAACTGCAAAAATACATTTATTTAAGATCAAAGCATTAACTAAATAACTCAGGTTCTTAACAAAATGGTTAAATGAAAGGTTGAACTCAAAATCCAAATAACTCAGATAACCCTGGGGATAACCAGATAACTAACATTAGTTTAGTCATAAAACTGGGCATAGTCATAGTCTAGTAACACCATGAAACATTAGTTAAGTTCCCATTTCTAAATAAATCACCATATCGGCTCCCCTTTGTTTCAGAACCGCCTATAAGAAGACAGCAGAACATATCGATAAGCAAAAGATTAAAAAGCAAAATAAAAAGGTCAAATGAAAGAGAACATACAGTCAAGCCACACTTTTGGCCAAAGAATAAGTATTCTTACCCATTCAACACGGGTTATACACACTTCACTAAAAATACTATTGGAGAAGCCATCTTGGCTCTTCACCGACTCTGTAGCAATCTCCCTTCTTGGTTAAGTTACTTCCTCATTACGTAAGGAAGATGCTTGCCCGCACGCACAAACTCACACAGAATGTTCACGCCCAAGAAACTGCTTTAAACCAGATTCATAAGGCACCTCTGCATTAAGCGCCTGTGCATAGAAACAGGACAGCAACTTCGACGTCGCGTCACCTGAGGAGGGATGCGCTAGCACTTCCAAGGCTTATCACTTCGGGCCACTGTTTTCAAGGAGAAGCTAAATTGATGATCCCTACATTCTAAAAATGTCAGCCCATTGCGTCTTCTCACTCAGAAAGAAGAGAAACAAATCGCATTCACAACAGTGTCTTAAATATATTGTCTTCATATATTTCTTATTGCATATATACATATACATATACATATACATATACATATACATATATAATATATATATAATCATATATATAATATATATATATATATATATATACTTATATATATACTATACAATATATTAATAATATATATCATATATTATATATATATATATATAATATATACATATATATATATATATATATATATGATATATATATAATATATATTATATATGGATAAATATATATCATATATATATATATATATATATATATATATATATATATATATATATATATATATATAATATATATATATATATATATATACATATTATATATATTATATATATATATATATATATATATATATATATATATATATATATATATATATATAGATATATATGATATATATATATATATAGTTATATATATATATATAATTATATATATTACAATATATTATGCATATATAAAAATATATCTATATCTATATATATATATATATGATATTAGATATATACTATATATATATATATATATATTATCTATATAATACACACCTATCGATCGGGTGCTTTTCACAGCAGTCATCACTTATCACAGCTGCTAACATTTAGGGTCTGTTAGTCAGCAAATTTACAAATAATAAATTATGATGTTCTTCATAACTCACATACCCTTATAACAAGCTTCCTAGCCTTTTAAAGACTAGGCAGAGATTTGTTTAATCCTCTTGCAATTTGCGTTAAGCTTTCAGACCATCCTCCATCATTCTCATGACACGCAGTTAGCAAATCATCTTATAAGAAAATGTTAATATTCTGGCCGAATTCCGTCGCGTTAATAATAAATCACACTGCCACTAGGGTTGCTGAAAGGAGATGCCACACAGCAGCTTCTTCTTGTGATGTTTTGCCGCCAACAGTGGAACCAAATCTGAAAATCGTTTAGTTCTTGTGAAATCATTAAAGATACAACATTAGTACTCATAAATGATTATCATTCCAGTGTGCTGATTTAATTAGCATTATTATCAGTCGGGTGAGGATATTGGAAAACCTGTCTCCTCTAGACTTCGAGCGTAAACGTTGCAAGATGATTGAAATGCGAGACAGGAATAAAAGTGCCAGTTTCTCTCTTAAAGAAATGGAAACTAGGGACTGCAATTAACAGAAGAAAAAGACCATAGGCAGCGTCACTGCTTAATCACACTGTAAATCTGGCACGAATTTGTCTTAAACCATGCCGTAGAACGTATTCGAAGTTCCCTTAATTGAGTGGGTGAAACCTCCACCAAGTCTCCCCCATCTCCAGTTTTTTTTTTCTTCTTTTTTCGGGATGGTACGTCTTTGCCGCTTGAAAATGGATCATCTCGACAATGTGGTTTTTATTTGCTCTAATGATGACATTGCATATGGGTAGGAGGTTTCTCCTCTGTTCCTTCCTAACTTATCCAATTATACGTTCTAGTCGTGATTTTGAAAGGCTTATCAGATGAGACAATTAATAAAGATTATTCAAAGTACAAGATAATTATTTTACACTTTTACCGTTGATTTCGATCACATCTTGGTTCAATTTAAGAACGTACCTTTCCATTCCCGCCCTCTTCTAGCCTTACTAGAAATCGACAAATGGTTCTACTTTCAACTATTTGATGCTAGTATTTCCACATTGAATGGCTAATGTATTCAATGGACGATAATAACAGCACATGGATTTTATTTGAATAAAAGGTACTATCAAACTCAATTAAAAATGTCATCGAAATTTTCTTTTCCAAATATATGAGTTTGTTCTTAGTTATCCAATGTTATGAGATATACATACATACATATATACTTACATACATTCATACATACATACATACATAGTACATATACTTCATAAGTGCATGCGCGTAGAGATTATATTTACATAAAGTATATGCGGAGATTATCTACATATTAAATCAAAAGTCTAAAGATGAAGCGGTTACAATAAACTAAAACTTGTCTCTACTAAATTTTCTTGAACCCGTAAGTAGCTAATCTCTCTCTCTCTCTCTCTCTCTCTCTCTCTCTCTCTCTCTCTCTCTCTCTCTCTCTCCCTCTCTTAAATTTATTGAGGTCGAGTGAAGGTAAGTCATTAATGATACCGGAAGGAAGTTGATTACTAGGTAGAAGTTGATTGCTAGATAATCACTCGAAAGAGGGACAGTCACAATTCGTGATGTCTGGAGATCAATTAACAGTAACTCATACATCCATCGCTAATAACCAAATAGGTCTTGGCTTCCACTCACAACATACATAAATGTTAGGGAAAATATGAGTGGGCTTATTTTCATGTTATATTGCACGATAGCCATAATGATGGCCTTTGGAAAATAATTGAATATCTCATGTATCATAAAGAACTGGACCATGAAACATGATCCGTAATTAACTGGTTACCGGTTTTCAATTTCGCTTATGCCAACAAGCTCCCAAGAGAGAGAAAGGTCAACTCTCAGGTCGAGAGCCAATCCGTTCTTTAAAAATGAATTGTTCTTTGAAGCACAAAAGGCAAGTCCTGGAGTTAAAGTCATAATGAGATAACGCGAGGTAAGTTATCATGAAATGACGAAGACTTTGAAAGTAATTAATATAGCTTAAATTTGGAATTTTGTATATCTGATTCTAGATGCAAAATATAAGGAAATAGTAACACAAACCATAACAGCATTTTGAAAATCAACGAACACCCTTTGGACTTAGTAAACGTTATCCCAAATAACTGGTCGATATCCTAATGGTCTCGAGGATTCCTCTGATTTTGTCTTTTCCATGAAGTCGTTATTAAACTTTCGGCTAGTTCATGATAATCGACTACTAGCATTATTTTGGAAAGTTAATCATCTTCGCTACAATTTTGGCCCATTTGCTCTGGATGCCGTAACCTTACAGACCTTACAGACCTTACATCTTGTTCGGGTTGCCCCAGGTCCCTCAGTGTGAGGCACCTCTAATGTCTACCAGAGAGTTGCTAGTACATCTTCCGGTATATTTTGCATCTTCCAATCTTGGATGGTCTGGGATGCAGTTTAGATATTTGTCGAGCTTATTCTTAAACACATCTACGCTCACTCCTGATATATTCCTCAGATGAGCTGGCAACGCATTGAATAGACGCTGCATTATCGATGCTGGTGCGTAGTGGATTAATGTCCTGTGTGCTTTCCTTATTTTTCCTGGTATAGTTTTGGGCACTATTAATCTACCTCTGCTTGCTCTTTCTGATATTTTTAGTTCCATGATATTTTCTGCTATTCCTTCTATCTGTTTCCATGCCTGAATTATCATGTAGCGTTCTCTTCTCCTTTCTAGACTATATAATTTTAAGAATTGTAGTCTTTCCCAGTAGTCTAGGTCCTTAACTTCTTCTATTCTAGCTGTAAAGGACCTTTGTACACTCTCTATTTGTGCAATATCCTTTTGATAGTGTGGGTACCATATCATATTGCAATATTCAAGTGGACTACGAACATATGTTTTATTAAAGCATAATCATGTGTCAGCTTTTTTCTTGTTTTTGAAGTGCCGTAACAACATTCCCATTTTTGCTTTACATTTTGCCAACAGAGTTGCTATTTGATCATTGCATAACATGTTCCTATTCATCATCACACCAAGGTCTTTAACTGCTTCCTTATTTGTGATGTCTCATTATTAGGTACTCTATGGCATATAGCTTTCTTTCTCTGTCTCCATAATTTATTGATTCAAATTTATCAGAGTTTAATACCATTCCTATTTACCTCTGCCCAATCATATACTTTGTTAAGGTCTCTTTGTAGAGCGTTCCTATCTTCATCACAAGTAATTTCTCTACTTAGTTCTTGTGTCATCTGCGAAACTACTCACTACCGAATCCTTCACATTATTGTCTATGTCTTCAATCATAATAACAAACAGTATTGCAGCTAACACCGTACCTTGCGGCACACCGGATATTACCTTGACTTCATCCGATTTCTCGTCGTTTGCAATAACTATCTGTTTTCTGTTGTGTAAAAATTCTTTTAACCATCTTCCTAATTTATCCACGATATTGTGTTTTCTAATTTTCTTCGCTAATATATATGGTCTACTTTATCAAAGCTTTTTGCAAAGGTCTAAATAAACCACATCTGTTTCATTTCCGCTTTTCATATTTTTGAATATGTTCTCACGGTGGACTAACAGTTGGGTTTGTGTACTTTTTCCGGGTACGAAACCATGTTGTCCTTTATTAAACAAATTATTTTTTATTAAATGTTTCATAATATTTTTCTTCATTACCCTTTCATACACTTTCATAATATGTGATGTTAGACTCACAGGCCTATAATTACTTGCCTCTAGTCTTGATCCACTTTTGAAAGTAGGGGTAATATATGCTAATTTGTGCTCATCATAAATCTTGCCTGTATCTACACTTTGTCTTAATAATATTGCAAGTGGCTTTGCGATAGAATGAACTACTTTCTTTAACAAAATAGCAGGAATTCCATCAGGCCCTGCAGCAGCTCCATTTTTAATTTCATTAATAGCCTGCACAATATCAGCTTCATTAATATCTATGTCAGCTAAATATTCACTATTTTCATCCCTTACTTCTATATCATTATCTTCATTATCTATTCTAGGGGTGAATTCTCTCTTATATCGTTCTGCCAGTATGTTGCAAATTTCCTTTTTTTCATTCGTTAATGAGAGAGAGAGAGAGAGAGAGAGAGAGAGAGAGAGAGAGAGAGAGAGATTAATTCCCCAAACTAAGCAAGTAAACTTCTACTAAACCCAATTAAATAGTGTATCATCAATAATAATCTGACCTGCGTGAACATTCAAATCCAAAGAAGTTCACGATTTAAGCAATGTTTTCTGTTGACTGATTATGTAAAATCCAAATCCTCCTGACACGGAACATTTTAGTCTTTCTTATAATGTTGTGCTATTGAGGATTTAATCATTTTAACTCAAAAACAGAGAGAGAGAGAGAGAGAGAGAGAGAGAGAGAGAGAGAGAGAGAGAGAGAGATGCGAGATGGCTCTGATATTGGAAAGCAGAAGCGTCTAATATAAAAGTCAAATAAGCCTCTGGAACAAAGCTAGCGGATGTTATTGACGTACTGGACTTACTAAATAAAATAAGGATATGGAATAGATATGAAATGAAATTAAATATTTCTTCCAAAAGGTCTTACGTATAGTATGCACCATTCAAAGGCGCAACGTTTTTTTACTGCAAAAAAAAAAATTAAAAAACAAATAAATAAATAAAAATAAAAATTAAACAAACAAACACGTTAAGCCATTTTATAGTTTCAGATCGGACAGGCCCGCTAAGGAGTTATTCACAGGCAGTTGAAAAACATGCAGAGTACAAGAGTGCCTAGTTATCAAAGAAAAAAGGAAGCAGAAGAGAAAAAAATGAAAGAACTGGTAAAATAAGAAAGAAACCATAAAAAGAAAATTACACAAACATGCGAACTTTATTTAACTGCCAGACCTTAAAATTTACTTACGTGGTATATCCTAACCAATCCTACATATAAGTAAGTATAATTCTGCTAAGACAACCATCAGATATAATTCCTACGCAACCCAAGTGCGACAATAATGCAAAATAATTCAATATTCAAAACCTCACGCAAGTACAAATGATAATCTGTCAAACAAACGATAAATCACCGCATAAAATGACTCTCATACATAACTCTATTAGATCCATCTCAGCCATAAAAGAGACCACCAAATCACAATACATGTACCACATACCGTGACATTTAGACACAATCTGAAATCTAAACTTCGTGCAGTTATATGGAACAAAATCCTCCAGACCACGGAACATTTTAGTTTTTCTTACAATGTTGTGTTATTGAGGATTTAATCATATTAACTCAAAAACAGAGAGAGAGAGAGAGAGAGAGAGAGAGAGAGAGAGAGAGAGAGAGAGAGAGAGAGAGAGAGAGATGCGGGATGGCTCTGATATTGGAAAGGAAACCATGGAACAATTGCCCAAACTGCTTGCATAATCGTAAGGCTAATACAGTAATCTCTTTTACAGAAACTATGAAAAGCAGATTTGTAAAAGCAGTTATGATAAGTGGACTGAAATAAAATTGTTGAGCCATAGACTAAGGTTAAACACGGCTTTGAAAATAAATGAGGAGGTTTGAATTTTTCATGGAAGAGTCAATGGGACCGCAAGAGGTGTTTGTTGGTATAAGAGTGTAGGAAAAGAATAAAAACCGAAAGTGGAGGAATACGAAAAGAAAATGTTTAGTGAAAGGAAAAGGGGGTTACTTGAGTTGCAAGTGCATGGCAAAAGTAATCAAATGCAACTTTACAATAAGATGGATTTGGTAGTAAAGAGGACACTGAATAGGAAGGGGGAAGAAATCAAGGGTTAGGAAGTGATTCTCATTCTATGATATTTAACAACTATTATTGCCCTTTGACTATGAGGTATTTGCTGGCTGAAGTAGCTACAAGTTTCCTCTCTTTGCTTGATAAAAAAAAATATGGTTCGCTCCAGTGAAGCATTTAGATGTACTGCAAAATGATGGCGCTCTCTGACACCTAGGGTCTATAATGCGGGTTCAGTCAATGAATTCTGAGAGCATCACCTTCCGGGAAAAGTAATGAGACTCTCTCACAGCCAGACCGCTAATAAATACAGATTGACCACATCGCTCAGCTGATAAGTGCTTTAATATATATAATATATATATATATATATATATATATATATACTATATATATATATATATAATAAAAATATATATATTATTATATATTTATATATAAATATAGATCATTTATATAATTTTGCCCGTCATTTTAACTTCCAAGAGTTTAAGGTTACGTTTGGTAATGTTGATCTTATAAAGTTGTCCGAGCCAGCCTCCATGTTCGTATAGGTATCAGGACAGTTACTGGGAGGACAACTACCGTCTAGGACAATTACCCCCAAGGATAAGTACACTAGCTATTATAACCTCTTTGGAGTAAATAAAAAAAAAAAACAATAGTTTTTTTTATACAATGTCACTAAGTACCATATAACCTACAGCAACTTAACAATCGTTATATACTATTTGTTTTTTAATAAATTTCTTTAAAACATTTACATTTTTTATTTCTTTTGAAATTTATTTTTAGGTATTATATTGGTTAATTCATTACCATCAGAGAAAAGACTGAAAGCCCTTCCAGCATTAAGAAATTTATAAAAAGTGATAGAAGAAAAGGCAGACTAGTTTATGGTGGATATATTTATGTTAAACTGAAAGATTTAGCAAATGGTGTTGTGTCATTTGAGTGCGAAGAACGTAGAAACAAGACCACCTGCAAAGCTAAAGTGAAAGTGAATATTAGAGCAGGAGCCAGCAGGGATCAGGGTAGTTGAAAAGGGAAAGAATTTTTCTTATGTTACATTACTGTATGCCGATCATGGGTCAAGGAAATGAAAGTCTGCTAGGTAACTTGGGGTGGGTGTGGCTGTAGGACCTAAAAGAATTAACTGGAAAAAGGACCTAGGTCAGCTAATAATCGAAACGTTCCAAACCTGCACCAAAATGTTCTTTAGGATTCAAACGATCAAGAATTGCTAATGCCAGACATTTTTGGTGGGGAGTGCCCTGCAACCTAAATGATGCAAAAAAAAAAAAAAAAATGGCCTAGATTAGATGGAATGCGAAAAAATGAAACTAATTGGAAAATGTCCAGCATAGTCCCAGGATCATTAATTTGCATTGCTAGACATTTTAATCGGTGGGGTACCCCCGCCAGACATGCCCAAAAGGCCACACCCTAGATCAGCTGAAAAGAGAAAGAATTGATACCAACTCCATAATGTAAAGCAGATCCACAGGCACCATGAATTGGCATTGCCAGACATTTTCATCGGCGGGGCACCCCCGCCAGACACACCCAAAAGACCACACCCTCTAGCTAACCAAGATCATCTGAAAAGAGAAAGAATTGATACCAACTCCATAATGTTAGGCAGATCCACAGGCACCACCAATTGGCATTGCCAGACATCTGTATTTGTGGGGTACCCCAACCTGACACACCCAACGGATAACATCCTGCAGCTAAACTAGATAAGCCAAAAAGAGAGAGAATTGATACTAAATCCAAAATGTTAAGCAAATGTACAGGCATCATGAATTGGCATTGTCAGGCGTTTTCATTGGTGTGATACCCCCGCTAGACACGCGTAAAGGACCACACCCTAAAGCTGGTCTAGATCAGCCGAAAAGTGAAAAACTGACACTAATTCTAAACTGTTTAACTGACCTCCATGCATTAGAAATTGGCACTACCAGACATTTTCACCAAGAGTTTCGGAATCAATATAATAAATATAATATAATATAAGAAATATAGCAAATTAAAATACTTTCTATAAGTAGCCTAGATGGTTGCTAGGGGCGGAGCCAAGTGGCCCATCACACTCAAATACTGGTAACTCTACTAAGTTATGCCATAAATACAAATCCTAAAGTACTATATTATCATATCCAGTAATGTTCTTAGCATAGATTAATTGATAAAGTAATACCCTTTCAAAATTGATGCTTTCATGACTCATACTACCCACGGCTACAAAACCTGGTGTGTAACATCTTTGTGACTAGATTCGTATATTATTGGTAATACAGGTAATTATAGTCCAGTCAATCATGGACAAAAATAGGTGGAGCCAAGCAAAAGTTGGTAGGGTAGCCATTTACTGTTGTGTGATCCTTGCCTACTTCTAAATAACATATCAAATGTTTACCATTATTCAAATAGTGGATCCAGGTGATATAAGACGGAGGACAGAACGGCAGGTGGAGAGAGAGAGAGAGAAAGAGAGAGAGAGAGAGAGAGAGAGAGAGAGAGAGAGCTGCTTATAGGATAATGAAAAAGAAGGATATTTCCCTCTAAAAGGATAATGAAAAAGGATATTTCCCTCTGAATAATAATATTAATATTCCAACAATATTTAAAGTTTTTTTATGTAGACAACATGATAACGATTTGAAACAATACAATGTGATAAGATTTCATAATAATTATTTTCCAAAATATTTCTTAAAGCAAAAGGTCTCGAATATATCCATCAGATTAATAACTAAACAGGAATAAAAGCTGTCTGTCTGTCTGTCTGTCTGTCTGTCTGTCTCTCTCTCTCTCTCTCTCTCTCTCTCTCTCTCTCTTCTTTTATTATCTCTTTTTGTCCATATATATTTCATTCATTATTGCATTTCTTTGCCTGATTACCGTAATTTACTTCCTCTTCCCATTCGAACCATTCCAACTATGAACTAGTTGTTTGAATGAAGGCACCTTTCAGGGCAAGAAGGGTATGAACTCTCCGAGCCAGGCTTGGCGGAGCGACTCCCGTTTTGTTGCTGGCTTACAAGAAGAGGAGCGAAGTTCTGATGATGAAGCAAGCCAATCTGAGTTTGATGAGTAGTACTTTGTACAAGAAGAGGAATCAAGCTCTGATGATGAAGTCAGCCAATCTGAGGGTGATGAGTAGTACTTTGTACAAGAAGAGGAATCAAGCTCTGATGATGAAGTCAGCCAATCTGAGGGTGATGAGGAGTCTGAAGTGATAACATCGAATGTAGCGTATTCTCTCTCTCTCTCTCTCTCTCTCTCTCTCTCTCTCTCTCTCTCTGTTCAATGTCCTTTGTAATATATATATATATATATATATATATATATATATATATATATATATATATGTATATATATAAATATATATATATATATATATATATATATATATATATATACTATACATATTTCTTGCCATAGGAACTTTACCATGTTTATTTAATTTAATATTTTTGATCTTATCATTATTATTATTTTTAGCATGCTTATTATATTTTGTTGAAATATTAGCCTGCTGTGTAATTTTTTCCTCCTGTATTCTTTATACATATTCCTTACTTTTTACAAAAGAAGTTCCTTCTCAAGACGAGGATTCATCATCAAACACGATTAGAGCTAAATGTGGTACGGTGTGGAAAGTAATATCTCAAGCAGCTGAAGATTGTGGAAGATTTTCTCAGCAAAACACATTGAGGGAAACTCCTCTTTTGCAAAACGTCTTGTACAAAAAAGCAGCTACATGAGTGCTTTTGGGATATTTATAGATGATTTTATCATTCAACATATCAGGAAGTGCACTGAAGCTCAAGGCAGAAGAGTCTTGAGAAACGATGATTACAAAGTATCTCATGAAGAATTGGAATCATGTATACTTGTGGGATACTGGGAAAGAATCAGTTAATTGATCATCTATGGTCATGAGAATGGGGCCAACCCTTTTTCAGGGATACAATGCCACGTCACAAATGCAAAGAGATGAAGCGGTTTATAAGATTTGACATAAGAACAATGATGTCAGAAAGTTTACGTACAGATAAATTTGCTTATATTTCTGAAGTGTGGGATAGATTCATTGGGAATTGTAGAGCCGCTTATAAGCCACACGAGAACATCACAATTGATGAACAACTTTTTCCCTGAAAATGGAGATGTCCATTTCTACAGTATATGTGAAATAAACCAGACAAATTTGGAATACTGTTTTCGATTGCTGCTGATACAGAATCGATGTATATGTTAAGTGCATTTCCTTACTTGGGAAAAGATGAATTTCGACCAGCAAATCAGCCCTTCTCAGCGCATGTTATGCTAAGGCTAATGGAATCATTCACAGGGAAAGCTATAAATGTCACAACTGACAATTTCTTCACATCACTTCAATTAGCTGAACATTTGAAAGCAAAAAACACCAGTATTCTTGGCACAATGAATAGAGCCCGTGGAGAAATTCCATCACAAATGAAGTCATGAAAAGGTCAACTGTATGATACAAGTCTGCTGAACAATAAGGATACAACATTGACAATATACCAAAGCAAGAAAAACAAGACAGTCTTTATGCTCAGTTCACTTCATCGGAGGTGGACAGAAGAATAAGCCAGAAACTGTTGTGTATTACAATGCAACAAAATTTGGCGTAGACGTACTTGACCAAATGGCACGTAATTATTCCACAAGGTGCCCCTCCAGACGTTGGCCTGTGCATGTATTTTACAATGTTCTCGATTTTTCAAGTATCTATGCATGGATATTGTATTCAGAGGTCACAGGGGAAAAGCTAAGCCGTCATGATTTTAATTTTGGACTAGCAGAGGAATTGGCATATTCTTTGAAAAATCTAATGATGGCAGAAAGTGCCGAAGATTCTGATGAGATTTTGGAAGAAGCTAGTAGTAAACCAAATAAGAAACGGAAGCGATGCCAGATCCGCTTGTGCATAAACAACAAAACCGTGATGACCTGCATAAATGTGAGAAATATGTGTGTGAAAATGCACTGCTGTAACTAAACAAATTGTATTTTGTAAATTGTGCAAGAAGTGAAGATATAAATGTTCTTCATCATAGACCTCATATTTTAATTTTATCATATCAACAGCAAAAATATTTGCCAAAATCAATTTATATGTTTACTTTACTTATTGTTTAGGTAATATCAAGCAACACCTAAACAATATTGAGAACAGGTTTCCCATAATATATACATTTTTATTTGCTTTGAAATTCTATCACTTTTGCTATTATTGTAGTACATTTTCATTTAGAGGAAGAAAAGAGGCAGCTGATTCTTTTATGAAAATGTAATCCTAAAAAAAAATTACCATAAAGAAAGCAAAAAACGCAAAGATTTTTGTATTTCTCTGGCAATTTAGACTGGGAAAAATTTGTAAAACTATATATAGACATAGCCTTAACATGTAATTCCGCTTTGATTTCCATGTTAATGGTATACTAACTGACATAAAGTCGCAACAGAACTACTAAACATATTTTATTGGGTAATTAGATAGTTTTCTATAAAAAGCAGTCAAAATGACTGCTTGGCCGTTAATGGTAGGTGTAGGACCTTGGCCGTCCTAGTGTTAAATTCGCTAGTTCCGACTATAAAACTGAAAACAGAATGGGAAAAGGACGGAAAATTGCCGTTCCTAGACGTACTAATCATAAGAGAACAGAATAGATACGCGTTCTCATTATACAGAAAACCCACTTTCGTTGTTTCATATATTCATTTTTTAAGTTACCACGATGTATCTGTAAAGATCATGGTCGGGCGCAACCTATTCCTCAGGGGGCTTAGAATATGTTCAAATGTGTACGTAGATAAAGAATACAACACGATCCGCCAACACCTAATGCAACTGCTTTACTCACCATTCATTATCGAGAAGGCTATAAATAAGCGAATACAATATACTATAGAGGTCACACTCAAAATAGACAAATAGAGTTAATCAATAAGATAAAACTTCCATACGTTGAAAACATCCAAAAACCACAGAACACCTCAGGTCTAATAATCCTTTTATTTTACATTATCCCAAAAACGAGGAGAAGAAGCCGGAGTTTACAAGAAACTGTGTAGCAATTGTAATGAGATTTACGTTGGGGAAACCAGCAGATCCATCTCGCAATGATTAGCAGAACACAAAAGATCAGTGCATAATGCATCAGAGAACCCGGTGATTTCTTACAAATTAGGGACAAAGGCCATACTATGAACTGGAGTGGGGCGGAGCTGATTTTAAAAGTAGCTGTCCGTACAAAAGGAAAATGCTGGAATCTACTATCATCAATCAAACCAACAATATGAACCTGTCAGAAGGACATTGGAAATTGAATGACATCGACGAACTAATCCTTAGACCGCTCCTCACGCAGGCGTCCAAGAACGTCCGACCACCGGATGAGTCGCCAGATGGGAGTTTATGAGGACAAAAATCACCAGGGAATAAATAGTTTAATTTCCACCCTTCCTGGGTCACCAGCAGAGACTTACTGCCACACCTACATATGTTTTTGTCTATATACTCTTGTAAGACATACTATGTCCATATTTTACCAGTGATCAGGAGCTCAGAGGGAAGTGCTCGAAATAAATGGTTGCAACATTAAAATAGTGTTTTATGGGCCCTTTATCTTCATATTATATGTTGTATTACAGTAAAAAGACATTTATATATATATATATATATATATATATATATATATATATATATATATATATATATGATATAATATATATATATATATATATATATATATATATATATATCTAAGGAGGAAAAGTCTCTAACGAGGTCAAATGACAAAAAGCACATCTAACTGGTAACGTGGCCTACTTTTTTCCTGTTGAGTGCCATCCCTGAAGATGGCTGAAAAACAGTTTCAAACTATGCTAATATATACTCTTGCTGTTACAAAAATATTCTTTTTATTTCCCAAAATTACCTAAAATGAAAATGGAATAAAATGAATTAAGCATGACCCAAAAAGGAACCTTAAACTATCATATTCCTCTCAAAATTCCTCTCATTCATAGTTTATCAATAGTCAAAATTAGTCAAGAGAAAACCCATAAGGTGACTTTGAATCCAACTGAAATAAAGAGACCATAATTATGACACATACATCATTAAAGTTCATCAATAAAGAATGTGTGCCGCACCTCACTTCCCTTTCTCTAGAACTCAAGTTATTGTCACTTCAAATGTTAACTTTTTCAAAGTTTCTCACTCTACATTACCTTGTCCAACGGACCTGCAATGCCTCTTCCACAAGTGTTCCACATTCTATCAATCAAGTTCAGTGGGTCCACCTTTGATTCTTTTACAATAGATTATATGTAATTTTCTATGCATAACAAACACACACACTCACCAATTGACGCACAAGAGGCATGTACGCTACATACATGAAACTCGTGATCTTTGGAATGCATCACTGACCCCAATTATGTGCCAGTAAGCTTTCCTGTTTGTTTTTGTCATTTCAGCATCTTCAAGGAATCCAGTATTTTGCATGTATCTCTAACCGGCAAGAGATAAGGCTATCAACCCCACTATTTAATATAAATGTTGCTACCAAAGTGCCCGTTTAAATATATATATATATATAATATATATATATATATAGCCTTTTACTTAAGTGCCTTTAATATATATATATATATATTTATATATATATAATAATATATATTATATATATGTTATATATATATATATAAATATATTATATATATATATTATATAATATATATATATTATTATATTTAATATATTCATATTATATATATATATATATATATTATATATATATAATATATATATATATATATATAATATAAATTTTCGTTAAAAGCAATTGCTTTAGTGGCATCAATAAGTTTCTTGGAGGTATCTTCATTCCGACGAAGTTTTTTCCGATTCTCGGTCGTCAATTTCTGGTGAAAAATACGCAGACTTCCTTCTTCCATTTATTGAATTTTGTCACGACAGCTGTTTCACCTTATGGAATTATCAAGCGACTACTGACACAATCTGACCTTTCGGCCTATTTATCTCATCGTGTATGGGTACTGGTTAGTCTAGGGATTAACAGCTTAAGGGCGTTGTTTTAGTTACAAAGAACATAAGGACATATGCACTGTGACAATAAGAGTGAAAAGTTTAAAACAGTTGGTTAAATAAATATTCAAAATACAATGCCATGTGCTAGTTTCCTTAAATGTATGTTTAAAATTTAATATGTTACATGTTGGTTTTAGATAAAAATTACAAAATTACATACAGGAATGAAAATGAATATAGAAATCTAAATACGGGAGTACAAATATATGCATATATTTTATAGCATGCATAAAGGTACAAGAGATAATTTCTGTTTATACATAAATGTGTGATTTAAATATGAGTGTGTGTGTGTGTGTGTGTGTGTGTATGTCCAAAATGGTCTACGTTGGTTAACGGTTGCTGATTCGTGTTGGGCGGGGTCTATATATATATATATATATATAATATATATATAATATAATATATATATATATATATATATATATATATATACTATATATATATAGATATGATAGATAGATATAATATATATATATATATATATATATATATCCATCAATGAAGGGAAGAGGACACACACAGATGTACATGCTGTCTTTATTGCAACGTTTCGTAATTATCAAGTTAATTACATCATCAGGCTGTTAAAATGAAAAATAAATTTCCTAGTAAAATTGTAAAAACAAAACTAAGTATTAAAAATTCAGAAATGCAAAAGTTAAAAAAGTTATTCTTACAAGTGTACAAAATATACACATTAAAATTAAGGAAGTTAAATTATTTAAAAGGACATACATTAAAATGAAAGATAAATGAACATAAAATAAGCAAAAATTGACAAAAGATTGAAAGCAGTTACAGAACAAAGAAGTTAAGGACCGACTAGAGGAGTGACAGCGTTAAACTAAACGTAAACACATAAAAACATAAATAAACAACACAAGTCAAGACAAATACAGAGGGGAGGAAGACGTATGGGTATTCAACGACGGAACAAGTTGTTTAATTAAGAGCGATTCTAGAATAACAAGGTCGTGCGGGTTGGTGGTATGGCCTAAAATACTGAAGTCTTTATTATCGATATATGTTTTACATATTTTTGGAGTGATTTCTAATATTGGAGTGTTCTGGGTTTGCAATCCTGCTGCCAGTACGGAAGCTTATGCCACGATGAGAATCGATACGCACCTTAAGGAGTCTGCTGGTGGATCCCACATAGGTCCCTGTTTGACATTCAGGGCAAGTATATTTATAAATAACACCAGAGGACATATAAGGTGATAATCGCTCCTTCGAGGTAAAGAGGGAACCCGATGGGTGAAAGGGTTCTTAGGGATTAATTTTATGTTTATGGCATGAAAATGTTCCTGAATGATTTCTGTGAACTTTTTGTGAAATTTAATGTCATGAGTAAATGGAAAGCATGCATAGAACTTCATTTTAGGGACAGTTAAAACTTTTGGTTTAATAATGAAATGTTTTTTCCGTAGGTGATCTAATTTCATATAAATTAGCTTAGTAGGGAAACAGTTATTGTTAAAAAAGTTAATTAAAAATGTTATCTCGTTATGGAAAAGGACCCAGTTCGACGTAAGGACAAGTGCTCGGTGGAGAAGGGTAGAAACAGAGTTGGACTTAAAATTCATAAAACAGGAGCTATAAAAGTTGGTACCAAGTCCAGTAAAAGTTTTCTTCCTAAAAATCGTGGTATTAAAACAGTCGTTTTTCCCTGAAAACTAAAACGTCCAGGAATGGTAGACGGTCGTTCGCCTCTTTTTCGATCGTAAACTTTATGCTTGGATGTATTGCATTGGCATATTCTACGAAGAGGTCAGCTTCATATTCACTTTTAAACAATAACTGTTTCCCTACTAAGCTAATTTATATGAAATTAGATCACCTACTGAAAAAACATTTCATTATTAAACCAAAGTTTTAACTGTCCCTAAAATGAAGTTCTATGCATGCTTTCCATTTACTCATGACATTAAATTTCACAAAAAGTTCACAGAAATCATTCAGGAACATTTTCATGCCATAAACATAAAATTAATCCCTAAGAACCCTTTCACCATCGGTTCCCTCTTTACCTCGAAGGAGCGATTATCACCTTATATGTCCTCTGGTGTTTATTTATATATACTTGCCCTGAATGTCAAACAGGGACCTATGTGGGATCCACCAGCAGACTCCTTAAGGTGCGTATCGATTCTCATCGTGGCATAAGCTTCCGTACTGGCAGCAGGATTGCAAACCCAGAACACTCCAATATTAGAAATCACTCCAAAATATGTAAAACATATATCGATAATAAAGACTTCAGTATTTTAGGCCATACCACCAACCCGCACGACCTTGTTATTCTAGAATCGCTCTTAATTAAACAACTTGTTTCCGTCGTTGAATACCCATACGTCTTCCTCCCCTCTGTATTTGTCTTGACTTGTGTTGTTTATTTATGTTTTTATGTTTACTCTTAGTTTAACGCTGTCACTCCTCTAGGTCGGTCCTTAACTTCTTTGTTCTGTAACTGCTTTCAATCTTTTGTCAATTTTTGCTTATTTTATGTTCATTTATCTTTCATTTTAATGTATGTCCTTTTAAATAATTTAACTTCCTTAATTTTAATGTGTATATTTTGTACACTTGTAAGAATAACTTTTTTAACTTTTGCATTTCTGAATTTTTAATACTTAGTTTTGTTTTTACAATTTTACTAGGAAATTTATTTTTCATTTTAACAGCCTGATGATGTAATTAACTGATAATTACGAAACGTTGCAATAAAGACAGCATGTACATCTGTGTGTGTCCTCTTCCTCATTGATGGTTATTAATACGGATTGACTCCTGACTCCTGGCACTAAGCTATATATATCTATATATATATATATATATATGTTATATATATATATATATATATATAATATATATATATATATATATATATATATATATGTGTGTGTGTGTGTTATTATTATTATATATATATATACTATATATACATAATATAATATATATATGTTATATATATATATATAGAATCATTATATATATATATATATATCTATCTATATATAATATATATTATAATATATATATATATATATAGATATTATATAATATATATCAATATATATATGTCATGTATTATCTATTATCGTATATATATATACTATATATATATATATATATCTACTATCTCTATATATATAGTATATAGTATATAGTATATATAGTATTATATATATATATATCTATATATATTATATATATATATATATATATATATGTCTATCTATATATATATATATATATCTATATATACTATCTATATATATATATATCATATATATATATATATATCTATATCTATATATATATTATATATCTATATATATATATATATATCTATCTATTACCTATATCCATATATATATATACATATATCTATATATATATATATATATATATATATATATATGTATATCTATATGTATATATATATATATATATATATATGTATATAATATAATATATATATTATATATATATCTATATACATATGTATATATATTATATATATCTATATATATATATATATATATATATATATATATATCATATAGGGCACTAGTAGTAACATATATTAAATAGTTGGGTTGATAACCTTAGCTCTTACCAGTTAGAGGCAGATGCAAAACGCTGGATTCCTTGAAGATGCTGAAATGACAAAAATCGACTGGAAAGCTTACCGGCGCATAATTGGGGTCAGTGACGCATTCCAAAGATCACAAGTTTCATGTATGTAGCGTGCATACCTCTTGTGCGTTAATTGGTGAGTGTTTGCGTTCGCAATGCACAGAAAATGACATGGAACATTTGATTTTGGACAGGTGCATTAGTACCAAACATCATGAAGTGAATCTTTCGTTTCAAGATACTAAGAAGGCTATAGGCTATAACGCTTTTGCAGAATCATGTGATCCGTGAACAATGGAACATTACAAATGATAATGTATGCACCATAGTGCAATCTGCAGCAGTGGCACATCAAAATAACTTAGATGGGAAATTGGAACGTCTATTTCGGGATAGTGTGTGGACAACAAAAAGCAACCCGCACTTATACGTGAACCTATCTTCATATGAACTCAGTGATAATGAAAAACGTGTTTTAGGATTTTGTATGAATTTTTGCTTTGCTAAGAACAAAGTCGATATTTTTTCAGTAGCTAAAGGTTACCATTAAATACACCAAAGCTTAACCCATATCCCAAAGCCGCTGTCGTAGCACTATCCACTGGTTTGTCAGATAAATTAATCATGAAGTCCACGTTGACATGCTTAGTCCAGTCGCTTTCAGCAATAAGATTTTTCAGCTTGACTTGGAGCTTCCTTTCAAGACGGTTGCAACACTTTCTCAATTTTCCGTAGCAATAATCCAGCATCCGATTCTTCCAATCGACAGGAACCGTCTGATTAAAGCTATACCGTCTGCTTCTAAGTGTACGGAACGCATCATCTACTTCCACTTTTGTGATGTCGATGTGTTTCTGAAGTATGATGCGTTGAAACTCGTCGAAAGGTCGCTCTGCTAGGCGAAGAATTCTCACTGGTAAAATCGACTTGGGCATCACTTGCTCGTTCATGCACTTCCGTAGAAAGTTGAGTTGGAGTTTCAGTTTGTGAGCGATGATAAGAGCATTACAGAAGGATGTCACGAATAGAACAAGGCTCGGAAAATTCAAAGAAAAGGCGTAGAAGTTGCGTGTGGTTTCCATTATGCTTAAAAAATCACAGTAGATGCACGTGACTTCATAAATAAGCGAATACCACGGTTTTTAGATATTCCTAGAATTTTAAAGCTTTTTAACATAAATTTTGTTTTCAGTAATATTAATGTCAAGAGTTTAGTAATCAAAAATTCTCCTAAAGATCTTCCAGGCTGCATATATGAAATTCCTTGCAAAAAGTGAGATAAAGTCTATTACGGACAGACCGGCAAATCTCTCACAGCGTCTCAAGCAACATCAATATTCTGTGAGAACTGGGCAAATATCGGATGCATTATTCGTACATATGAGAGATTTAGACCATCCTATTAACTGGAGTCAAGCAAGAGCCTTAGTCCCATGTAATGACACAGTTAAAAGGAATATCATTGAATCTTGTTTTATCAAGTCAAATAATAGAAATGTTCTAAATTTAAGTCTTGGTTTATTTAAACTTGATGCTTTCATAATGAAAAAAGTTGTAGATAAATATAAGCAACAAAATTAATATATTCAGTTTTTACATGTTTTGGACTATAAAGATACTTTGTAATTTCGGTTAGGGTCAGAATCTGTTTAAGTTTGTGACCGTGTGATATCCGATAATCCTGGATTATCCCTTTTAATTTTTACCCTTTTGATAATTAACCATCTGGTATTCCTGATCTTGTTTGTATCTGAGACCTTCCTCCCCAATTGTACTTTAGTAGCTCCTTGACGATGTCTGAGTAAAGACGAAAGCGCTTGGATTTCTGACTATCATTTTCCCGTGGTATTCGCTTATTTATGAAGTCACGTGCATCTACTGTGATTTTTTAAGCATATATAATATATATATATATATATATATATATATATATATATATATATATATATATATATATATATATATATATATATATATATACTCAAAACGGAGACTAGAAAATAAAAGAATAACAAGTGACTATATACATGAACGAAAATTAATATAAATAGGAAATTATTATAATGAAGAGCTTTGGCGTAGGATCAATACTTGTTTGCTCATCTTACGTCAATGTTTATTCCCATTTTTATTCTCCTCTTATTCTATTTAGTTCCCCATTTTTTTCCAACTCAGAACAATCCAACAATAGAAACTATTCGAAAATATGCAAAACAAAAGTACATAACAAAGATTTTTTTTTAATTATAGAACAACACAAAAAAAAAAAGTGAGCAATGTAACTTTTTTAGAATATATTATCATAAAGTTGATACTTCTATCGTTGGTCACTTAATCATTATCTGCTCAAGTGTTCATTGCATGAGGGAGGGTCCAACTTGTTTTTTCCTTTCTTTCTTTCTCGTTTCAATGGTTTTATTTTAACCACCATCTGCGTAGTCATTCTTTCTGGTGGTACAATATTTTATTATTTAAAACATGTTAGTTTTAATGAGCAGTTTAGTAAGTATTCTGTGTATAATTGTTTTAAAGTTAACTCGTTGTATACACTTTCAGCCTTATACATTATATATATATATATATATATATATTTATATATATATATATATATATATATAATAATTATTATGTATGTATATATATATATATATATAATACAATATATATATATATATATATATATATATATTATATACATATACTAATATATATATATATACACGCACATATATATGTATATATATACATACTATATATATATATATATATATATATAATATATATATATATATATACACGTACATATATATATATATATATATATATATATATATATATATATGTATGTATGTATGTATATATTCATACGCTTGGAGCTGCAGCCTAGCCAATTCGTAATCGTTTATTAGGGACAACATTATGCAATTGCTTATTTGCATTTCTGAGGCTGAAAGTTTATACAGCTAGTTAACTTTAAAGTAATTATACAGAAAGCACTTACTAAACTGCTGATTAAAACTGTAACATGGTTTAAGTAATAAAACACCATGGCAATAAAAAGAATAAACTACGCAGATGGTGGTTAAAATAAAACCACTGGAACAAGAAAGAAGGAAGGGATAAACATTTGCGTAGATGATGTTTAAGTGTCCAACGATGGAAATGTTAATTTTATGATAATATATATTTTTTAAGGTTAGATTTTTCTCTTTTTTGAGCTTGTGCTATAATTTTAAAAATCTTAATTATCTCTTTATGTTTTGCATATTTTCGAATAGTTTCTAATGCTGGACTGTTTTGGGTTGGAAAAAAAATGGGGACATAAAACAGAATAGAGGAGTATAAAAGCGGGAACAAACATTGATGTAAGATGAGCATCAAGTGTTGACCCTACGCCAAAGCTTTTCATTATATTAGTTTCCTATCTATATTAATTTTCGCTCATGTATATAGTCACTTGTTTGTTATTCTTTTATTTTCTGGTCTCCGATTTAAGTTTATCACATAATTTAAATTATATTCTGTGGATGTTTGCTTTGCAAATTTGGAATAAGTATAATTACAATAATTTATTTCTAAACTTTTTACCAAGGCTGATCGTATATGAGCAGAAAAAAAAAATGTTTCAATTTTGCCAACAACAAATCAACGGTACATCAAATTTATTCAAAGTCATTGTTTCAGGACACGGCACGAATACAATCCAATAATATGCATATCAAATGAATTCATCAGAATTGAATAACTTAGTCTTGACCATGCACTGGAGTGCGATTAATAAATCTCGTCTAAAAATCGATTGGCAATGAAACAATTTCTAACGGCTGTTACAGTCACTTGTTTAACCTAAGTTCATAGTATGATGGCCTTGAGTTCAAGAATGCTCATGGCATGACTGATTTTACTGGTAAGCAGGACCTTATCTTCCCTGCGTGCTATGGAAGGGGTGTCTTGCATAATACATAGGTCTCCCTAAGAGAGTCTGTTTATGCTCGGTGTCTAAGGCAATGGGCGCCACCTCAGTGACCTATCCCTTGCATCTGCCGCTCAGTAGCGTCCTTTAAACCTTTGCACTTTCTCTGCAAAAGCAACTTCCCGTTGATTGCTTACGATGAAGAATCTGATTTAATCTAACCATAGCAAACACACACAATATTGATAGATAGAATATGAGCGCTATGCACTTTCAGGTCTGGTTTAAATGAGCATGCAGTCATGAACTGAATTCACTAAAATTACGTTAATGCTATCGTGTATATGTTTGGAATTTTTTACAACATATTATAGTTACATCAAATAACGAACACTCCAAAGTCACTTAAAAAATGCGATTACATAAGTAACAAATAAGGCAGAAAAGGAAAAATCTAAAATACATTATACAATACTCCAGTATCTTCCTACATAACTACGTTGTCCCTCCTGAAGCGGCGCCCACCCCCACCCCCCACCATAAAAAAAAAAAAAAACCCCAAAACCCCAAATTAAAAAAAAAAAAAACTCTTGTTCTCACAATATTTAGTGAGCAATACTGTTTTACATCAGTATCCCTGTAAATACTAATGAAGTACAGCATACCTGCATGTAAAGTAATTACTAATTTTTCCTAACATTTACATGTGTAAATAACAGAATTATCATCAGGCAGATCTTTTCCGTTTTTGCTCACAGATAAGAATCTACATATCAACGAATCTCTTCAAATGACACTAATAGAATTCTACCATTAAATGATATTTGCAATTATAAACTAACTTCACTGATTTCTCTACTACGACTTGTAATAAAAATAATATTAAAAAAAAATGTTTACTTACTGATTCTATTTACTGTTATGAAGCATCTCGTCTATAGACTGAAGATAAGAAGAATTCTCTCAATTAATGTGCTATATGCGCGTTTATCTTATTGTGGAAATCCTGGTTGGATAGTTAAATTGCAAGAAGCCTAAATCATAACTCCCTTATTCTGTCATTGCCTATACGAAATATCTGGCTGTTTCACTTACCCGTTTTTGCTAAAGATGATCAGAATTGATATGCTTGAAAATAGTAGACGTATCTATTTGATTCTTTTCTCATTGGATTTTTTTCTTTGTTTTACATATGTACCTTCCTCCGATGTTTACAAAGTACGTATTTCAGGTGTACTATTTGTCTTTCAGCAAGGCGCTTGGTTACAGCCAGAATTTCGTAGGCAACACAGATCAGTATCTATGGCACGTATTTTGGCTGTTTTTTTTTTCTTTTATCCGAGTCCATATTTATGAGCATACACTGTTACACATACACAGACACCCCAACTAACTAATGCAATTCTCCCGGAAGTGAGATCTAATACTGATGCGACATATTGATGAAAAATTCTTTCGAAAGGTCACCGGTACTATTTCAAAGACGAGTCAGTGAAATACAAAATATTTTCATTAACTCTGTATTTGCCTCACATAGTCTGAAACACAAATAAGAAATTATGACATACGATCTTGTTGGCGCGGGCTACGAGCGCTGGAACTCACCGCTGATGTCTCCACTACCCTTCCCGATGCCCTACCTATCCAGCCCCGTGGATGTCTTCCCTACCCTCCCATTACCCCACCTACCCCGCCCGGACAAACCGGTTTGCAGGGGTGGGTGGCTGTATCATATCTCCATTACTGTCACCCGGGGAGGGCAAACGGGATCAAATTTGGCGTGATTTACTCAGCGGCCGATGTCACTGGACGGCGCCGAATACTCTAGGCGCGATAGGGTCAGATTCCAGCCCAGACACAAGGACATTAGAATCAGACACTTCAGTTTTTTCACAATTTTATTATAAAAAATACAGACCTATCTCATGGCTAGATACTAGTCAACAATAACCAACCCACACGGGCTCCCCGCCTCAATACACGTGCGGCGCACCTAATTGGCCACCCAGTCATTAAATCATCACGGTGAAATGAACATTAATTCAACGATAATTGCGTCGTCTCTCGTCCTCACTGACAGTAGGTGCATATTCAGCTCAGACATCTAAATCCTAGCTGAAAACATGAACATTAAGAACCAACTCACAACTGTTTCATGGTGGAAGCCATATTCTTGGCGCGGAAATACAGGAGCGCGAATCTCGACGAAAGCTAGCTGGCCAGTTAGCCATTAAGTTACGATTTTCATTGGCAACATATTTTCATCTTGCAATAGCAATTTCAGTCTTCAAAATGAAGATAACTACTCTCTATGACTCGATGGTGTTGACTTAATAAAATGCATAGCAATTCATGTAATTACCGAGGGAAGCATGGCATTTTGCCGCCAACTGACTGACATGGTCTAAAAGAAAATTGTGCACGCATTTTTTTCAAGACAAGATTCACTCGGATTTTATTATTAGAGATAAATTCCCATAGAAAATAATCGTGATGAAAATACATGTCCAGACGAACGATTCTGGCTGTGATGCTTTCAGTTTCATACATCCAAACAATCGCCTGCAATGATGCTAGTTGTTAGAGCCATATAAATGATTGTTTCCCAATAGTTGTTATCAAAATAAATTAATTACGATCGAGCTCTCATATCACTGATTCTGCCGAAAGCAATTCACATTTTCCTGACATGCTTTCAGTTGCCTTCAATTGCTTTAAATTATAAATGATTGCAACATGAAAGGTTTCTGATATGAAAGCCCGACTGTTCATGTTCAAAATTAAGTCAACGTACATGTAACGGCAATATTTTGAACATAAAACTATTGTTACAATGAAATAACGCAAGTACGGCTTAATACAAGTTGTTTTTTTTTCCTTCAGAGCCTATGTAGCAATTAAACATCCGTCTACCTAAGTACTACTTTCATAGATTTTTATTTCTTAAACTCTCCACGGTAGAGTAACAGTTGCTACCATCGTGCAATTGGCAATTAAATGTGTTCTTTAAACTAACCTTTACTGTGCGGTGGTGTATCCGAGTACTGGCAATTGCGCGAAATACGCAGACGATTTCCATAACAGCTCTGTTAATTCTATAAAATTTTAACTCTAAATAATCCATTAGGAAAATCGTTGTTCATAATAAAATTCATTCGCTGTGCAATTTATATAACTTTTCACATTTTCCAGCGCATTGAAAATTATTCTTAAATCTTTAACTTGAATATCAAAAGGAAAGAACAATTTTATTTTTGATCTGCCGTTTATCCCCGTAGGGGGGTAGAGCCGTCAGTGGACCTCATGCGGTGCAATGTAGGCATTACTTAAAGTTCTTTGCAGCGTGCCTTCGGCCCTTAGCTGCAACCACTTTCGTTCCTTTTACTGTAACTCTTTTTATATTCTCTTTCTTCATCTTACTTTCACCCTCTCCTAATACTTTATTCATAGTGCAACTGAGAGGTTTTCCTCCTGTTACAACGTTCAAACCTTGTACTGTCAATTTTCATTTCAGCGCTGAATGACCTCCTAGGTCCCAGTGGTTGGCCTTGGGCCAAAATTCTAATTTCAACTCAACTCAATCTGTCGTTTATATCTCTGATGCTTCATCTTTGCCTTCAGCTTTTCCCATTTGTATATGGGGTCGCTGTTTCTAGTCAGCCTTCTCCATCTTCCTCTGTCCTGTTCAACTTGTTCTCTTAGACCCTTTTCCTTCATGTCACTCAATACTTTATCTTTCCACCTGAACGTCGGCCTTCCCCTACCTCTTTTGCCCTCCACCTCCATGTTCATAACCCTCTTACATACGTGTTCATCTTCTCACTCATGACATGACCAAACCATTTGAGTCTTCTTTCCTCAGCTTTTTTTGAAACCTCTGATACTTTGACTGTCCCCCTGATCAATTCATTCCGGATCTTATCTCTTTTTGTGACACCACACATCCACCTCAGCATTCTCATCTCGACCACTTCCATTTTTCTTTCTTGTTCTTTCTTTATTGTCCAAGTCTCTGCCCCATAGAGCATGGCTGGTCTAACTATGCTTTTATAAAACTTCCTTAACTTTTGCACTGATCCTCCTGTCACAAAGTATCCCTGATGACTTTCTCAAATTCAGCCATGCACACTGAATTCTATTACTGACTTCTGCATCTAGGTTTCCATTCTCACTCATACCAGAACCAAGATATTTGAAGAAGATAACCCTCTTTATGTCTTCTTGGCCCATTCCTCTCCACCTGTCCACATATGTTCTGTTTTTGTTCTGCTAATTTTTAAGCCTCTACTCTCAAGGTCTTCTCTCCATCTTCCTAGCTTGAGTTGGACACCTAATTAAACACCTTCTCTTGTTAGATCAGTCAGCACAATGTCATCAGCAAACATTGTACACCAAGGCACCTCTTCTCTAACTTCTGATGTTACAACATCCATCACATTATCAAACACGTAGGGACTAGGGGCTGAACCCTGCTGGAGACCAACTTAATTCCTCTGTAGTTCCCACACTTCTGCACATCACCCTTCCCTTTGTTAATTGGGACCATTAGACTATTTCTCCAGATGTCTGGCCTTCTTTCTTGGCGATATATCTTGGTCTTTAAATCCCACAGGATGTCTATGCCTTCCTCTCCTAAACACTTCCACACTTCAGCTGGTATTCCATCAGGTCCCACTGCTTTCCCCTTCTTCATTTTATCCAGTGTCTTCTTAACCTCTTCTCTGCTGATATCCTGGACTATTCTTTCACGAAGGTTTCCATCTCTTATTATTGTTCTGGGGTTTTCTTCATTTAGTTAATCTTCAAAGTACTCCTTCCATCTAGCTATTATGCTTTCCTCTTTTGATAAAACTCTTCCATTTTTTACCTTGATCTGCTTGATATGTGTCAGATCCTTTGATTATTTATCTCTGCCTTTTGCTATCTTGCGTATTCTCTTTTGGCCTTCAGCTGTCTCTAAGTTCTCATAGAGCTTATCCATTGCAATTGCTTTTGCCTGTGCTACTGCCCTTTTAGCTTCGTTATTTGCAGTTTTCCAAACTATCCTATTTTCCTCAGATTGATTCCTGTCAAAGGCTACTCCTGCTTCCTTTTCCTTCTTTATCTTATCTTGGGTGTTAGGGTTCCACCACCAGCTCTCTTTCTCATTTGGTCGTCCTCTACCAGATGTCTTCCCTGATCATTCTTCTGCTATTTTAAGGATCATTGCACTATTTCCTGTCCATCAGGTGTTCACATCCTCTGCCAGTCTGAAGCCCCTATGAATTGCTTCCTAAAATCTCTCTGATTTCTTGCTCTTCTAATTGCCACTACTTTATCTTCGGTTGAACTACCTTTTTCCCCATTCCAACTCGTCTTAACAAGAGATCTAACACTACTAACCTGCGTTGTCTGCTAACACACTCTCCTTTAATGACCTTACAAGTCTTCACTTCTGTTAAATGGTTCCTTCTGCACATTAAAAAATCTATCTGCGTTTGTCTTCCCCCACTACTATATGTCACAAAGTCATCATTTGTGAAAAAGGTGTTGTTAATTGCCATGTCAAATGCCAGTGCAAATTCTGTTACCAGCTCTCCTTCCTCATACATCTCTCCCATGCCATGTCCTCCAAGTATTTTATTAATGTTTTCCCGATTGCACGCTATGTGTCCATTCAAGTCTCCCCCCAAAACTAACCTCTCTTCTATTTCTGTTTAAATCATGACTTCATCCATATCTCTCCAGAACTTATTTTTCACCTCTTCACTGCACCCGCTCACAATATTTTCTTTCATTTCTTTACTGATGGCAATCCATACACCACCTCTTCCTGTTTCATCAGCTCTGCTACATAGCAACTTATAGCCATTGCCAATGTCCTTTGCTTTATTTTCTCTCCATCTTGTTTCCTGCTCACATAAAATGTCCACTCTCCTTCTCTCCAAGACATCTGCCACTTCCCTGCTTCGACCATTCATGCTGCCAACGTTCAGTGTTCCCATTCTTATTGCTTGAACTTGCTTCTTTAGCCGCGCCCGTCCTTGACGCGGTAGCCCTTGTCCATTTATCGGGGAGGTCAGGCCTTCTACTGGTAACTGTTCCTGGCTGTTCATGGTTTCGGCAAAAATTTTATGGTCGGATGCCTTTCCTGCCACCAACCCTCACCATTTACCCGGGCTTGGGACCGGCATAGAGTTGTACTGGCTTGCACCCCATATGGCTGGTTTTTTTATATCTCTGATGCATACATCTTAAATACGTTAACCAAATAAAGCCTATTCAATATCAATCTTCTCTTGTTCAGTGTTTGAAATACTTTACTAACGCTTAGTACTGAAACGGTTTGAAATGTACTATTTAATCTAACTTGTACCTGCTATATAATTCCAAAGACGGGAATTTTTCAAAACTGAAAATCATAAGTCACTCCTCCTTCCTGTTGCCTCTCACTCATGATGTTTAACGCCAGAATTCAAAGGTCTCGGTCATGAAGTGATAACAGTCGCGCTTTGTGATCATCTCTGCAGAAGGGATTTTTCTAATTGCCAACAACAGAATAATATTCATCATTCCAGTTGTGTGAATTCCAGTTCCATGACTTTGTTATAAATTAACAGAGAACACTGAATTTCGCTTACATCAATAAAAACATAATTTTGTCTTTCAGGGATTATCGTGAAAACAGCCGACATCACATAGTTTTTTCTCGGAACTTGTAAATCTCTAAGAAAAGCTTGCTTATTAATGATTGACATTAGCAAATCTATTAAGACAAAATTCCTATAACAATAGTGTTAAAACTCAATCTCTTAATTATTTTGTGGTGATTAATTGTTGCCGTCATTTAGATGTGTATTATATCTTTGTTTTTAAAAACATTCATACATCTTCAGAAAAATACACATGAAGTTGTCGCATATGGTGTGGTATTTAACGATCATGTTCATTTTAGTAAGAATGAACAACCACATAACAGCCTTTACAAATTATGACCCAACCATAGTCTGTGATATTATTTTCTCCGGTCATCTCGTCTCCTTTTGTGAAGATGTAACCAGGAACATTTTGCCGCATAGCGATTGTTAAAAATAATATTCATTTTCTGCCGTTTTTCTGAACTATATTGGCTAAATGTATAGGAAGTGCTAAGATAGCTTCTAATAAGGAATATGATTTCAGTCTCGTTTCCTTTTTATTACATTTTAGCGTGCTGTCAGTGTGGATCGTTGCAATCAGTATCAAAAGTCGCGTCATTTATCTTGAAGTTGGTTATTTTCTGTTAGCGTGTTTTCCAAATATCTTTTTTTTTTATTTATATATGAGAGTTATTGTGATATTCATATCATTAATATCATTATCATTGTTTTCAATTATAGATTTAATTCATTATATTCAATGATTCTTTATATTCTTGAAGTTGGTTATTTTCTGTTAGCGTGTTTTCCAAATATCTTTTTTTTTTATTTATATATGAGAGTTATTGTGATATTCATATCATTAATATCATTATCATTGTTTTCAATTATAGATTTAATTCATTATATTCAATGATTCTGAGTTTCATTGTTTAAATGAGTGTAGTGTAGCCTTTCTATGGACTACCTCCATTGCTTAGTCTTTGAATTCTTTCCACATGTTTATTAAGTGTCATGGTAATCGCTTCATAGCGACGAATGATATGTTAAGGGAAATGAAAATGCATTTTCTTCAAGTAGGTCTGCAGCAAAAAGGCATTCGCGCACATGTTGGAGGCGCCTGTTCTCATGATGGTTCTGGAATCGCCAGGCGTGTTGGGGAACGCAACACGCGACATCACGTCGTCAGAAAACATGATGCAATACTTTGTCGAGATTCTTCTAAGACGTTCAGGTCTTCTCGGGAGTCTGTGACATTTGCTGGTAGGCCCCGCCCCCAAATTGCCATATAAATACGACTGATGAAATAGGAGAGATCAGAGACCAGCAGAGAGATCAGAGCAGAGATCATCCATGACAGATCATCAGAGAGAGATAAGAGAAAAAGGAACAGAAGAAGGATAAGAGAGGACGTCTGCGCACGAGAGCTTGGTCGAATTCGAGTCAAGTCGTCCAGTTAGTGAGAACGACCGGGGTTTTCGACGTTGAGCAAGCCTTGAGAGAAGAAACTTTCTACAAGAGGTTTCGAGGAGTTCCTGCCCTTCGAGTATCAAGAATAGACATTGCTTTCCGCAGTCAAGAAGACGACTAAAGTTCCACCATTCTCCTTTGTGAAGCCATCGCTTCAAGTCGCAAAACTGGCCAGCAAGTACTTTCATTACCCCCACTGTTTCCCCAGTTTACGCATTGTAAGATTTTACTTTTTTTATGTAAATAGGAGACACCATTCTGCATTTATCTTTGTTAGTAAGCTTGTAAATAAACCTTTGTTCTGTTAGTGTTTCTTTCTATATTCGTATCCCCAGTTTTAACTGTTGGTGTTGAATTCTTTTTGTTTATTTTCATATCAAACTTGGAGCGGACCTCTCTCGGTTCGTAACACTAAGAGGACCTCGAATATTGTTAATCTTTGATCTTCTTTTGAACGTTAAACATGTGGTTCTTTAAACTACTACGAACATACACCATAATACAGTATTTGCTCTGGTAACATATGGCATGAAAATTATTGCAATTCTTGTGACAACCAAAATAAATTGTACGTCTACAAACAATGTGACTATGATGACAAATACAGGGAATTTCATAATAAATAATGTGGGTATGGTAGTAAAACCACATTGTAGGTAGAAGAGAGAAAAGAAAGGCAAGAGGAGGAAGGTCAACGGGAAAAGAGATAGAGAAGTGGTAAAATTTACGTGGCATATGCAATGGTTGGTCTTTAACAGGGATTATAAATAATAATTGTAAGACAATGTTGGAGGAATGGAACTATAGAATAAGGATGAATGAAATTCCAACTGCCTACATCCTTTCCTTAAATAAATTTCATGGTCTCTTTATTCTTCTTGTAAGCATGGATATTCCACAGGTTCCACTTCTTTATCTTCTGCGTTTCCCATCCTTATTTGGGGTCATTGTTTGTTATTAGTCTTCTCCATCTTCTGCGATCATTCATGCACCATTATCTCACTCACGTTCCTCTTCTGCATGTCCTTGTTAACTGTGTCTCTCCATCTCATTTTTGGTCTACCTCTCCCCCTTACTCCAGGCGCTTCCATGTTCATGGTTCTTGTAGATACAGAATCCTCTTCTCCTCTCATGACATGCCCAAACCATTGCAATCGTCTCTGTTGAAGCTTCTTTGATACTTCTATATCTTTCACCGTCAATCTTATGAAGTCTTTCCTTACCCTGCCTCTCCTTGGTACTCCACAGGCTCCACTAGTAATGGCAATTCAATTCATAATATCTCTTCTGATCGAGGACTTCCTTTGGTTCCTTGATGTATGACAGTCATATGACGGAATAACATATTTAACAAAGTCCACTCAGACTCATCAACGGTATTCAGATGAAATGCATTTATTGTGTTGATTTCATATCTGGTTCATTCTCTCTCTCTCTCTCTCTCTCTCTCTCTCTCTCTCTATCAGTGCCATTTTGCTTGGTGAGATATACCTGTGCATGGTCTGAATAATCAACCGATATCACTAGAAAACGAATTATAGTTGAAAGTGTTCGCGAACTGTCGGTGATTAGATTAGTGTCAGAATAGTAGGATAAAGTGTCGACTAAGTTAGTTTTTTGAGTGAATTATTAACGTTTGATCAGGATGGCAATGAGTGGCAGAAGCAGTGGAAAGCAATGGAGAAATCTTGCTTGCCTTACAGACATGCAATATGATGACTTAGCAGGAAGGGAACTGGCATTTCTTATCTATGAGATCAATAACAATCCTAACCAAAAAGATGCAAAAATATCCATAGACATATTGGAAGGATATGATCCTTCAAACTGGAGCAAGTCTGCAGAAAATATTTTGAAAATAATGGAAGGAATACCAAATAAAATTCAAGTGATCGAAAGACTTATAAAGAAAATTTATAATCAATCAGCATATTCCAATAAAGAAAATTGATAAGGTGAATATAATGAATATACTGATTGATGCTATAGGAAAACGAATGCCGAAAACATAATTTATGTAAGGTGTGGTATAGCATTGTAAATCCTCAAAACCTGATCAGGAAATGCTATGCTTGCCATGTACCAATGCATCCTCAATGTACAGAAGTCCAGCATAATACAGGTAAGGACACAAGAGTATTTTGGTCAACATGTCTATCCTGGACAGATAGTGTTATTAAATCGAGACTTAATGTGCAAATAGTAGAGGATGAAGAAGATGAGGAAGAGGATGAAGAGGAAAATGAAAAAAAAGAAAATGAAACTGAAGTGATAGAAAAAAACAATGAAAGCAAAGAATAGGACAAGCGCATAGATGCAGAGATACTCATAGGTACTACATATAAGGCAATACAGCAGCTATATGTGATGAACAAAATTACGACATGACAACACAAAATAAAATCCCGTAGAGGCTTTACCCAGATCTTCATAACGATGGGAAAGAGCAAGAAAAAAAAAAGAAAGACAGTCTGCATCCTTTTGAAAAGAGGGAATTGCAGTTTCGGTGAAAGATGTTACTTCAAGCATCCCAAGGTATGTCACAATTATGAGATTTCTGGCAAATGTACATACCTAGACGGCTATGAAGATGAATGCAGCGATCTACATCCAAAAATATGCAAAAACTTAGAAGAAGGAAAAGGATGCAAGTTCAACAAAAAATGTAGATATTTGCAACCTGTAGCCATGAATCAAAATAAAATAAATGACAGAAATAAAAATAAAAATGAAGCAAATAAAGAAAGGAACAAAAAACATGAGGTGAAGGAAAAAAAACAAGCCATCACCACGTTATGAAATGTCAGCATCAAGAATTCAAGCAACAGCACCTAGATACAGTGCAAGGAACAAGCACTGTATATACGATGCCAGGGGATGGTGCAGATACGGAGGTGAATGCAGATTCATGCACAAAATGAATAAATATGAAGACGGAAGATCAAATATATTGGAAAAGTTGGATTTTTTAATATCAGAATTCCTGGAAATTAAGAAAAGAACAACATACCAGAACAGGAAAGAGACATGGGAAAATCCTTATTATTACCCATATTAAATGATGGGGATAACACGCAAACCATCATAGTGATGAATGCGCAGGGTGTAGCTACGAGTAACTCAAACAGAAAAATAGAGTTCCTAGAAGAACTAGCCCAAAATGAAAAACAGATGTAATGAATATAAGTGAACCCCAGTATTCCCAAGAGACTAGTCATGATGATCAGATAAAGGGGTTCCAAACTTATAGATCAGATAGAAAAAAATAGGAATCAAGGGGGAACTGCGATGTATGGGAGAGACATAAATCAAGGAAGAATAAATGAGTTTTATAGTAACTTAGAATGTGAATTAATAGTGGTAGAATTTGAGTCTGAAAAATTAGTGAACATTGTAATATATAGACCCCCTAATACTAAAGAGTTTGACACAGTAATAGAGAAATTGGATGATATATGTAGAAATCACAAAGACTGGGATATACTCCTATCAGACCTTAACTTTCCTTTCGTAGATTGGAAAGAATGAATAGGAGATTGTGGTTGTATTTATACATGTAAAAAAAAGAGAGTAATAGTAGTGCAGAAGATAAGAGGCAATTCGAAAAGCTATTAAATACGCTACTAGAACAAAACATTCAACAAATAAATCACCTGCCAACAACAAAGGATAATACTTTAGACCTAGTATTTGTGAATGAGGTTAATTATGTTAAAGAAATAATAGTGTATAATACGAGTATTTCAGACCATAAAGTCATAGAATTAACAGTCCATTCCAAAGCAAATGAAAACAGAGATAAACAAGAGATGAAAAAGTGGGAAGGATATGGAAAATACAATTTCTGTAGTAAGAATATAAAATGGTCAGAAATAAATGAAGAATCAAACAAAGATTATGAAAACATATTCGTCAGTGATGATGTACAGATAAATACGGGTATATTATACAAAATATTAGAGAAAATAGTGGATAAGTATATACTGGAGAAAAGTAAACATCAGTCATGCATACCAAGAGACAGAAGGATCTTGTTCCAGAAAATCAGAAAGTGGAAAAAGCTCTTGCAAAAGAAAAGAATACAGGGAAAGTGATGGAACAAAAAAGTAAAATAGAAAATGCAGAAAAAAAGATTATACAATCAAAATAAAATGAAAAACGAGTTAGAAGAAAAGACCCTTGAAAATATCAAGCAAAATCCGAAACTATTGTACTTATAAGCGAAACATGAATAAAAGAAGAATAGAAATAGGCCCTCTAGGAAATGAAGGGAGATTAACGAATGAAGAAAAGAAAATATGCAACATACTAGCAGGAAGATATAAGAGAGAATTTACCCCTAGAATTGAAAATGAAGATAATGATACAGAAATAAGAGATGAAAATAGTGAATATTTATCGGACATAGATATTAATGAAGCCGATATTGTGCAGGCTATTAATGAAATTTAAAGTGGATCAGCAGCCAGACCAATATTATGAAAAGTTGGTTTTGTACCCGGAAAAAGTATACAAACCCAACTCTTAGTCCACCGTGAGAACATATATAAAAATATAATAAATGGAAAAGAAACAGATGTGGTTTACCTAGACTTTGCAAAAGCTTTTGACAAGGTAGACTATATTAGCGAAGAAAATTAGAAAACATAATATAGTGGACAAAGTAGGAAGATGGATAAAAGAATTTTTACAAAACAGAAAGCAAATAGTGATGGCAAACAATGAGAAATCAGATGAAGCAAGGTAATATCCGGTGTGCCACAAAGTACGGTGTTAGCTGCATTACTATTTGCTATTATGATTGCAGACATAGACAGTAATGTTAAGGATTCGGTAGTGAATAGTTTCGCCGATTACACAAGAATAAGCATTTACTTGTGATGAAGACTGGAACTCGCTACAAAGAGACATAAACAAAATATATGAATGGGCAGAGGTAAATAGGATGGTATTTAACTCTGATAAATTTGAATCAATAAATTATGGACATAAAGAAGGAATGCTATATGTATATAGGCGACCTTATAACGAAACAATCACAAATAAGGAAGCAGTTAAAGACCTTGGTGCGCTGTTGAATAGGAACATATTATGCAATGATCACATAGCAATACTATTGGCAAAATGCAAAGCAAAAATGGGAATGTTGTTACGGCACTTCAAAACAAGAAAAGCCGAACACATGATTATGCTTTATAAAACGTATGTACTTAGTTCACTTGAATATTGCAATATGATATGGTACCCACACTACCTAAGGATATTGCACAAATTGAGAGTGTATAAAGGTCCTTTACAGCTAGAACAGAAGTTAAGGATCTTGACTACTGGAAAAGACTACAATTTTTAAAATCATATAGTCTAGAAAGGAGAAGAAAATTCTACGTGATAATACAGGCACGGAAACAGATAGAAGGAGTTGCCGAAAACATCATGGAGCTAAAAATATCAGGAAGAGCAAGCAGAGGTAGATTAATAGTGCCCAAAACTATACCAGGAAAACTAAGGAAAGCACACAGCTCATTAATCCACCAAGCTTCAGCATCGACAATGCAGCGTATATTCAATGCATTGCCAGCTCATCTGAGGAACATATCAGGAGTGAGCGTAGATGTGTTTAAGAATAAGCTCGACAAATATCTTAGCTGCATCCCAGACCATCCAAGATTGGAAGATGCAAAATATACCGGAAGATCCATTAACAATTCTCTGGTAGATATTAGAGGTGCCTCACAGTGAGGGACCTGGGGAAACCCAAACGAGCTGTAAGGTCTGTAAGGTAAGGTAAGGTCTCTCTCTCTTTTCTCTGAGTTCTGGCATTTTTAAAACTCGCCAACATTGCTCCCAATGTGTATAATTTCTGAGTAATGTATCTGAATTCACATATTAGAGAAAAATGAATCCACTCACCTCTCAAAACATCTGAAAGTAGAGTCCCTGCCTGCATTATGTTATATTAAGTTATTATGCAATGTCTCTCCTGCCCCCTTAAAGAAGTGGCATCTTTAACCATAATGTACAGAACCATAGCAAACGACTTGAAAAAGAAGAGCTTATAAACAATATGAAAAAGTTATAGAGCAGGCACCAGACCGCCGACGTCCACGGCTTCTCGAGCATGGCCACCGAGAGTACAAGGCCATTTCACCCTCTGGCCGCGTCGTCCTAAGTAGGCTGACCTGGCTATCAAACACTGGGACGGGCTGGTGACATTGTAATTCTGTGAGGAACTCATTACCTGAAGTTTTTATGCATTCTTACATACATACATTGACTTTACATTAACTATTGACCACCAAATCCAAAATATCTCTATAAAATTTGCTGTATCATTGTAATTAGGCAATTTTTTCTCTTTTCCAATATTTCGCATTGCTTGAATAATATATTCATTAAAAATTTTTAGGACTAAATTCACGTTTTGTTTTTCAAATGTCGATGGCCGCAATGCTTTTATTGTTAACTTATGAGATTGTCTTAACAATAATTCTGACTCTACTAAATATAAATCCTCTAATGATTTCCAGGGAGCAAAGGATACATTTGGTTCGCTACAAATTTCGCTGAATGGAAATTTTTGAAATACCATTGTTTTGGATTCACCTTTGAGACCCAACCAGTTATTTCTGATACACTTCAGTTTGTGTACACTATCAAACAAGAAAAACAAAGGTCTGCATTTTGCAGCTGGATGGGGGTAAGCAATTGACAGCTTTGGTGGGGTTGCAAAATGCGACATCGCTTTTCCATTTATCCTATTATTATCAGTAATGACACTGATTACTTTCAATCCAATTTCTTCCAACCCTAGTATTACTTTTTTTATAACTTGGAATAGCGTTTCTGCTTTTATAGTTTTTACCGGAATAATATGTACCACATCTCGAAATTTTGATAGAACAGCACCTATCATGAAAGCATATGCAGTGGTTGCTGCTTCATTGCTATTAAATGCAGATCCTATTACAGCACCTCCCTTATAATAAAAGAAAAAGCTTTAAATGTACTCGTCAATCATTATGTTACTGTTTTGTCTGTGGGTTGTAATGATTTGATTTTGCCTGATATACGAAAGAAAATGATCATCATACTGCTCTGTTTCTGGACTAAGTTGCTTAGATATAAACACCCGCCTGATCATTGACATGCTGGGTAAAATTAACCATTTTCTATCCCTAAAGAATCTGTAAGCTCGAGGTGAAATATTGCATAGCAAAGATGAAGAAACCAAAAGATCTGTGGAATACTGAATGCTCTTTTGAGTCAAGTTTAGTTGCTCAAAGATAAATTTCAAAGTCATTGAATGCTTGAATGGTTGGTCTATTATGGTGATTAGAAAAGTTAAAATTAATTGAATAATAGCAATTGGGTTTATGAAAGAGCTATATTGTCTGTCATACTTTCTAATTTCTTGTAACATGACTTCGATGGTATTTGTATATTGCACATGAGAAGGAATGATAAAGTCATGCAACTCACGTACGGGCACATTATCGATATACGCCTGGACAGATTTATCAGGATGTATTAGTACAGACATCATCATATTGGGAGAAGGTGAAAGCGATATGTGACTGATCAAGAGATAAGGTTCTTTATGAATTATGTCCCAGTACTTATCCAGCTTAAGTTTCCTCGAAAGTTCTTGCAAATCCCTAAATCCAATTTGCGTTTCGTATGCCTTTGCATCTGATATACTACTTTCAATTGCTACTTTGACTGCGGTTTCTTCTATTTTTTGTCTTTTAGAATCGGGTGACTCTCTTCGATGTTCAGTTAGGTTCAAATATTGAGGATAGTTTGGAAACACTGGGAACAGCATTTTCTTTAATATATGGAGGCTTTAATTTTGCAGTTATTTTCCTCCCAGTTTTTTCATCCACAATAGAAGTTTCCCTCACAATATCATCGGGAAGAAAATGCATACCCGATGATTCTCCGTAGGACGAAAATTTTCTCTCTTGATGTTTCTTAGCCATTTCTCTTTAACTTGTTCATTTTCAGGACACCTGAAGATATTAAATTTTGGTCCGTTGTTGTAATTACCCTTACATTTAGGTACGCAGCACTAGTAAGGCATCTTCTTCCATTAGCAAGCACGTGTGGTATTGTACACAAAACTTCTATCAGCCTTTTTCTTCTTTAAATCTTATTTTTCAAATTCAATAATTGTTCGTCCACATAAACTCATATAGAGCCACTTAAAATGCACCAACACTTGAATGTATTCTCCTAAATTTCACTTTAGAATTTTACTCCAAGCAGCGTGACCTCACTCGACCAGTAACCCAGAAGGACTACTTATCTTAGCCCAGGTCAGCCTACATACGAAACGTATTAGGGATTTAAATGCCCGGGTGAAAAGGCCTTCTACTCTCGGTGGCCACGTCTCGAGGCACTCCATATGTAGGGAAAAAAACAGCATTAACGACGTGAAGGGAACTGAATTTCCCAACATCATAAGGAGAAATATAAAAAATCAGCAGACACCAAACACCGACAAGAAAGAGAGAGAGAGAGAGAGAGAGAGAGAGAGAGAGAGAGAGAGAGAGAGAGAGAGATGCTTAATACTAACCGATCTGTCAAATGGAAACTACGTGCCTGATACATATACCTGGGTAACATTCATGTCAATTCATTCAATTTTTGTAAACCAAGGCAACAGAAAATCTTTACATTTCATTATTAAGCTTGATATGCCAATTACAAGTTAATGAAAAGAAGACTGTAAGACGGATAGAGAAGACCTTATGCAAACTAAACACCGTAGATTCCGTCAGAAACAAAAATAATTTTCAGTCATGATAATAATAATAATAATAATAATAATAATAATAATAATAATAATAATAATAATAATAATAATAATAATACATTTTAGAATTATACCGGTACTGGTCTTTTCCCCTCCTGTTTCTTTCATAAATACATTTGAAATATTCAGTTTCGTAATCAGATAACAACTGAAGAAACTAAATGATATTTTCCTAGAATAGGAATTTCGATATGACCAAAAATAAGTCATTCCTCTCCATTATCAGAAAATTGAATTTTTTCATTCTCTCGCTTTTCCCGTTTTCCTCCGAGCTGCAGGGAAATTTCTGAAACAACAATGGTGGAGCGGAGAAAACATGCATGCGGGGAAAAAAAACTCGCTCAAAATTACAGAGTCCCCGTGTGCCCTGACATTTTGTGAATAATGCCTTCACTTGACATAAAAAAGGCACAGATGCAGGTATTATATAAAAATATATATATATATATATATATATATATATATATATATATATAATATATATATATATATATGTGTGTGTGTGTGTGTGTGTGTGTGTGTGTGTTGTGTGTGTGTTGCGTGTTTGTGTATGTGTGCATGTAGTATATAGATACATACAGAGAGAGAGAGAGTCTTAAATTCTTATGAAACATTTCTCTCTTAACAGTCTTAACAGCCACATTTTGAACTGTGTGCGCGTGTGTGTGTGCGTGTGTATATATACATACATACAGAGAGAGAGAGAGAGAGAGAGAGTGAGAGGAAATCTTAAAGTCTTATGAAACTTTTCTCTCTTAACTCTGTTAACAGCCACAATTTTGTGCTTGTGTGTGTATGTGCGTGCAAGTGTGAATAATTACTCTCTATATGTGTATTCCATGACAAAAAATCATAATACCCTTTGAGGTATTTCTTGAAAGGTACCGGCTTTCAGATATTTTTCTTTTCACTAAAATAACATATCTTTCTTCCTATTCAATGTGTACGGGATCATTGTTGTTTCGCAGATCTTGTATTTCTCTTTGTAGTATAAACTGAAAAATCTTTTTCAAGGAAGGGTTCCGTGATATCAATATAAAGTGATCTCTTGAATATTCAGAGAGAAGCTTAAATAAAATAAAATTTTTATTCTCTTTTTAGAAAGACTAGGAATACCTCCTTGAAAAAGAGATTTTAGTTTATACTAGGTGAATACAACATCTACAATATGGGTCACAGATGACATTCGTGAATGTTATTTTGTGTCGTGGAATGCACCTACAAAAAAGAAAATGCTCTTTCATACACACAACACGTAGTTCAAAATGCGACTGTAATTGCAGCTGAAAGGGAAGAGTTTATTGAGAAGAATTTCTGAATAGAACACCATAAACTAATATGAAATTGGAAAAGTTGTGTACAAGAAAGTGGTATCGAATATGGGTGCATAAAATTCGATAGTGGAGTCACAAAATTAACAGGTATTGTTGGGAATGGAAGATTAAGGAGTTCCTAAAGTAAAACGTTACAATTGTTTGAAAATGTATTATAAGAGAAAAGAGAACATAATGTAAAGATATACAAGAGTAAAGTGACTGATAGCACTGTGAAAGGAAAAAAAGTTTTGAGGGGAAATTATTCTGCAATTATGATGAAATATACTGTAGAGAAAAATTCACTCTTAATATTAGAAGTATGTGCATTAATAAGAAATAGATAATAAAAAAGAAGATCATATCAATAGTGAGCCAGTGTCTGAAATCAGTAATCTTATGTAAACATAATGAATGTTTTGGATAGCTTTTTGATTTTGATCTAATAAGGAAGTTAGATCTGAAATATGCAAAAGTGTAACGGATTAATGTAAACTCAATGCTTATTAAAGTGATTGTTGAGGGTGGTAGGCAACCAATAAAGTTACGAAGAATTGAAAGGCAGCACGGACTTTAGTTTGAGTGGCTGAGAAGGATGTGATGTATCATGTATGTGTAGGGGACTGTTCCACGAGAATGGATGAACGGAAAAAAATAGTTCCTTTGCACGGGGGTAAAACTAACAGAAATGACTGCAAATTTACAGAGGCCTGACATCTAATGTGGAAGATGCTGCGGATGTAAGATGGTGAAGATAATTTGATGAGAGTGATGGAAAAATTTTATGAAAATAGCAAAACATTTACCAGACTATATCGATGGGAGAGTGAATGGGTTGGTGCCAAACTGTGCGAAGAACAAGCAAATGTTAAAAAAGGAGGTGGGAATAGAACGTGTGGTGGCAGATGCATGACAATGATGCAATGTTGACTGGAGATCGCAAAGAAGAATGAAAGTTTTAAATTCACTGTAAAAGGAGAAATTGAAAATTGGATGTTGACAAGAATGATGGTTATTTAAAACGAAGAATGAATGTCATTAGTAAATACAAGGAAGGAGTGGAATAAAGAAGTAGACAGTTGTATAGATATAACGAAAAAACTCAGCCATGAAAATAAGCGTGCATACAACCCAAAATTAGATTTTTTCTTTCTAAAGTGAAATTTTGATGGTAAAAGGTAAAATTTAGTGGAAAGATGGTTCAAATTGTTTTGATATGGTCTGGTCATTAGGAGAAGATAAGGGACCAACGTTCGGAGGAAGCAGCTAAGAAAAACCTTGAGTGTCCTGAGTAAATGGAAGAGAATAAATAATGGAACGGAAGGGCCTCAGTATCTAGGAAGCCTGAGAGTGTCCCAGACGTAGGTGAACGACACAGTGTAGGAAGGGCGTTCGACGCACCTGAGGAGCCTTCTGACTAGGTACTTAAAGTGGCTAACATTCTGAAAGTTTCCTTCGGAAGGGTTCTGTTTTCAATCCAAAAGCTGAATAAATGAATGTGTACACACACACACATACACACACACACACACACACACACACACACACACACACACACATATATATAAATATTAATATATATATATATATATATATATATACATATATGTGTATATATATATATAATATATATATATATATATATTATATATATATAATATATATATATATATATATATATGTGTGTGTGTGTGTGTGTGTGTGTGAGTGTGTGTATATATATCCAATATATATATATATATATATATATATATATATATATATATATATATATATATATATCACACACTGTGTATATATATGTATATATATACATGTGTGTATATATATACATATATATATACACACATGTATATATATATACATATATATATGTATATATATATATATATATATATATATATATATATATATAGATATATATATATATATATATATGTGTGTGTGTGTGTGTGTGTGTGTATAAAATAATCTCCCATGAAATATCTCAAATCTCTCGTAAAATATGTCTCAAGTAATGATAATTCTACTTAAGTAACCCTCCCGTAAAATATCTCAAATAATAATAATAATAAGAATTCCCCAAAACTCAATACCATTTCCCCAGTATACACCACTATTGCCAAACCCCCACAATCAACACCATTCGGCACCACTCGCCGGTATCATCAGATACAACACCACTTATCACCACTCAGCAACACTTAGCACCATTTTAAAGTAATCTCTCCAACACAATAAAAAAAAAATAATTTCTGTGTCCCCGTTATATTTGTGCATTCCAAAG
>NC_087204.1:65479316-65489316 GCF_015104395.2 Macrobrachium nipponense
CAGACAGATGATGCACAAAGTTCCTTGTGCGAAACGTTTCTTTACGAATAAACCCTTTTAACTCGTCATGTGTCTTCGGCTTTCCTGAAGTTATGTATATATATATATATATATATATATATATATATATATATATATATATATATATATATATATATATATACAATCATATGTATGATTAATTCATTTATTTCTGGTTTTATGGTATGGCTTCATATATTATTGCTCTACATCACAGAAATTTATAAGTAAGTGTAATATTCCAGTCAAATAATGACAAGGCCTGAGGTTGCCTGAAGTTCTTACTCAGATGACCAGCAGGGCAGTGACTGCATTACTGCTCTCAGAATGCGCATTTGTTGTTGCAGAATATGCAGATTCCGGTTTACTCTAGAGTCAAGGTAAGAAAAGAGGTGGAAATCTGTTGCCTAGGATACATCTATCATATATACTTTGCTACCGGGTACGTACTGCACTGCTGTCTGCATAGTCCAAACTAAGCACCTTGGACTATATTCAACGAATCAATAACATTAGTGATATGCAAGGCAAATTAATATAACAAATTTTGCACAGATTTTCTGAAGACAAAGAACTGAATACTCTTCTTTCATTCAGGACCTAGTGAAACATGTCTTTTCTTTTCTATATCAATTATCTTCTTTATAAGAAACACATAATGATCATTTCTAGAAGAAATAAGACCTATTATTGCGTCGGCTGAGTGTAGAGACATTGGAAATTTTTTGTCTCTTGTTACCTTTCACAATTTGCTTTTAAACTGGAGCCTCTTGGATTATTGGCAAATTTTAACAATTCCGAGAGTTCCTCCTGCTCGTATTCTTTTCCTTTTCCTCAAAACACAATTCGCTGAAATTTCATCAGTCTGCTTTTTATTTATTTCTGCACTAGCGACATTCATTAAAGAATTCAACCATTATTATTTTACTGGTAGATGAATTTAATTTTAAGATTTTATTTGCCTCTTACAGATACAGGTCCTTACATCTCATTTAGTCCTGTATCTATCAATTGTTTCTTGTTCATATTTACCTTGAACTTAATGTCAGACTTTCTTCATTCTATTTTGAGTTTCCATATCACTCATGTTCTTTCTAATTATCTGTGAGATTTTCTTTAAAAGTCTTCAAAAGTGTAACAATGTTCAAAATCCTATTTAAAATCTACATCTCAGTAGTCATTCTATGAATCAGCCTTTACTGATGGTCGAAACTTAAATTCTTTGATTGAAAACATAATTGTTTTTCTTGCTTTGCGAGAGATAGAATTTAATTGGTGCTTTTCAACAGCAATTACCATACATCACAATTGCCTACCTCCCATTTCCTTTAGTCAGCGAAGATACACAAATTTTAGCATGAGTTTCTACGTAATTCACATGCCCTAATAGTATCAAGCTTCCTTCCCTTTTGAAGAGTAAAGAAACAACCTGCATCTTTCGATGCTGGCAGCTTGTTCAGGATACGTAATTGGCAGATTTTCATATCACATATACCAAACCTTTTTCTAAATCCTCCCTCACTTCATCACGACTTCATCTAATCCTTGGCCTCCCTCTCGATTTTCTGTCCCTTGCAGATTCTACTCATTTTTACCACATCCCCAACCCATCTCATCTCGACTCGCTTCTCCTAATTTCTTTTATCATTTTCATTTTCTATCTTTTCAAGCAGTGGTGGGAAGAGGATTGTAAGAATATTACCACCGTAGTTCTTCATATCTAAAAAGAGGCTCAAAGGACAAATTCTGCCTTGGACTCAGACTTCGTAGTGAATGAACTGTGCTGGATGCGTAAAAGAATGAGACTGACGTTCTTGCTGTGACACAGACCGAATCGTTTCTACCACAAGAAACCCTTTCAGAAATATGTTGAGGGGCAGGTGATGGTTTTCCGTAAAAATGGTAGATTACCGTAACCTACGTGCTATTGACCACGACTATCTCTAAAACTGAAATTTTATTGGTTTCGTCAAAACATGAAAGGAAAATCTTATTATCAAAATATGATATATAATACACCATTAGCACTCAGAAATTATTTCTCTTCCATTATGCTGATTTGAATAGTATTGTTCAGTCGTGTGAAAGTGCTGGAAAATCTATTTTCTCTAAGCTTTCAGCTTAAACGTTGCAAGATGATGAAAGTACGCGACCAGAATAGTAAAAGAAAATGTTTCTTTTTCAAAAATGGAAACAAGGTAATGTAGTTAACTGCAGAAAGAGGCCGAAGGCCAACGTCGCAGATTTGACCCAGCACAATTTTATCTACAAATCATTCCCCCTCAAAGTGGACTCGAGCTCCCCCTTTTTTCCTACCGCGGCGTCTTGGCCTCTTGGGAATGGATTTTCCCGGCTATATGGCATTAATTTGCAGTAATGAGGACCTTGCATACGGGTAGGTGGTATCTGTTTTTCCTCATTGTAAATAACACATTGAATTACACACTGGGCATGAGCCGCGATCTTGTAAGGATGATGAGGCGAGAAAATGAGGGAAGGAGAGAGAGAGAGAGATTCATAGGTTATATTGTTGATCAATATATTACTTGATAAATCAGGAAAGAGAGGACATACAAAATATATTATACCTTTATTATGTTTTCACCTTTGATTACTATCACTTGTTTGGTCTCTTTAATTCAGTATGTTGTTCATTCCCTTGGCCAGGGTTCCTAGAAATCGAAAAATGATTCTACTTCCAATAACTTTTCGAGTAAACGTTTATTATACTCTTTATTCCTTCAACAACAGATTTAAGAGATTCGATAAAAACTTCTAGATCTTCTGAAAATGAATGTCAATATCAGATAAAAAGAACTGGCAATTAATGAGATACCTGCCTAGTCATAATTTGCTTATGGAAATAAATAAGTTGCGTATTTACTAGGAAAAGCAGTGAAACAAGTGATTAATTTACATACCTACATACACTGCATGGGCACATGTACGAAAATCCGATTCGCATTCAGTATATGCACCAAAACATTCACAAACCATCAGCAGTCTTTTAGGGAATGCAGTATACAGAGGGTTATCTGGATCATTTCATGAATATCCAAGTAGTGCTCTCTCTCTCTCTCTCTCTCTCTCTCTCTCTCTCTCTCTCTCTCTCTCAGTTTAACTCATATCGACTGAAGGAGATGAAGTTGGTAATTATTTCAGTAGGAAGTTCATCAATGGAAAAAGGAAACTGATTGCTAGATAAAAAAAAAAAAAAAAAAACTAGAGATTAGGGCAGTTATAATTGCTGATGTTTTGAAAGTAACGGTCAGATGGGTCTCGGCTTTCACTTGCAACATACAGTCGAAAAATTTTCTTGAGAAATGACATAGAAAGTATGAGGAGATTCATTATTATGCTCTACTGCACGATAACCATAACCATATCCCTCGGAAAATAATTGAACATTTCCTTAATCATAGAGCACTGAACCATAAAAAATTATGTGTAATTTAGTATATAGTCGCCCATTTTCAATTTCGCTTATGCCAACAAGCTCCCAGGAAAGAGAGTGAGGGGTCAATCTGAGTTTAAGAGGGAAATCCATCTTCAGAAAATTAAATATTTATTGAAGAGCTGCCAGTGAAATAGATCTTAGAATCCCACGGATTCACGGCAAACAAATCCTGAAGCATGTAATTTTTTAATTAATCAGAAATAGAGGAAGATTTCAAATGTAGCTGATTTGGTCTAATTTTACAAATTTGTATATCCGCTTACAGATGCAAAAAAAGATAAACATAGTCGTAAAAAATGGTCTAAATCAGGCAAATACCGGGAAGGTCATAGAAAACTTCATCTACAAAAAAAATCGTTATTTTAATAGAGTAAGGGTTTTCGTTATATAAGTATTTCATTTTGCCTAACGAAGTGGTTATAGAACTTTTACCGAGGGTTCCTAATAATCGATTTTTATGTCTTTGGGTTAAAAAATGTCATGTTATCAATTTAATTTGAAAGATCAAAAAGTCCCGTCAACAACACGATTCTTTTGTTATGGATACAGTAATAGAGAGAGAGAGAGAGAGAGAGAGAGAGAGAGAGAGAGAGAGAGAGAGAGATATTGGTCATTTTAATTTCCGCCTAATTAAATGGTGTACTATTAATAATCCGACCTGCGTGACCACACAAATTCAGGAACGTTCACATTTTAAGTACTCTTTCCTATTGACAGGAGTTTCCTCTAAATCCAAAAATCCAAATCCATCAGTCCACTAAGCGTTTCGCGTCTTTTTTTTATAATATAGTGTACTGATAGATTTAATCACTGATCTCAATAGAGAGAGAGAGAGAGAGAGAGAGAGAGAGAGAGAGAGAGAGAGGAGGGGGAATCTGATGTAATGAAACTAAAGTCAAATAAGCGCGTGGAACAAAGATGTTAGATTTGACTTACATCCCGACATACTAGTTAATGGAATAAAGATATAGAGAAGAAGTGAATTAGAATTGGATATTTCATCAAAATATCTTACATGTATCACGTACCTTTCAAATTACAGTAGTATTTAATGAAAAAAAACCTCTAAGCTATTTTCTCGTCTCAGACCGGATAGTCTCTGCTAATTAGGTAAATACTTACATGTAATTGAAAAACATGTGGAGTACTCGAGAAGTTTTGTTGATCAATAAAAATGCAAGTAGAAGAGAAAAATGTAGGAATCAGATCTTGAAACTTACTAACATGATGAACCCCGCTGAATCCTAAATTAATATATGATTGCATAGTTCTGCCATATCGACCATCAGAAATAATTTTTACATGATCATAGTGCGACAGTACTGCAACATAAGTCTATATTCAAAACCTCACCGCGTCACACAATACACGATAAAACACACACACACACACTCATATATATATATATATATATATATATATATATATATATATATATATATATATATATATATATAATTATGTGTGTGTGTATATATATATATATATATATATATATATATATATATATATATATATATATATATCAGTACATAAAATAACTGCTAAAAGCTATAACCGTTTATATATCGCAAATAAACTATAGACCCCATGCCGTAACACCTAGGCAGAGACTGAAATCCAAAATTCCTGCAGTTATTTGATACAAATACCTCTCAACCAAATCCTAGAACCATTGTTCAAACTGCTTCTATAAGAAATCGTAAGGCTAATACAGTAATCTCTTTTGCAGATAATGTAAAAGACTGAAATTTTAAGGCAATTATGAGAAGTTGGGTGGATAAGTACTAAATATAGCATAAGAGGAGAAAATGGATGAACGATTGACTAAGGGTAAAAAAACGAGAGTGAAAGGAGGTGAGGAGTTTGAATAAGAGGGAAAAGTGATATAAGATCATAAAATGTTTAGTGATGTGATAAGGAAATAAAATGTTTAGTGAAAGGAAAAGGAGGTTATCTGACCTGCAGTTGCATAACACAAGGGACCGATGCAGCCTTGCAAAAGGATGGATTTAGTGCTAAAGAGTAAAACTAAACGAAAAGTTTAGAAAAATGAATGATGAGGATACGATTCATGTTTTATAATATTTATCAAGTATTTGGGTCCTTTGACTATTGGGTCTTTGTTGGCTAAAGTAGCTACAAACGTCTTTTCTGTGTTTAACAAGCAAAAGGTTTTTGATCCAGTTAGATATTTAAACTGTTTATGTGAATTTTTTGCAGTCACAGATATTGATCTACAAATGTCTAATTTACATCCAATTCATTATACATCGTCACCAATGGGATTTGAACTGCTGCCAGGCTAAGAAGCAAAGATAGACAGTGACTTTGGCCACTTAGCAGTATTGATGGCTATATATGGTCCAATTTATCAGTGATACTTGAACCACTGCCCTATATAGAAACGTTGATTGGAAATGACTTCGAACAATGAGGCGTTTCAGTGGTCACAGTCAATGTCTGCCTTCGTTTCTGAACAATGCAGAGGCTCAAATTTCACTATTGACAATACACTCATAAATTATAATTCTCCAAGGGTGTAGGTTATCCCCGAGATGTAGTGAATTGATTATCAAATTGTACTTTGGCTTAATATTTGTACACACACACACATATATATAAATCTCTCTCTCTCTCTCTCTCTCTCTCGCCTCTCTCTCTCGCTCTCTCTCTCTCTCCTCTCTCTCTCTCTTCTCTATATATATATATATATATATATATATATATATATAATATATATATATGAATTTATATATATATATATTTATATATATATATATATATATATATATATATATATATATATATATATATATATATATATATATATAAATATATGCATATATATATATATGCATATATATATATATATATATATATATATATATATATATATATATATATATATTATATATATATATAATTTCATAATTTCACCTTGCGAATAATTTCCTCCTAAAATGAATTACATTTGTTTGTTGCATCTGCCGCAGCCGGTATTTCAACCTAACGATTTTGGCTCTGATATAGAGTGGACGAATTTATTCTTCCGGCAATCAAGCTAACTTCGCCTCTGAGAGCATATTGCTTTCAAAATCAATATAAACCCTGATAGCTGATCACTAAGTTTGTAACATGCAGCTATTTATGACATTTTTAACAATCACTTGAAATATGAAATACAAGGGTGAATTTTTCTTAAAAAGCGTACGACAACCTGTAGTGGAATATACTGCAGATAAACTAATTGAAGGGTTGCAGGTGGGAACAGAATGAAGGGAGAAGAATGCTCAGTAACGCCCACATAAACGCCTACCTAAATGACAAGGTATCCATTTTGCAACATTGGACCTGATGGTCTCACCCCTTGAAGCTTAGCTGAAATGCAAAACGAATGAACATACGGTATATCAAGAGCCTTGAATTATTCAGTTTTTCAGTCATTGTAAATTCAGCTGAGCTTAAAGTACAGTCAGTTTCATTTCCATAACGTCGACTAATTCGGCAGATTTAGTGCTTTTCTTCCTTTTTCTTGTTTGATCTGAATCATTCGGTTATTAACTTTTTGACCTTCGAAGGTTCTAGCTCTTCAGTTAATGATACCAGAATTTTTTTTCCAAGATTGAATTACTTCTTACTCTATTACTTCCGATTTATTGTTGAGGAATGTCGCGACATTTCACTGGAACAAACAGATATCTCCTGATATTTAAATTAAACGTATGTAAAATTCAGGTGAAATGTGTACAATACTGTTCTCGTAGATTGTGTGAAATCAACAGTTACGTCACCAAAAGGTTAGTGTGTTCGTTGGTACCGTTTGTTCCCGTAAAAAAAAAAAAACTCAATATTGATTTGCGCATTATATACTCTGTTTTTTTTTTCAACTAAGTAAATTATGCAAACGTAGATTAAGGACTTGCACATAGAAAGGAGCTATTTTAACTTCGATATTTTTCTAGAAGTTAATACGTAGAAAAATATCAAATTGTGGAAAGGTGTATCAAAACCACAAAGTGCATTCACAGAAAGGGAACGAGAGAGAGTCAGTAAGGGCTTCCATTGGATTACTTACGATATTCGTAATACCGGAATTAGAGGAAATAAACTGAATAAACATTGATGCAAAATGAGTACCCAGTTATTTATTATATGCTAAAGCTTTTCATTATATTAGTTTTTAATTTCTAATATTTTTTTCATTCATGTAATATGTTCCCTTATTTGTTACGTTACACCTTTTGCTATACTCTCGTTATCTTCTTTTCTCTGGTTTCTTTTTCTCTGGTTAGTCTTTATCATATAAATGTCTTGAAAAACTGCTCCATTTGAATGTATCTTAATTTGGAATGACAATAGTAACAGTCATTCATTTCTAATATTTTTCACCAACGCTGATCGTATATGAACAGAAAAAGTTTTCAATTTTGCAATTCATCCGATGTATGCTTAGACACTGTTTCAGGACACTGCCCTAAAGTGTATGTTAATCAGTTCCTAAAAATTAAACAACTTTAACTTTGTCTTGATTATAATAAATCGCTCCCACAAATTAACTGGCAATGAGATCATTTCTAACGACTGTTAGAGTTGCTTGTTTCACCTCATTGTCTCAGTCTGGCGGTCTTGAGTTCAAACCCTGTTCGTGGCATGATCGAATTTACTGCTAAACATTACCTGAACAAAATTTTCTCATCGTGAAATAACAATCATACCAATAAATCTCATTAATGACAAATAAATTAACTTTATTTACTTCTCCACTACGTCCATTAATAGAAAATAATTTCCTGACTAAATCAATATTCTGTTTTGAAGCATCTCATCTGCCTATTGAAGAAGAAGTGTCTTGATTTCATCATGAAACTCGTGGTTGGATAGTTAGATTTCTAAAATCTTTGGTTATAATTCTTTCATTCTCTCACTGCGAAAAAAAAAAAAAATGAAATGTTCCACTTGTCTTTCTTCTCGCAAGTTGATTGCAATTTATTTGCTTGAGGACAGTTGAAATAGTTTGTTTGTTCCTTTCCTCAATGGATGCTTTTTCTAGAAAATGTATAATTGCCTCCAGTGTTTACAACGCACGTCGTAAGCATTTCTCTTTCAGCTTGGTTCTCGGAGGCTCCATAATTCAGTATTTAGGACACGTAATGGCTGTTTTTTTTTTTTTTTTTGGGGGGTTTTTTTTTTTTTTTTGGGGGGGGGGGGGGGGGGGGGGAGTCCAAGGTTACGACTGTACACTTTTACACATTAACAGAAACTCTCCTTCTAGCTAACGCAATTCTTCCCGAAGTGACAAATGATATCAATTTGATATTGTTAATAAAAAAAACTCGTTCAAGAGGCTACTGATTCTAATCCTAACAAAAAACAATAAAATGAACCTTCATCAACTTGCATGGTCTGAAATAGACATGACAAATAATTATGCAATCACTTTCCCATCAGTAATTGACATGAATTACTATGGCCAGTCGAACGAGTTAGATAATGGTACTTTTTTAATTTTATACATCCAATGCTAAGCTATCTCGTGTCAGAACCATACAAATGATTATTTCTAAATAGATAGCCGTTATCCAGATAACTTGATTATGGTCTATCTCTCATTTCACTGATTCTGTGGTTCAGGTGCCTTCAATTGCCAGAAATGACAAATAATGACATCATGAAGTAGCTAACATAAAAGTCCAGTTATTTATGTTCAAAACTAACTGACATTTACGTCAATACATACATTGGTACATCCGGATTTTGATCTTTAGTTCTGTTGTAATAACTGAACAATCGTTAAAAATATATTTCATGATATATAATTTCTTACACTATTCGCGATGGAGTAACAGTTGGATCCATAATTCAGTTATCAAGCACAATCATTTACGCAAAACCGACCTTTTTCACTCAGTTGGGTATAGGAATATTGTGAGAAATGGCCCAAAGTTTTCTATAATATTTCAACAAGCTCCAGCTAATTTTTACTCTAGGGTTCCCATGAGAATAGTCATTGTTCATACCAGATTCACTCAAAAGTATTTTTCATATCCTTCCACACCATATAGTGTGTGACGGGTATTATTCATCAATCAAATTACTTTCATATAATAAAGGAAATTGCACTGTTTGTGCTCTAGCCTCTTTAGAATATGAAAAGATCCAGTCATGACCCTTCATTCTCAATCTTTTCAAGTTCAGTGTAAAGTACTTTACTATCACTAACTAATGGAACATTTGAATTGTTTTATCTATCCAAGCTAATACCTGCTATAAATCTCGAAAGAAGAAAATTCATTAGAACTGAATATTGTAAGTCACTTTCCCTTCCTGTTGCGTCATATTCCAATAATGTTTAATTCTAAGACTCAAAGGTCTCATCCATGAGGTGATATCAATTGCGCTTTGTGACCATTTCTGAAGGTGGAATTTTTTTCTGCCATGTGAAGAACATCATTACCAAACCACATAAAAACGTAATCATCTCAAGTTGTGTGAATATCAGTTAAGTAATTTTACTATAAA
>NC_087204.1:65494316-65529316 GCF_015104395.2 Macrobrachium nipponense
TCTATAAATAAATATATATATATATATATATACTATTATATATATACATATAAGTATATCTATATATATATATATATATATATCCTATATATATATATATATATATATATATTATGTCTATGATATATGATATATATTATTATATAATATATATTATATATATATATATATCTATCTATTATATATATAATCCTCTAATATATATATATATAGCTATCTATATATATATCTATCTATATATATATATATATAATAATATATAATATATCTCTTTATATATATATTATATCTATAAGTATATATATATATATATAATATATATATATAATATATATAGATATATATATATCTATATAGATATATATCTATTAATATATAATATATAATTAGATATAAATAAATATCTATATATATAATATAATATATATATATATATATAGTATATATATATATATATATATTATATAATATATTGACGTAGGGAAAAATCTATTTCTGGGTTAATGGGGCCCGTGTGCGCCCCCAGTGAAATAGGAGTTCATTTAGGCATTATTTCTAAAGGTAATGTATTCTTATAATGACCAGAGAACTGCAAAATTGGTATATATAGTAAATATAAATATATTATATAATATAATAGTTAATTATCTATAGATATAGTATCAAGTCAAATAAATATATTATATTATATATAATATATATATATTATAGTATATATTAAATATAAATATTATATAGATATATATATAATATTATACATATATATATTATATTAATTATAATTTATATATATATAAATAGAAATAGATACATATATTAGATATATTTATATAATATAATATTATATAATATATTATCATATATAATATATAATATATATATTATATATATATATATATATTAATATTATATATATATATATATATATAATATATATATCTATAATCTATATATAAAATATATTATATATATATTATATATATATATATATATTATAAATAAATATATAAGCTATATAATAATATAGCTAGTAATGATAATAATATATATATATAAATAAATTTAATTGTATTAGATGTTATATATATATATGCGATAGATATTATATATATATATATAATTATATATTAGATATACAATCTATATATAAATACATATATATTTATATATATGATTAATATAATATTATATCATACTATACTATATATATATAGATTGAATGGAGTATATATATATCAGATATATATATATGATATATAAGATAGATAGATTATACATTATATATATCATAATAGTATATATACTATAAATATATATATATATAATATATAACATATCTAATGATAAATAAATATATTAATCATAGAATATATTATATATTAAAGAAGTTATCTATAATACGTTATAGATATATATAATTATTTTTAAAAAATTTTTTTATAATATAATATAATATATATATCTATATATATATATATATCATAACCTAGTTATAATTATACAATATTACTCACCTGCTAGTATATATTAATACCATTATATATATATCTATAGACTGTATATATATATTATATTATATATATATATAATAATATATATATAATTAATACTATTATATATATGATATATACAATTATATATATAATATATCTACATATTAATATCTATATATATATATATATATATATATAAAATATATAATATTATATATCATTATAATATATAATAATATATATATTATATATTATATATAAGTATATTATATATATAATATGCGTAGGGAAAAAATCAATTATTTGTCCTGGGCGAAGGGCCCAGTGTTCGCCCAGTGAAATAATAATATATATATATAATATATATATTAATATTATATATATATATATATAATATATATATATATATATATATATACATATATATAATATATATATATATATATTATTATATATATCATATAGCTATAAATATTAATATATAGATAATGTGTGTGTGGGTGTTGTTTGTTGTGTGTGTGTGTTCGCTGGTGTGTGTGAAATAGGTTCCTTTGGCACCATTTTCTAAGGTAAAAATATTGTTATAATACCAGGAGAACTGCCAAAAATTGGATATATAAGTATATCATATAATATCTATATATTATATATATATATATATATTACGATATTATATATATTACCTTATAATATATATATATTATAATATAATATATATATATAAAATTTTTTATATAGTATGTAATATGTATATATAATATATATAGTATACATTTAAGAATTTATATAATATTATAGTATAATATATCATATTATAATATATAATTTATAATTAATATAATATTATATATATATCGATAATATTAATATATCTTATATATACTAATAACTTATATTATAGGAATAACTAGGAAACTGTATCTATTTCACACATCCGGAAATTCTCTTGATCTTGTGGAAAAAATTTAAAATAACATTTTACTAAACCCTAGCGATATTTTTGTCAGTTTTTGATGTATGTTCTTTGTTTACAAAAGTCCCTATTGACTCTGTGCTAGAATATTCAAAGTAATGAACTTGTACTGCAATGAATTGCCTATGGTCCGTTAGTCACATAATTTCGCCTTCAGTGCGTTAAAAAATATGAAGATATATTACAAAAAGTTAATTTGGGCCTTCTGTCCGTGCATACCCTTTTCCCTATCCTGAAGGAGTTAAGTTTATGCGATATTCATTGTCTTGCTCATCCATATTTAGATAATGGCAAGTTGCTCTATAAAGAGTTTCATCAGCATCTAATATAAGATTTTCAATTGTTAAAAATTATTATAAAATTAATGGATACAAATGAATAAAAAAAACAAAAATCTTTTCCGGCGATACCTTGCTTCAACTTACTGTTTTGGCAAGGATAAACTGTTCTATTTTTCTTAATGCCCTCATTTTTAGGCAATGGTTCGTTCAGAACAACCAACCAGCTATTTAACTCCTGGAAGGGCTGGTGCTAAGCAAAAAAAAGGGGGGGGGTGGGTTGCGAACATGAAACCTAAAATGTAAGGGGAAATATAATTAGTTAGCAGTTGGGAAATCAAGGACAAGGAGCGATTCTCACCAAACTGCATTGAGCGCCACAATTACGAGAGTGGGAGTTCTTTATGGCCGACGAAATCAGCAAATGGATTTCTACAACCACGTTGGCATCTATGCCAAATTACGTTGCAGGAGGCGTGAATCCCCCCCCCCCCCCCCCCGCAAACGATGAAGGCTGGGACAAGATATTGATTTTTATGTAGCTTTGTAAACTGTTAATTAGCTATTAGGTTTTCTACTTTGGTGATGGAATAAATATAGTAGCAGTTATATTTTAGTCTGTCCTGTAGATTATCAAAGAACAAAATGATTTATAACTTCAAGTCTGCATAATACCAGTTGCGTTATTATTATTAGTAGTAGTAGAAGTATGGCTCACACAATAATTTTTGAAATATAATAACCATAGTTCTGAATTTTCGAGTAAATAAATGAAATTACTGGAAATTTTAAAATGGAATGTGAGACAGCTCTCTACAATATTTCGATATTTCTTGACCTTACGAAACTCAAGATTGAACAACCCCATGCAAAGATCAATCCTCAGTAAAAAAAAAAAAAAAAAAAAAAACTTTAATCTCGTTGTGTATGGTAGAAACGTTGAACAATAAAAAGCATGGAAGGCATCGTTGACGATATATTCTGCATTTGTAAAACCTTTTGAGTTTGCTGCTGAATTTCCTCTCCGAAAACAAATACAGTAACTACATCTGAGTTTCTTTAAAAACGTATACATAGTCCCCAACCCATTTCAGAAGACGAGAGAGATTGATATCATGTGATCACAAAGTATCCAGCAAAATAACTTAGAAATTTATTTTGCTCGTCTATTTTCTTAAATGTCACATTCTTTTCTAAGGAGAATCTTGCGCTGTTATTGGCCATTAACCAATTTACTGTCTCTTTCGTCTACAGACCACAACCCATTAACCTTTTTAAACAAGTACAAAAATAAAAATCAGTGGTGTCTCATGCTTCAGGAGTGGGACCTAAAATTTGCTTATGCTCAAGGAAAGAAAACATTGTTGTGAATGTTCTCTCCCGCAGCATTGAGTTGGAATACTGTCACAGGGATAGGCGGGTAATAAGGTATCGTTCTGTTTACGGTGCATGCACAGGTGAAGTAGGTGGACAGGATTTTGAATATTACTGATAAATATGAATAGCTTTTTCTTACAGGAGATGTGTTAATGCAATATAGAATAGGAAAGGTATAGGTCAAGGAGGTCAGTATCGTAACCTTCATGCTGCCAAAGCGAGCGTGCCAGATATTTTTTCCTTTTTTGTTTATATTAAGCTCAAAAAAATGCTTGGGGTACTATTCTGGTTATTCCACTTTTTTCAGATATTATCGCTCTTCACAAAATTTGTCTGTGAAAAGGGTTGCGCAGAGGAAGCGTGTGGTTTTTCTCTGTACAGTTCCATATAAAAATATTGTGATGAAGTGCCAAGTATCTGGTTACTACACTTACCAATCAGGAAATAATTACCTCACAACAGCCGGACACCTGAACCTTCATCACAGATAGAATGCGACTGAATACTCTAAAGGAAACAGTGATCCCTTAAAATCTTATTCATTATACAAATATTTAGACTTAAGTTCATTAAAACAGGTGTGAGGTAGTCTTATATGTAATTGAATTAATTAAAGCGTATCACTCCATCAACAACTTTTAGAAGTCTCAGCATTTCCCTTGTTCTAACTCACTTCAACAAAGATGAAGGAAAAAAAGCCCAATTACCACTCAATTTTTCTACCTAAACAAAATTAAATATACTGGTGAAGAAAAAGAAAACAATCATAAAAATTTTAAATACAAAAATGTATTATTAAGCTCAAAATTTATACGTGAAATTCACAATCTCAGGGAAATTTACCATTACTTGAAAACAACACAAAGTTCTTGAATTAATTATCAAGTAAAATTAAATCATAATCAATTTATCACAAAAATAAAGAAATTTAATCATTCAAGTAAAATACAAAGTGTTAAGTAACAATTAAAATTTGAAAAGGAATTCTAAGTAAATGCAAAGTAATTCACAAATGTTAAACTCAATTAAATATGCATTGATTAATTGATGAAAATAATTAAGTTAATCAAAGAAATTTTGAATGTAAAACAAAACAGACACTGGACAAGAATATTAAATTCATCAACAAAATGTGAAAAATAAGAAATGGGAACGCAAAATAAAAAAGAAAACACACTTCAAAAGAATTAATCATATAACATGAAAATTTAGAATGTGCAAAAAATGAAATAATTTCACCAAACCCCTGTAAATCTGTTTTTAAGTTGCAACTTAAAACTTGTAATAATACATTGCCTTGGTATACCAATTATGTTTCTGCTGCAGCTCCAAAATTCACTAAGTTACTACAAAAATTCACCATAGTATTCCAAAAAGCACCGTTACACACTTGTATAATGTCTGTTCAGATTCGACAAATAAACAATCAGCAATTAAATAAATTTAAAATCTAAATCTAAAACTTACAAGTGGCCAACCACTAAGTATAAAATCTTTACGTTAATGTAAAATTAAAATGTTCTCATACGGGGAGAGAAAGAGAGAGAGAGAGAGAGAGAGCGGCTTCTTTGCAACGCAAGTATAAGTCTCAGAATGACATACTTGCTCTCTCTTTATATAGAAACTGGTCAAGATAGCTCGGCCCCAAAATGGCAAAAAATTGGGACAAAAAATTTGGGAACGAGAAACACACCGCTATTATCTTAAGAAATTTTCTTTCAAAACAATAAATAGAAAGTGAGATCACAATCACAAATAATATTTATCATTACACGACTTAACACAATAAAAGTCTCTTAAAATAAAAGATATGATTATATAATTTTCTCGAATTAAATAAACGTCGTCATATCCGTGCGTGCGCGACGTCACAAATCTTTCCATTTCATATTAAAGGTACTTACGAACCATCAAATTCTCTTTTAACAAATCGAGAGATATAAGAGTTAATTTATCTGTAATATTAGATTATTAAATAACAAAGGAATCTATATTTTCTTAATTGAAATGAACGTTATCGTAAGCAAAATTTCTAGAATCTTCTAATATGAAGTAACTTTACAGAACAATGGTGAAATTTCACGTGGTTTCTCAACAGAGACACAGAAGTCCGAAACAAGTCATGAGTTGTATGATTGACAGGATTCAAAAATAAAATGGAGAACTCAAGCTCCTCTTATCTCAAGTGATGACAACAATTTCCTGCTTCGAACGGACAATGCTAATTTCTCTCTCTTTTTACATTCTGTTATTCTTAACTTCGAACTATATTTTTGTGAATTCTGAATATACATTATTAGAGTTACTGAGGTGAAGGTTATGCATTGCGAAAAGCAAGAGCTTAAGAATATGTATTATGTATATCATTGTAAGTGTATAAAGTATATATTTGGTAGAACACTTATTTGCCATTTGTGGTTATGTCGCTATGACCAAGGAGATTCTTGGATTCACTGAACATTTTAGAGATAAGAGAATTGTTACATGGTGTCAGCACATTGGAAGTGTGAACTGAAATTACTTATGGTCGTTGAACAATTACATGGAATCTGGATTAGATCAGTGTATAGCCCTTAAGTATGTATACGTAAAGAGTCTTGATAAGCTATTTGGCTAACTATTTATTTTGATGTTAATGGTGATTTTTTTTTTTTACAATGCTTTAAACCTCCTTCATATTGTATGTTAAGGGCACTTCTTTTGTGAGCTGCATCCTTGTTTCCTTGCCACCCCTCCTGTTGGATATTAGGTTTTGTAAGTTTATTACTTTTTGCAAAGTCATATCTTTGTTTTTTTTTATATATAACATTATGCTTAGCTTGTTGGTCTTTTTAATGATTACTTAGTATTTTTTCTCTCTTTCAAGTATACTAGGTTATCTACTATAAAACATTTATTCTTAATTTTTTTTCTTTCGGGAGATGAGGTGCCACTTTGTTGTGATATTTTCTTATTATTGGTTGTTGATGTTATTATTTTGTTATTCTTGATCCCTATTCATCACAATGACCTCAAAAACTATGAATTAGTCACTAATATCTGTTGTTTTAGGTGATTTTTACCTTTAGCCACCTTTCTCACCCTTTTCCATCCACTCCCTATTAGGGCTGAACTTGGGCTTGCGGGCCATCGGGAGTGTCACTATTCATGTCAGCAACCTTGAAAACTATGGTTTAGACACTAATATATGTCATTTTTAGTTACTTTTACTTTTCACCACTTTCACATCCCTTTCCTCCCCCTCCATATTGGGACTGAACTTGGACTTGAAGGGCATCAGGAATGTCACTGTTCATCTAGCAATCTCAAAATCTCTGTATTAGACACTAACATCTGCCATTTAATGTTATTTTTACTTTTCACCACTTTCCCACCCCTTTCCAGCCCCCTCCATATTAGACTTGAAGGGCATTGGGACTTTCACTATTCATCTTAGCAACCTCAAAAACTATGGATTATATACTAATATCTGTCATTTTTTGTTATTTTTACTTTTCACCCCTTTCCCACTCCTTTCCACCCCCTCCCTCTTGGGTTTGAACATGGACATGAAGGGCATCGGGAGGGTCACTGTTCATCTTAGCCCTCTTGCGCAAAGGCTGAAAATATAAGGGTGTAAGGTACACGACTTTTCCCCTAGGCTGAAAAGAACGCGCTCATGGAAAAGTTTTTTGGTAAAATTCGGTACGTCTGAATTATAAGTGATATACACTTCTGACTAGTGTTATTATGTTGGCAAATGATTGAATCATATCCTAAAGCAATAATATAATAGATGTGATGAACGTGAAATTTTAAAGAAAATCATAGATATTTTTTTGAAATAATCATGAAAAATATAATAATTAGGTTTGGGGAGTTTGTTTTATACCTAGATTATGTAGAAATGTTTAATCTTTCATGTGGAAGCAATAATTTTGCTATAAATGTGTTTGCTAATGAGGTGTATTTGATAAAAAAAATGCTATTTATTACAGAGTGCAATTTTCAGATTTTCCAATCTACTTATGTTGACGTTTTGTATCGTAGCTAAGTAAGCTAGTGGTGTTGGGTTGGTGTTTTCATCTGTCGACCCAATGGCGTCAACTACGTTTTCTATGATTGACACATTTTTTCCGTGAATTTTTCCCGAAAATAAAATAATTTTCATATGACGACACCCAGCAAGTCATCGTGCATTTATGGAAACAATTTATTGATGCTCTCATGTGTCATCAGATCACGAAAGGGTTCATGACCTCAAAAACTATGGAATAGACACAAATATTTGTCAGTTTTAAGTTATTTTTAATTTTCACCCTTTCCTACCCCTTTCCATCCCCTCCCTCTTGGGGCTGAACTTGGATGAAGGGCATCAGAAGTTTTGCTATTCATCTCAGCAGCCTCAAAACCTATGGATTAGACACTTAATATCTGTAATTTTAGTTTTCTTTTACTTTTTACCCCTTTCCACCCCTTTCCAACCCTCTCCATATTAGGACTGAAATGGGACTTGAAGGGTATCAGGAGTGTGACTATTCATCTCAGCAACATCAAAAACTATGGATTAGACATTAATATCTACCTTTTTTGGTTATTTTAATTTTCATCCCTTTTCCCACCCCTTTCCACCTCTGTCCATATTGGGGCTGAAATTTGACTTGAAGGACATTGTAGTATGACTAATCATCCTAGTTACCCTCAAAAACTATGGATTAGCTACTAATATCTGTCATTTTTCAGTTATTTTTATGTCAACCCCTTCCAACCACTTTTCACCCCCCTCCCTATTGGGGGCTGAAGTTGGACTTGAAGGGCATCGGGAGTGTCACTACTAATATGGATTGCACAGTAATGTCTGTTTTCTGTTATTTAATTGTCAACCCAACCCCCCCTTCCCACCCCTCCCCACAAACCCCCATTTGCTGCCAGTGATATCTTACTTCCACAATATTCTTTCCCCGATGCCAATTTATGAGTATACCAAGCTAATGCACGTCAAAGTTTATGTAGGACTGCACACTCCTTCCACGTAAATGCATCAATTTATGTATATAACTAGCTGATAAATCAGCACTGCCCAAGGAAACACTGAATGACAACCAGTAAACTCTCTCTTTTTCTCTCTCCCTCTCTCTCTCTCTCTCTTATCCCATATCCTCTCTACTTTCTTTCTCTCTTTCTCACTTCCTCTCCCTCTTACACACTCTCTCTCTATCTCACTCTCCCCCCTTCCTGTTAAGATAGTTGTTTCAGTTACATTGGCCATCATTTTATATTTCACCACTTCTCACCCCTATTCCTATTGGATTAGATAATAATATCTGTAGCTTTTAGTTATTTTTAGATGTCACCACCTTCCCATCCCCTTCTCACCACCCTTTCTATCCAGGCTAAACTTGGACTTAAAGGACATTGGAAGTATCGCTATTAATCTCAGTGACTTTGAAAATTATAAATTAGACACTAATATCTGTTGTTTTTGGTTATTTATACATGGCATCCCCTTCCCATCCCTTCTCACCCCACCCTCCTTTTGGGTCTGAACTTGGACTTGAAGGCCATTGGAAGTGTCCATATTCTTCTCACCAACCTCAAAAGCTATGGATGAGACACTAATATCTGTTGTTTTTTGTTATTTTTACATGTCACCCACTTTCCACCATCCTTAAACAAACCTCCCCCTAGAGGGCTGATATTGGACTTGAAGGTCATCATGAGTGTCACTATTCATCTCACCGACCTTGTAAACTATGGATTAGACACTAATATCTGCTGTTTGCAAGTACTTTTACATGTCACCTTCTTCCCACCCTTTTTCACTCTGTGCCCCACACACCCCCCGCCCCCCAATCCTTATTGGTTTTGAACTAGGACTTGAAAGGAATCAAGACTGTCACTGTTCATCTCAGCAACCTCAAAAACTATGGATTAGACACTAAATCTGTGGTTTTGGTTATTTTTTACATTTCACACACTATTACCACCCCTTTTCACCCACTCCCTTTAGGAGCTGAACTTGGACTTGAAGGGCATTGGGAGTGTCAATATTCATCTCAGCGACCTTGAAATCTATGGATTAGATACTAATATCTGCCATTTTCAGTAACATTTACATATCATCCCCTACCCACCACTTTTCACCTCCCCATCCCTATTGGGGCCAAACTTGGACTCGAAGGGAATTGTGACTATCACTATTCATCTTAGCAACCTTGAAAAATATAGACTATACTACTATTATCAGTTGTTTTCGGTTACTTTTACATGTCGCCCCCTTCTCACCCATTTACACCCCCACCTTCCTTTTGGGGCTGAACTTGAACTTAGAGGGCATCGGGAGTGTCATTATTAATCTCACTGATCTCAAAAACCTATGGATTATACCCAATTTCTGTCGTTTTTAGTTACTTTTATATTCACAACTTTCCTACCCCACAGTGTTCTGATTCCATTGCTAAGTCATATGAATACCAAATTTGGTTGAAATTGCTCAATGAACAAACATCCACATTGAGCAATTTCAACCAAATTGGGTATTCATATGACTTAGCATCGGAAACAGAACACTGTGGGAGTGGGAAAGCTGTGAATATAAAAGTAACTAAAAACGACAGAAATTGGGTATAATGCATAGTTTTTGAGGTCAGTGAGATTAATAATGACACTCCCGATGCCTTTTAAGTTCAAGTTCAGCCCCAACTGGAAGGTGAGGGTGTAAATTGGTGAGAAGGGGGCGACATGTAAAAGTAACCGAAAACAACTGTAATAGTAGTATATATACTATATATATATAAAATATATATATATATATATATATATATATATATATATATATATATATATAATATATAAATATTTTTTTTTTTTTTTTTTTTTTTTATATATATATATATTTATATATATATATATATATATATATATATATATATATATATATATATATTATATATATATTTATATATAATATATATAATATACGTGTGTGTGTGTGTGTGTGTGTGTGTGATGTGTATGTGCATAAAATATATATATATATATATATATATATATATATATATATATATATGTAATATATATATATAATATATATGTGTGTGTGTGTGTGTGTGTGTGTGTGTGAGTGGGTGTAAATTGAAAAGCGTGAGGATTAAATAATTAGAGAATAAGAGATAAAGGATCATTGATATTGATTTCCATGAATACGAAAGGTAGAAAGGATATTCAAAGAAAAGCAGTGAAAACTATTTTTTTTTTACAAGAAAGACTAGTAACCCTTCCCTAAAAAAAAAGGAAAAAATAGTTTATACAAGAGGAAATACAATACCCATGATACAACAACCATCCTTTACACTTTAAAAGGAACAGAAAGAACGATGTGTTGCTTTGGGAAAAAGAAAAAATCGGAAAGCCGGAACCCCTTCAAGCAAAACCTTAAAAGATCAAGAGATTACTTTCATAAATGTGAATTTGCGTCGTGGAATACACATGTAAACAATAAATACCCACACACACACACACACATACACACACACACATACAAACATGCTTCAAATGCAGCTGATAATATAGTTAAGAGAGAAAAGTTTATAAATAAATATTGAGGATAAAAAAAACAAGTATAAAATGTGTCGAAGTTTCTTCGGCGCAATCGGGTTTTCTGTTCAGCCACTACAGCGTACAATGAAGGCCATCGTAAATGGATCTGTCTTTTTGTGATCTCGGTATAATGCTGTACGACCTGTGGCTACGAAAAACTTTAACCACGGCCCGGCAGTGGGCTGTCCTATGTTACCAGTATCATGATTATGGCTAACTTCGACCTTAGATAAAATAAAAACTACTGAGGCTAGAGGGCGGCAGGTTGGTATTTTTGATGACTGGGTGGTGAATGATAAACATACCATTTTGTGCGGACAGAAAAAAGTGCGTACGAACAAACAAACCCGACACAATATTTTTCTTTTACAAACAACTAAAACTGAGACGAAACAAACTACAACTGAAGCCACGAAAGTTGAACTGGATGTAACTATGTAAATTCAAGGGTGGAGTCAAACTCAGCTGGTAGTGTTGGAATTGGGAAATTAGCGAGTCAGTAAAGGACATGTTATTGATTGAAAAAAATATAGGGTGTGATGGATTTTTATTGGTAAATGGGATGAAGTACTTGGGGAAAAAATAGATAATGGAAGTAAATGCCCTAGGAACAGATAGATCACAAAATAGAATATATTGATAGTGATATACAGTCTGATGAAAATGCTGTCCTGTGGGAACAGAGTGAGCATTCAAAAGAACTGTTCGCTATCGAGCTAAGAAAACGGGTAAATTTGTACAATGCAAAAGAATAATCGCCTAGTATAAACTTAATGCTTATTGTAGTGACTGTTGAGGATGTTAAGCCAAAGAATATCAGGAGTTTTAGTTTGATTGGCTGAGAAAGGTGCGTCATGTATACTATATGGCAGAAGGGACTGTTTCACAAGAGTTGATGAACGGACTAATTATTTATATTTACAAGGGCAAAAGTGACTGAGGTAACTGCTAAACTTATAGAAGTATGCCATCTATTACACTGAGGAATTTGTAAGGTAGATTTTTGTTTGAGACAGTAAAAAGGATGACTGGAAGATTGAGAAGGGAGGAGTAGCACCGGTTAATACCCGGGAAAGCTGCGCGGATTGTGTTTATTTTGAACAACTTAGTAAGAAGTGGGTGGAAAAGGAAAATAAAGAGACAAAGGCGCAATATGAATGGGGAAAGACATTTGATAAGAATTATGAAAAGTTTTTGTGAAGAAAGCAGAGTTAATGACAGGAGGTGTGGAAAGAGCGTATATAGCTGATGTACAACAATAAAATAATTTCGTTCGGATATAGTAAAGAAGGATGAAAGAGTTTGAAAGTAATTTTGATAGAAGAAATTGAATTTGAATAAGGGAAAGACTAAGTTTTTGAGGATTGTTTAAAATCAGAAATAAATGTAGTTATTTTTAAATGTATTTGGAAAGGTAATTGTAAGTCTGTAAATGTAGTAAAATGCACTAGGAGGAAACCAAAGTTAAGACAGAGAAAAGGGGATACAAAGAAGGAAGCCGGTCGTATGAAAAAAACTTGGAAGGCAGGTGTGCATGAAACCCTGAACTGGATTTTTTATTAAAAATAACTGTTAAGTCAATTCATCTTTTTTAAATGAAGTGTGAATATAAAAAGATTAGATTTAGTAAAACCAAGGTTCCAAGTGTTTTGATACGATTAAGTCTTTTGGAGAGGATAGAAGGCATATGTTTCTCTAAAAAGTGCATAATTTGGGAGTATAGGTAGGATGGAGGTAATAACAACGTAGAAAGTCCTGAACAAATACAGATAAAAGTAAAGATGAAATGAAAAGAAAAGGGCCTCAATATCCAGGAATCTTGAGAGTCTGTTTGAGAGCAGACGAATGGCGCAGAGAGTTAACTAAGCAATTAAAATGTAAGTCGATGACTATCGCCTAATTTCTGATGATCCACTACTTATTTGGCAAAATTATACACACAAAAAACAAACACACACACACACACACACATATATATATATATATATATACATATAAATATATATATATATATATATATATATATATATATATATATATATATAATATATATATATGTATATATTATATTGATAAAAGGAAACTTCTTTTCAAGCAACCTCACCAGCCTTAATCATTTTAATGTACAAGGTAATTAGAATAAAACTCAGTTAACTCATTTCAAATAAAAGCATGTCAGGTATAACTTGCTGCTATCACCAACTCTTCTCTCTCTCTCTCTCTCTCTCTCTCTCTCTGGGTAATCCTTTAATTCTTCCCTCTGGTCAAATTGACTGCCAAAAGATCCGTTCCCAGGTGCAACCTTCAAGGATGATAATCGTCGCCAGAGGCTTACAACCGACAGAGGAGGAAATTAAAAGAGTAAGTGCCCAGCAGCCATGCCTTGGAAGTTGACCAAACCACCATATGCCCTGACTCAAATTCCCCCGACGTTATATAAGCGTCAGGGACCAGCAGTTTCTCAAAACGCAGCAGAATGACTAAGCACGCAGAAGCGCCCTGACTAATCAATGGACAGTTGCAGTCCTCTTTGCCCGTCTCTTGTATTCCCTTTGTGCCCGTCCTCGAGCCAGTCTTATTTGTAAGTGGCATTCCCCTTCTTTCTTCTCCCTCCATTGCTGACAACCTATTGGAAGAGGGTACCGTCATCTTGATGAAGGTAATGTACTGGAATAAGGCTTCTTTTAGTTTGTCACGATCTTATTATTCCTCTGCCTGATTTATCTTCCATATCTCTTAAAGGCACTGGTAGAGAAATATATATATATATGTATATATCTATATATATATATATATATATATATATATATATATATATATATATATATATATATATATATATATATATATATATATATATATATATAAAGTTGGTTGTTATAACCTTAGCTCTGCCGGTTAGAGACAGATGCAAAACGTTGGATTCCTCGAGATGCTGAGATGAAAAGCAAATAGGAAACATGTGTGCACAATTGAGTTCATTGGCGCATTCCAAAGACATGAGTTAATCACGAGAAAAGTTATTGAGTTTCATGTATGTAGCATGCATGTATCGTTCATTACCCAGAGAGAGAGAGAGAGAGAGAGAGAGAGAGAGAGAGGAGAGAGAGAGATAGTTGGTGATAGCAGCAAGTTATACCTGACATGCTTTTATTTGAAGTGAGTTAACTGAGTTTTATTATTTTACTAGTCACAGAAAACAATGACATTAAACAGAAAAATGACAAAAATTAGAAATGAAAACATTCCTAATCTCTAAAAATTAGACTGACCAAAACTGTCAAAGTGGACAGTAGTGATTTCGGTGAAAAAGAGGCGTTGGAGGTCCATCGGAAAAGGTAAAAGTGAAATGACATTCAATTTGGTTCTAGAGAAAGGGAAGTGCGACGTGACACATTTTAGTGACGAACTTTAATGTTTAATTGTCCAATAATTATATATTCTATTTTCAGATGGATTCGAAGTCACCATATAGAAAAATGGGATTTCTCTTGACTTGTTTTTGACTTTGATAAACTATGAATCCTTGGATGGAGAGAGATAAAAGGGGGTACTTACTTAAATATGATTTTGGGAAGAATATGATAGTATAACGTTCCTTTTTTAGTTATTCTTAACCCATTTTATTCAATTTTCATGTTAACTAGTTTAGGGAAATAAAAAGTATATTTTTGTAATAGTGGGAGTTTGAATTAGCCTAGAGTTTGATATTTGATTTCAGCTAACTTCAGGGATGACACTCAACATGGAAGGTAGGCCACATTACTAAGTCGGAATTTTTTTTTCCATTTGTTTAAACGAGTGCTATTTTGACCTCGTAAGAGTTGGTGGCAGGCGGTAAATGAACATTCAAACCTATAGGTTACGTTTCCGGAGAGACTAGAATTAGATAGGTTAAGCATATGTTGGGAAAAGTGGTTATAATTATGTATACGAGCAACTGACTCTTGCTGATTTGAGGGGATCACCATGTATAACTAATTTTTTTCCCAGGGAATCAGAATGTGTTAAGTTCTTAAATGTGTTGATCTTGGTATGTTTTTATTGAGAACTTTTTGTGTAACGGCAATGTATTTCTGTTTCTGGATTGAATACGTATGCATGAGGAGGTCTCATAACTGGAACTCAGTTCTCGGGATGCATAGACTGCATTTTTGGGGCTTGGAGACAGAACTCTCTTGTGCTTGCATGCACTCTGCGTATTTTTTGCTTAGCAACCAGTGGGCTAGTGTTAAAAGGGAGGGCGAGTTTTTTTTTTTTTTTTTTTTTTTTTTTTTTTTTTTTTTTTGTAGTTGAATGGGGTTCAAGGGGGTGAATCCTTCCCTTCCTTCTTCTTTTTTTCCTTTTTTCTCCTTGTTGTCTCCTCTGTTTGGCCTTGAAAATGCAGGTTCAGTGCCTCGGCCTTGATATGGTAGAATCAGCTGATAGCTGCTGTAGGTCACGAGTATGAGAGATGATGTACGCCTGTAGGTTTATTATTTTTGGCGGGGTGGCGGGGTAGGGGGGTGGCGGGGTTGGGAAGGTGACAATTTTTTGTTTTACTTTTACGTGAAGAGGAAATAAATATGGCGCATTCCGTTTTTTTTTTCATAAGCTTTCCTTGTGCTTTGGAAAATGCCTTACATTATTTTGGAGATTTTTGGTTATCTTATGATTTCGGGATCAGATTTCGACCACACCCTGATGTTCCTTTGATGGCAGATGTTGAGCAAGACAGAGTGATCGTAGCTCCTGCGGCTTCGGTTGTCCAGCCTTCTTTTAGTCCGGGTGTTAGGGTTTCTTTGTTAGCCCCCAGAGTTTTTTTTTTTTTTTTTTTTTTTTTTTTTGTGGGCTCAGTAGACAATTGTCTGGAGTGTATGTTAGTCACAGATGTCACAGGTGTCGCCGGAGCGGTTAGCAGTGCCATTGTTTTCTTTTCCCCTTTTGGATGTTAGTCGTCGCTGCCGTGAGTTTTTATAGGACGTATCACGGGCGTATTTGAATTTTTTCTTTCTCTCAGTCTTGTTTGTGTAGATTTTAATATCTCAGTCCATGACATGGGATTGTTTTTCGGTGGTGCATTTTTAGTTTCAGCCGTTTGATGCTGCAACGAGATTTAAAGGGAAATTTGGGCAATTTTAGGTGAGTGAATAATGGCGCTGCATTTTTTTTCGGGATATCTATTTTCCAGAAATTAGTGCATTTCCAGGGCTCTTACACAATACCCTTGTTGTACATTCAGTTGTTCTGATAGTGTGGTAAAGCCAATATCAGATGAGGTGTCAGGTTGTCTCTTTATTTCTTTTTCTTTTTTTCGAGTCTATGAGTATATGTCACAAGGTATGGCACTTGTGTTTTTTTTTAGAGTTGCCGGGAGTTTCGGCAAATATCGACAAGTGTCTATCTCATGGGAATTTGGTCTTTGCTCATGGTTGTTTTCGTGGCAAGTTTGCCAGTGATAGGAGACTTGATTAAGTTTCTGGTGGTCTGTGCCGAAGTAGATAGGGGGAAGCTTTGTCTGGACACTTCGGGTTTGTGGTTTTGTTTGTAATAAGTTATGGCACACTGATGATTTTTTTCGAGAATTCTGTGGCAATTTTGGGAGTATTGACACTTTTATTTTGGCAGTTTTTGCCCTTCTCAGCAGAGTTATGCTAAACCGGAAATTTATAATTTTTACTGGTAACATGAGCTCCTTAGGGATGTTTTTCGAGGTTATTTCTGGTTTGGTACAATTTTTAGAGTCTGATCACGAGGAACATTAAGGGTATAATATTTTGGCCATATGGTATTTTTCATGGAGAGACTGCAGAGCCTAAGCCTATGGTGGAAAGAGCCATGTTTTAGTAAGCTGTTTTGGATTTTTGTGGAACATAGAGTCTTCAGTTATTTGGTTGCATTATGATTCTTTGGTCATTATGTTTTTTTGGTGCCAGCAGAAACCTTTTTGAGAGAAGGCGTATGGTAATGTTTTTAAGTGTATGAGCTAAATGCTTTGAGGTATTATGATTTTAAGTGTATGAGCTAAATGCTTGGAGGTATTACGATTGGAGTACTTGGCCTTTTATTCCATATATGGGTATTGACGAATTGTGGAATATTGAAGGTTACTGGGGATGGAATTAATGATCTTTTATTAATTTGCTAATTGGTGACATGTCTTTGTTTATTGATGATGGATTTTCAGGACTTTTGTTTTGGTTAGTCTTCGGCCTAAGTTTGGTTTATATTTGCCGTTTTCTGTGGTTGAGCTGTGATAATTCAGTTATGAGATTTGGAGAAGCACGTTCTGCGTTGTGTTGTTATTCTTTTTTGAAGACCGATATAGCGATAATGCTTCAATATTTGGGTGTTTTGCAGCAGATATGAGTCAGTATGCAGGTTTTTTTTTGGGGTTGGCGCACATGTCTGAGCGGACAATATAATTGTGTTGAAATTAAGCTAGTTTATGTTTTTATTCTGTTTGCACGAAACATGGTTTGCCATCCTGCCTTATGATTTTGATTTAGTTTTCTGCGCATATGGGATGGCCTGGTATGATTTTGTCAGATTCTTTTATTTAATATTTGCCTTTCGGTTTTTTTATTTTTTTTATTTTTGCGGTATTTTCGTACGTGTGAGCAATGGTGAATTTCTAATTCATTTTTCTCTGCGCAACCGCGACGATTTGGCGAAATAGGCCTGTTCTTTCTTTCTTTATTTATTTATCTATTTTTTTTTGTAGATTTCGCGTTTGTTTAGGGTGGTTTGTGCTAATGGGGTATGGGGTTTGACGGGTGTTTTTTTATTATTATTGAGGAATTTGGTATTTTCTTTATAGGGATATGTTTGGTTTTTTAATATTTTTAGTGGTGATTTGTGGTTTTGTGGTATTGTGAGGTTACTTCTCACAGGTTTTGGCCCGTTTTCTTTTGAGGTGTTAGAATTATTTTGATAAGTTTAGTTCTTTGATTTTAGTTAGGAATTGGTTTGGTGGTTATGTGATATATCCCAGTTGTTTTGGCACACTATAGTTCTTTGTATTAGTAGTGTTAATTGGACAACGTTCAGTTAGTATTTCTTGGAATTTTGAGATCATTATTTTATTAGTCCTTGACAGAGGTATGTTTGGGGTTATATTTCTCTTTAATTGACAGGTGACCTGACTGACGAAAATACCTAAAGTATCATTAAGCACCACTCCCTATGCTTCAATGGGATAAGCCAGCAAGACGTCCTTCAGCTACTTTTTGGGCGGAGCTACGAATTCGTGGGGCAAGTTGTCGCATGTTACCGTCACGCGAAAGAATCTACAAGTCACAGAGGATTTACGATACCTTTTGGACTATAATGGGAGACGTTTTGCCTCTCTACAGCGTGTGGCATGGGTCTGTGCAGCTGCAGTGAACTGTTTATTGAAGTTACAGCTGTGATATAGGCTTTCGGGTTATTTTGTATGATGGACCTTGTGCTGCCAAGGACGTGCAGTTAATATAGTGATTTTTTTTACTTTATATTTTTTTGTCGGACCCGTGGTTTTTTTTCTTGAGTATATCAACTATTTTGTATGAGCTACGGCTAGGCAGGAGCTAGCAGTGGTAGGTGGGGCTGAACACCTGAAATGAGTATCGGGAATATAACATAAACACCATTATGAATATAATTCATTAACTTGGCATGTGCATACTTTGATTTTGCTGCACTGTGGAGAGATAACAAACTGTCAATTCAGGAGTGTGTCGGACGGAAGAGGAATGTCTTCGTAACGAGATCTAATGCTTAAAGTCATCTTGAATATTTTTGTAATTGTCATCGTTTTGAACCCCACGGAAACAAGCGGGGTCTTCAAATGTAGACACTTCAGTTTTGGGTGGCGTGTTGTTGAAGATTGCTGTCTCATCCTTTACTAAGGGCAAAGACAGGTCGCACTTGTGTTTGTGCATGGGCAGAAGTATATATACATCTGAATCTGGCTTTAGTTAGAATTTCTTGGGTAGGGCTATTCACTGTATATGACGTCATAATCTATTCCAGGTCAATAAACTTGTTACATAGTAGTGACGTCAACTTAAGGGGAGTGTCTTGTGAGAAAGTTCGTGCATGGATACGCGCGGGCTGTTCCCTTATATATGGGAGAGCAAGATAACTGGCATTTAGAAGTGGCCTCGTTTTTGACCATGTATTATTTCTTTGTGTGTGATTAGTGCTGAAATGGGTAAGCATGCTTTTAAGCCCAAGTGCAGCTTTGTCTTTTTGTTTCTTAAACATTTGTTTCAGAGATGTCCTCTTTCACATGATTTTTGTTCCTAGAGAATTGATTTTTATCAATTTGGTTTAATCACAATTTATTTATGCGAGGTTCCTTTTTTTCCTTTTCTTTTCTTTTCTCTCTTAGACGGATCTGGTAGTTTCCTGGTAACGGTGATGGGAGAGACATTATGATTTTTGTTTACCTATCTTATGACTGATGTCTAGTTATTGTAGAGAAAGGGATGGACGGGTTATTTGGGTTTCCTTTTTGAATTGTAATACCCTTTTATACTGGAGCATTGTTTGGAGTTTTCATTAGGTTGTGTTTACGAACTAAAATCTTAAAATTTTGACTTATTCAGTTAGTCATTTTGCTCTTTCAGAATTTGACTTATTCAGTTAGACATTTTGTTCCTTACTAATAAAGTCTGTATTGTTGTAATTTGTGAGTCTAGTTTAACCATTTAGATAATTTTGGTTTGTGAGTTGCGAGAGATAGATAGATAGATAGATAGATAGATGGAGAGAGAGAGAGAGAGAGAGAGAGAGAGAGAGAGAGAGAGAGAGAGAGAGAGGGAGGTCGCCCTGTGCCTGATCGGGCTATTGCTACCATTGTACAGTTGCCCTTTTTCAGTTGTTATTTTTCTCAGGTAAGTTTTACATATCACATCCTGCCTGCGGGTGTAACACACACACACACACACACGTTATATATATATATATATATATATATATATATATATATATATATATACGTGTGTGTGTGTGTGTTATATATATATATATATATATATATATATATATATATATATATATATATATATATATATATATATATATATATGTGTGTGTGTGTGTGTGTGTTACACCCGCAGGCAGGATGCGTATGTAAAACTTACCTGAGAAAATAACAACTGAAAAAGGGCAACTGTACAATGGTAGCAATAGCCCGATCAGGCACTGGGCGACCTCCCCTCTCTCTCTCTCTCTCTCTCTCTCTCTCTCTCTCTCTCTCTCTCATTTCAGTCTCATATCCTTGTCTTTTACGGTTCTAATCAGTATCAAAAGATAAATTTATCTTTATGTTGGTTATTTCCACGTGTATGCTTTGCAAACAATATCTTTTATAACTTATACACAAGTGCTATTGTGTTATTCATATCTTCAATCTCATTATCATTGTTGTTAAGCATATGCTTATTTTATTATATTTATGAAGGCTGGCCTTGTTAGATTGTTTAAAAGGATTTACCATGGCCTTCTTATATACTAACTCCACTGCTTAGTCTTTGATATCTTTTGTGTTTTTACAATGAGCGACTGTGATAATTCTATTCTTGTACAGTACTACAGTACTTTGATCTTTATTTGGAAATTTGCCATATGTAATTCCTCGATAGCAACATCCTGAGTTCCTAGAACGATTGCAAACAAACATTGTAAAGTATTTACTATGATAACATATGAAATTTACTGCAAATATTGCGACAAACATAACAAATTGTACATGTACAAACAATGAGACAGTGAAAATAACTATTATAAATTTTCTATTAAATATTTTATATTAGATAATGGATAATAAAAACTGATGTGCGTAGTGGAAAAAAGAAAGTTTGAGGAAAGTCAACTAAAGGAAAAAACAGTAGTAATTAATAATAATGCATTTGTTCAAATCTTCACAAATATTTTCTTTTGTCGATCTGTTTCTTTCATAATTTTCTATGCACATTTTCAGCTTCTTAAACAGATTTGATTAAAGCACTAATTTAAACTTTTTCCAAAAACGTAAGCCTGTTAGGACCTTCAAAACTAACAGTCGTTGGTCTCCGAAGGTTAAGAGAAAAATTAGCTTTTCTTTTTCACTCGCTTTGTCCTTTTTTCAGAGAGTTACAAAGAAAAGTTCTCGAACAACAATGGTGATGTGGAGAAAACCTGAATGCGGGAAAAAAAATTCCGTTCATACATACACAGTGTCTTGTAACCCAGACACACTCCGTCCCCCTCCCCCTATCCGTGACTACTCCGACATCCCGTGCGCGCCATTTTACTTGGCCATTTAATGATACCAGTTATTTAAAAAATTCGCCTTTCCAAGAGATGAAGCCTTTACATGCCTATGTTTATATAACATTTTCTGCTTAGAATTTTCTGCTTGGAATGGCTTTTTCTTTCATTTCCAAAAATATTTGCATAAACTCATGTTACACCCTGTATATATACTAGCTGACCAACCCAGCGCTGTCCAGGAAACCCTTCAACTCTCTCTCTCTCTCTCTCTCTCTCTCTCTCTCTCTCCCTAACTCTACTCTTCTCTCTCTCTCTCTCTCTCTCTCTCTCTCTCTCTCTCTCTCCTTTTCCTGTTAAGATGCTGTTTCAATTATATTACCCACAATTTTTTACATTTTCTATTTCACCCCTTCTCACCTCCTATTCATATTGGGGCTGAACTTGGAATTGAAGGGCATCAGGAGTGTGTCACTATGCATCTCAGTGACCTCAAATACTACGGATTTAACATTAATATCTGTCATATTTTACACTTTATTTTTCACCCCTTCTCACCCCCTTTGCCTGTCAGGGCTGAACTTGGACTTAAAAGGTACCAGAAGTGTCACTATTCATCTCAGCGACCTTAGAAACTAGGGATTACACACTAATATCCTCCAGATCTACAACATAAGTATTCTTCAGATACCTCTTAGCTGAAATATTGCAGTTAAGCAGCTCCACCCACGTAAGCCCTTCATTTAACATCTTGTTTATGGAAACTGTAATCACCACTCCTTTAAGTTTCTCAGTGCCTCCAACCACACACACATGTGTATCTGCTTTTATATACCTCACTTTCACTATCACCTTACCATCCATATCTGATTCTAAAATCATATCCTCCATTAAAACACCCTTATGTATTGTTTTATACCTACCTCAGCAATGCTCAACACGGCGCGCGTGAGGCAACCTTCAGCTTACTGGGATGTGTGCAAGATTTTTCCCTCGTGCATAAGTTGTAAGCATCATATTCCTAACAGAACGTGAAGTGGACTTCGTAATTAACGCTCATTGTTATCACTACTTATATCAACAACAAGGATCAAACAAAAAAAGGACACAAATTTAAACTCGTTCACACATTCTCAACTAAAAGTGAAACAAAATAACCTAACAGAAATATAGCATAAATTCAGTACACCAAATAAATTAAATCGTGCTAAAATCTGTGGTCAAATAGTCTTGTTTCACTAACGAAATTTAAATGAATACGCTTTATCTTATTAGAATTTTTTTTTTTTCTAATGTCTTACATGCACATTATTTATCTTTTACATTTTCATTCTAATAAATATATCATAAATATCCTTGAAATTCCTGTATCTTTCGCTCAAAGCAAAACACATTTTCAGACCTTTTTAGGCTCTTCCATAGGGCTTTCTTAACCCCCCATCAAGAACAACAACAGCAAAGTAGTTTTTAGGCTTACTCCCTGAGTAAGCGAAAACCCTATTGCTATCGTGTATCCGTTACCTATCTCATGTATCATCTTTCATACACCATTCTCTGGCTTGAAAAAAATCTAGTGTTTCCTCGCAGTCACCGATTGCATCTGTTACCCAAAGTTAACAGAAAGGTTAGTAGACATGGCCGAAGAATTGTATTTCTCTCTCTCTCTCTCTCTCTCTCTCTCTCTCTCGCCCGCGCTATTTCTCTTCTACTAAAGGAATTTTAGCATCAGAACTGGTCGACCGGGGAAAATCTGTAACCAAATAATTCCTTCAACAATGTGTTCTGATAGGTCCCTAGTATTAAAAAAAAAGAAAAAAAAAAAAAACTTCTAGGGGGCCCTACCAAATTCTTAGGGGGGCAAAAACACCCCCGAAATCGCGATTTTTTTTACATTGTCGCGTTATACTGCTATACTATGCATTTTATCGAGGATATTGTTATATACGGCATTTATGTAGATGAAATTACCTTTCTAATGATATATAATGATATAGTATACTTTTTTCTGTTAGTATAGTACCTATGATTCAACAAAGGCTGATGTTAAAACCTTGAAAATGCATTATTTCCGAAGTTTGTCTTTGAACTTTTTGAATAAGTGTTTTCTGAAAATATTTTAGTTGCACTATTAAAATATGAAAATATTTCTATATTTTACATTTTATTTTTCACCCCTTACTCAATTTGTGAAGGTGGTATGGTTTCGAAAAGGATTCCCAATTGAACTCCATATAGTAAGGGAATCTGAGGGTCGAACCGGGAAAAAATTTGTGATAAAAAAACTCCTTCACCAATGTGTTTTGATAGGTCCCTAGTATTACCAAAAAAACCATAACGTCCGGGCACCCTAGCACGAAATCGCAATTATTATTATTTTTTTTTTGACATTTTCGCGTTATACTCCCAAAGTACGCATTTTATCAAAATCATTATTATATACGAAATTGTAGTAGATTAAATTACCTTTCTACTGATATCTAATGATGTATATTTTTGGTATTACTATAGCACCTATGATCCAACAAATGCTGATGTTAAAATCCTGAATTTTGTCTCAATTTTTTCAATGGCCATTTTTTAAAAACAGCTTCGCTGCACTATCAATACATATAATATTATCATTATAAATTGTCTGTATAATGGGTACAATGATGCATATTTTACTCAATTTGTGAAAGTGCTACTGCGTGGTTTTGAAAATCTTCCCAAAGAAGCTCCATAAGTGCGCTACTTTCACGTTCTATATATGAGATAAATAAAAATGTTTTCCGCACTTGAAATAACAGTTAATATGCAGAAGATGACAGTCATTTTAACCATAGCGAATTCTTAGATTAGATACCGTCTCATTGCTATGGCCCGACCTGACCCGGCAATAAAATTTTTTTCAATCACTTAAAATTAAAAATAAAAATGCATTTTCACGAAAAAAACTACTTTTTTCTTCGTAGATTAATAAATTGTATACACAATGGCGTAAACCCATGTATATTGTACCCGATTAGTAGGCTTTGCGCATATGCACATATTCATCAACGAAGAAAAAAGTTGTTTTGCGTCAAAATGCATTTTTAATTTTTGAGCGTTTGAAGGAAAAATAAAAATGTTACGGCTGAGTCAGGTCAGGCCATAGCAAATGAGACGATTTCTAATCTAAGAATTCGCTATGGTTTAAATGGCTTTCATCTTATTCATATCGATTGTTATTTCAACCTCGGAAAACGTTGTGATTTATCTCATATATCAAAGGAACTTCATTGGGAACATTTTCAATACCGCGCAATATCACTTTCACAAATTGAGTAAAATATATATCATTATACGCCATTATACATACAATTTATAGAGAAAATTTTATATATTAATAATGCAGCGAAGCTACTTTTAGAAAATGTCCATTAAGAAAGTTGAAAGACAAAATTCGGGGGAAAAAAAATGCATTTTCAAGATTTTAACGTCAACCTTTTTCGGATCATAGGTGCTATACTAGTACCACAAATTATACCTCATTATATATCACTGAAAAGGTAATTTAATCTACTTTAATTTCGTATCATAATAATATTTTCGATAAATTGTATTGTTTATGAGTATAATGCGAAAACGTAAAAAAAAAAAAAAAAATCGCAATTTCGTGGGATTTTGCTCCCTTAAAAATTTGCTAAGGGCCCTGGACGTTATTTTCATATATTTTTTTCGGCAATACTAGGGACCTATCAGAACACATTGGTGAAGGAATTACTTGGTGACAAATTTTTTCCCGGTTTGACCCTTAGATTTCCGTCTTATTCCCTTCGCTCTCTCTCTCTCTCTCTCTTTCTCTCAGACGCACAAACACTTACTAAAAATATCCTAACCTAGTGTGTAAAAATCAAACAGTGTACAAAAATAATTAATTCTGCAACTCTAACATAACAGGTAAGAAATAATGGCAACTCGTCAAATTACCAAAAAGGAAAAGAAAAAGGTAAATGGATGTCTCCCAAACATTCTAGCAGTCACAATGGGATATTTCCCATCTTCACCCAAGAAAGCTTATATATAACTCCCACTATAAGAAATGTCTTAATGTCACCAGTTCATAAGTAGCCATATCGTCTAATAGGTGTCCAACCAGACATGGATAACTACACATACATATTCATGAAACATCAATTGAGAGAAAAACGTGTCAGTATAAAAATCAACCAGTCTGTAATACTTCCACAACACCACAAAATGTCCGTTAAAGAACCGATAACAAAAATGATAACAAATAATAAATCACCAAAACTGTTAAAAGAAATAGCGAGTTACTAACTGTTGATTAATGTCTTAACTCATCCCTCCAGCAGGTGATTAGGAACTGCAACTTCCAAAGTCTTGCCACTTCAGCTTCTCCAACAACAATGAAAGGAATTCCACAAAAAATCCCAACTCTTGCCTTACAAGCCGCTTCCACTGCGCACACACATGCGAAGGCCATTTCCATGGGCACCCATATTCCGATTTCAACCGAACAAAAGATTATTGAACATTTGATGCAAATTGCTGATGGCACTACAGTTTGCAGGCCGGTAACCAAGGTAACTTTCGACCAAACGGACCTTTGCTGAATTACTCTGAGTAGTGTTGAATCCGAAAATTGAATTGAATTGAATATAGAATTTAGGCCAAACGCCAAGCGCTGGGACCTATGAGGTATTTCAGCGCTGAAATGGTAATCGACGGTAAAAGGCTTGAAAGGTGTAAACAGGAGGAAAACCTCGCGGTTGCACTATGAATCAAGTGTTACGAGAGGGTGGAAAGTTAGATGAAGAAAGAGAATATGAAAAGAGGTACAGCAAAAGGAACGAAAGTTGTTGCAGCAAGGGGCCGAAGGCACGCTGCAAAGAACCTCAAGTAATGCCTACAGTGCACCGCATAAGGTCATCTGACGGCACTCCCCCCTACGAGGCTGAATCCGAAAATGACGAAGCATTCACCTCTGCACTGAATGTCACGCTTATAATAAAAATGTATATTAAATGACGAAATTTTGACGTCAATCTAAAGATGACGTGTTTGTGATATAATTCTAATAATGCTTCAAAGAGAGAGAGAGAGAGAGAGAGAGAGAGAGAGAGAGAGAGAGAGAGAGAGAGATCATACGGCTTGTTTATTTCGAACAGGCATATAGTGTCGTTCTCTCTCTCAAAACTGCGGCCAGATTACTTATTTGTTGTTGCAGAACATGCAGATGTGCAAGGACACAAGTAAAGCAGTATAACAATTCTTGTTTTTTGGTATAGTCTAAAGCCAAGGGATGAAAACAGGCGGAAAACTTTTGTCTGGGATACAAAAATCAAGTATACTTTACTGTTGGGTTCGTATAGCACCCCGATTTGTATATCCCTAGATAAACACCTTAGATATTATCATTGAACCATTAATAATTGCGACATGCAGTGCAAGACTTTAATTCAATAAAAGTTTGAGTACAGAATTCCTGATAAAAAGAAGTGAATCTTTGAGTCTTTTAACCAGACTTATTTTTACACGTCTTTTCTTTTACTTTCTTTTCTAAGGCCGTTATTTTATTCATAGAAGGTATTACGATTATTTGCAGAAGAAATAAAACTTACTTTTGCGGCCGTTGAGTGTAGGGACACTTTGGATATGATTGAACTTTTGTTTCTTTTTATGCTTTGATTTAAAACCTGAGGCCTTCCGGATCCTGTGATAAATTTTAAGACTTCTGAATCCTCTTTCTGCTCCAATCTCTTTTCCTCTTTCATCAAAACACATTTCACTTAAATTTCATCAATATGCTTTCTTACATTTCTACAATATTTTAATGAGTTCAAGAATTCGACATTTACCATTCTACCGATGTGAACAAATAGTTAAATTCTGTTTTTTATATTTCGTTTGCCTCTTATAGATACAGTTCTTTGTAGATCATTTGGTCCGGTATGTTTCAATTTATTTTTCCAGAATTCAGCCCACAGTGATTTGTAACTCTTTAAAACATTGCGCCTTTACCCATAATTTGTTGATACTTGATGCCAGACTCTACATTCTATTTTGAGTTCCATTATCACCTATATCTCTATAATCATCTGTGACATTTTATTTAAAAAATACAGTTCCTATATACTTTGGTAGTCAAAATTCCATAATAAAATCTGCATCTCAGTATTCATAACCTGGATTAACGAAGAAGAATGTAGTTCGTGCGTTTCAGCTGTAAACTTTATGCATCACAGCCGCTTACCTTCCGTTTCCTTTAGTCAACAAATTTACAAAAGCTAAAAGCAAGCTTCCCTCCTTGAAGATTAACCAAACATCCTATGTCGTACTCCGTGCTGTCACCTCATCCTTCCTCCTTCTTATGATACGCAGTTAGCAAGTTTTTATATCAGAAAATGTTACTATTGTGGCCTCATGCCTTGTTTAATAATGAATCGCGCTGCCATAGGCACCCTCAAAGGACCTGTCACACGGCTGACGTTTTTGTGATGCCGTGCCACTAACAATGGAACCACTCAACTTCTTTCTCTTCCCTCATCCTTTCCACATGCCCAAACCATCTCATTTTATCATGTCAGAAATCTTCATCACTTTACTTCTCCTGATTTCTAAGCTTTATAGCTTCTAGTGCAATGGTGGGTGCGTAAGAATACTACCACCGAAGTCCTTAAAGAACAACTTCTACATTGCCCATAGACTTCTTAGTCAAAGAACAATGCTGGATGCGTTAGGAATTGAGAATCAGTGCCGAATATTTTTGCCATAAAAAGTACTCGCATAAATATGTTTATCATTTTAAACGATATTTTTTCGTAAGGAATCTAAACTGTTTTCCGCACAAATGGTAGAGTACAATAGCGTACATGCTATAGGCCAAGGTTATTTCTAAATTTGAAAATTTTTTAGGCTTTATCAAATTATTAAAGGAAAATTTTGTTTCTAAGATATACTTACCTTACCTTACCGAAGTGCCGCTCGTATTAATTGATTTACAGTATAATCTCCATCCAAGTCTTCCACCAAGCTCTCCAAGTATTTTACTTTTTTGTCTACCTCTCGCTCTCCTTCCCTCTATCCTTCCAGTAAGGCACATATGCTCTATCTTCTCACTTCCTATTTTATGGCTAACAAAATTCATTTGTCTCTGCCTTATTTCTCTTACAATGGCTCTCTGTACTCCAATTCTTGCTAACACCTCCTCATTTCTCAGTATTCTTCTATAAAATCACATCTCCGCTGCATTCAACTTGGTTTTCAATTCCCCAGTGATTGTCCAGCTCTGATCCATACATGAGGTTGGACCACACATACGTTTTCAGAAACAACCATTCTCCCTTCGTGTTGATTTGATTAGCTGTTCTTGGTCAAGTGAAAGTACTGAAACACCTTCCTCCATTCTTCCAGTGTAAACGTTGCAAAATGATGAAAACTAGCAACCACTAAAAAAGATAATAAGATAAGTAAATACATGAATAAAGTTTCTCTTAAAAATGGGAACTGAGAGATGCTACAGAAGTACATCAAACCCTTCTCTCAAACCCTACTGGAGTTCCCTCTAAATGTGTCATCAAAGGTAACCCGGAACACCAGTGAGCGCCCCCCCCCCCCCCCAACCCACGGTCTACCTCTTCCTTATTCTTTTCGTGCTCTTGGGTCTTTCCCGCTTTAAAATGGGTCATCCCGTCTGTAATGTTCTAATTCACCCTAATGAAGACCTTGTTTACAGATAAGTGGTCTCTATTGTTCCCAGTCCTTACATAGCTAATTAAATGCTGGGTATGAGCCGAAATCTTGAAAGGATGATGAATGAGGAAGGGAGGGAGAGAGAGGTTTATTGCCTAATTGTCGATTTAAATTACTTGTTTATTCCACATGAATTAAATTATACAGAATATACTATGATTATTTTTCTCGTTTCACTTCTCATTTCCGTCACTTGTTTGTTCAATAAGTAATACATACATTCATACATATATACACATACATACACTTTGTAGGCCCATGTACAGAGTGCATGCATATAGTGTATGCCGGAAAAAAAACGCCCAAATTCAGTTAAAAGTCTTTAAGATAAAGAGTTTACAGTAAACAAAATGTCTTCTTGACCAATTTGATAAAATAACATACTAAGCTATTTCTGGAAATAGTTTATAATCCTAAAGTGCTAATTCTTTATTGCTTGAGAATTTACATTAAAATTACCAATGCAAAATACTAAACATAATTTCAAAGAAAGACACAAAAATGCAATGCTGAACCCATCCAAAAGGTAACAAGGCATAAAAGCAATCCTGCACAACAAGTATTGCAAATTGCCTCACATTAGTATATCATTTAAGCCGCTTGAGAGGGAATTGAAATACTGGTTTGATAGATGGTATCCACAGATAAATTCTAAATTCATTTTCAATAATGACTTTACAATAAAAAGCTTATTATCGTTCAATGACACACTGCCTGATGCGTTGCGTTCTTTTATTGTTTATCATACTTACCCCAACTGCCAAGTCGGGTATTTGTATTTCCATAAAGGCGCTGGAACGAGGGGGATCAGTGATAGAACAAGTAGAGACTTAGCAGTCAAGCAACAGTCTTCAATCCGTCTATACTGTACCAAATGCAATCAGGCAAGACTAAGTATAGGGGATTTAATTATTTTTCAGAATTGTCGAATTTAAGGATTTTAGAATCGATATATAAATTCACAAGTGTGAATGAAAGCTCGACCAAGGTTAATCAGTCTCTCTTTCCGTTATCCATTAATCTACTGACATTCTAGCACTCTCACGCTCTAGTCATCATTGCTAATTTTCCTTTTATGAATATTTCTTAGGCCTATGATTTATTTTGTCTGTGAAATTGTAATGACTTCTAATTCACTGAATTGTTTTAGTTTAAGCTATCATGGTTAATATCTGAGTAGTGTATTATTGTTGTTAACATAGTTTAAAAAAAACAAATATCCTTTAGTTTATACTGACCAGTTTAGTATAATTTTATGTTTTGGTGTTTTGCCTCTATTTAGGTTGAAAATGGCTCAATGTGGAAGCTAAAACGTCATTTTGGAATAAAGATGTTCTATATAATGCTTGTTTGGCTGTTCCTGATGAGGGTCACATTCAGTTACAGGATGCGAAGTGTGGAAGAAATAGGGGTGTTACATACACATACATTATGTATATTTATATAACACTCACACACGCACACACACATGTATATGTATATATATGTATGTATGTATGTGTAACTGAATCACTAAAAACTGGATCGTGATGAATATATAAATAAAAGCAAAATATACGAAGGAAAGTGAAACAATGGAGTCACCGCTGCTAGGCCTTAGTAAAGGATGATGAGTTTCACTTTCCTTCATGGATTTGGAATTTATATACATGTGTATATATACTGTATATATATATATATATATATATATATATATATATATATATATATATATATATGATAATAATATCACATCGAACCGTGATCCATTTATATATCAATTCAAGCTACAAATGTCCTTTAATATCTAATTCACTTTACCTCCCAAATGATATATTTTCATATATGTACCGAAGGGGAATTTTTTAATTGATAATAATTTCGTCCCCCCATGGGATCGAACCACCGTCCAAGTGGACGGGGACGAAATCAGGACAGTCATGACGCTATCCAATCAGCCAACAGAGACGCTATAAGTTCATATCGATTCTGACCTTACAAATCACCCTCGACCTGGGTGCTTTCGTAATTAGAATCGATATGAAATCCCGATATATATATATATATATATATATATATATATATCTATATATATATATATATATATAATATATAAATTGGATGCTGGATTAATTTAAAGCTATATGGGAAAGAGGAAGTCATTCCAAAGGACTGGGAGGAGAGTCTGATTAATTTTGTATGTGCTTTGGATTGTGGTAAACCACAGGTGAATATATATCTATAATATATATATATATAATATATATATATATATATATTATTATATATATATATATATATATATATATATTCACCTGTAGGTTACCACATCCAAAGCACATACAATTAATCAGACTCTCCTCCCAGTCCTTTGGAATGACTTACTCTTCAGATATAGCTTTTAATTAATCCAGCATCCATTTTTCCTCATCTATACCTAGTAATTTGATCATTTCAATTTGGAACTCTGATGGAACTAATGCTTTACCATTCTTCATTTACTTAATGCTCTGTTCACATCTGTATCATGCATCTCCATTACTGGTCCCTCTACCCTCTGTGCTTCCCCCATCTGCTTTCCCTTATTTTTAGTAATAAAAAGTATTTAAAAGTTGTTCAAAATACTCTTTCCATCTATTCTTAATGTCTTCATCCTTGTGTAATATATTTACATATCTCTCCTTGATGACACCCAATTTACCCACATCCTGTCTCTATCTTTTCTTCAAGTATACAGGGAACTAAAATTGTAAAAATAATAATAATAACTAAAAGAGTTAGAAGGTTAAGATTCAGATGTCAACCCATCTCACAATAAAACAGGATTAAATTTGTTTTTTTTTGTGTGTGAGGGGCTAAATCGGTTAATCTGTAGGTATTAAGCTGGTTAGAGTGTTCACTCGTATCTTCACTGGTCGGTCTTTAAAGCGTGATGTCTGAAAATTTTTTTTCTTTTTTTATGTTGATGCAAGAGGGTTTCTCTAAGAGAGACAAAATGGTGGAAGGAGACAATAAGGATCAGACTTTGTTGCATAAAGTCACAAATAATGCAGCAGGGGTATTGTTGATGGTGTTCTTTCTTAGCCAGTTCAAATTTTCATTGAAGGTGTTAATAACTTTTTGAACTCCAAGGGAATTAAAAATGATGCAGAGGTGTTTAGGGAGGCAAAGGCCTTACTAGATTTCAACAAAGGGGACTTGGCACATTGTTCTCGCAGTTTTCAGTATACAAAATGTCGGTCATGGACCAAACTACAAGCATTTCTGAGGACAGCCAGTGGAGCAAAGATTAGGAAAGGTTAGAAGACCATGAATGAGCATTGCTCTTAGCTTTTTAACACAGCGGGAGAATTGATACAGAAATTAGAAAATTCCACATGGGTAAATGGTAATCATATCTCCCTTGGTAACTGGCACAGATTGTTGCAATTTCCCCTGCTTCTACACGATGTCCCGGGCGCCATTGTAGATAGCTTTGATGAAAACATTGAACCTACATCAGATGAGGAATTGATCTATTCTCAGGTTCAGAAACACATGTACAAATGCCCCACAGTGGATAGCACATTTTTTTTAATGGGGCCAGTCCAAGGAATTCAACACAAAAGGATTTAAGTTTCCCTTCATTCTATTTGTGTGCAAAAGTGGAATATGAGAAGGGATCTACGGACCCAGGGCAACAATTGGGAGCTACCCAGGCAGGTCACTTACAGGGGCCAAGAGATCAGCAAAATTTTTGGAAAGCCGAGCAACAAAAAGGGTACAAATGACTTGCACGTACCATTGTGGCCCAGTGATGGACCCAGAGCCCAGGTCGATTGTCCAATACCCTTTGAAACCCTCAACAGAGACGGTGTGTGATGTGCAAGCCCATTGATTAAATACCTTAGGTTTATAAGAGTGTGGTTCTCACTGGGTGATCGAATGTTAAAAGAATCATTAATGTTGATAAAGGGGGTTGTGTTGGGCAACAGACTTTTGTTGGGCCATCCTACATACAGGTGTTAGTGGCATAACGGTTGGGATACTGGGCGTTTTTATTCCATATGTGGGTGTACATGGAACTGAGGTAAATGAAGATACTGAGGTTAACATGGGTAATATTGGTGGTAATAATGGTGATATTGGTAATATTGGTGGTATAATGGTAATATTGTGGGTAATACTGGTGATATTGTCAATAATAATGGCGATATTGGTGATAATAATGCTGATAATAATGATGGTGTTGTTAATAATGGTGATATTGATAAGAATGGTGATAATGATACTAACATGAGGGTTATGGTTGATGCTATAGGGGATACTTATATAGACTTGGCTGATATTCATGTGGATGCGGAGCATAAGGTGGACAACCAGTCACAGGCAGGTACTGTGTATGATGGGCATGGAGATAATAGATATAAAGACCTTTTAGTGGAAGAGGCTATTTTAAATCCAGGTACAATGACTATGGTGAAAATCAGGTTGAGGGAAGTGAAAAGGTCCAAAGAGGTGTGTTTAATTCAGGGTAGCCAAAAATTAAAGGGAGTTATCAGCATGGTGTCGGTAAACAAGGTATAAGGCAGGTGTCACATGAGTGAATTGTTGAATTGTAATGATACAGTTGGGATATATCAGATGAATACTAATGTGGTAGACTTCCAGGATTGGAGTGAAGATAGTGGTTCAGTGGCTATTGTAGAGCGAAAAACTGGGTTTTCAGAGACAGAAATGTAAATGAGGACGAAAATCTCTAGGAATCTGCTCTTTTGTAGTCTGCCAATGCAAACTACAAAGACCAGATAGAAGTTTTCAGCGAGGTTCTGGCTGAATTTGGGGATATAGTGGCTTTGAAAGGGGATAAGTTAGGGTTGACGAAAATGTTAGAACATATAGTGAATCTAGAAGAGGGGACCAAACCCATTGTTATTCCAGCGTACCGTATACCGTACAAAATCAAGGAACAGGTAGAGAAACAGGTTAATAAATGGGTACTAATGCTGATTACAGGTTAGCAACGATTTTCTTTTAAGGATTAATGAGGATTTGTGGTACTTGGGAGGATTATTTGGTTTTGTTTTTTGAGGATAATGGTGACTTGGGGGTTGATGAAGTTAGCTAGACGGGGGAATGTGGCTGTTAGTTGATTTTTTAGTAAACAGGTCGTTTGTTGCTGACGACGTTGAGAGGTGTGCTAAATGAGGTTATTGTTATGTTTTCCTTTACAGTTGGATACTAATAGGGGTTTTCTTCTTTCTGGCATTTGAGTTGACGACGTTCTGTTATGAGGAATTTGCTACTGATTTGGTTGTGACGGAAATTTTTGTGTGACGCAAATTACGTCTGGTAATATGGTGAAAGAGTTTGAATTTTTTATTTATTAGGAAA
>NC_087204.1:65534306-65544306 GCF_015104395.2 Macrobrachium nipponense
AGTTGACAATGTTTACAGAGAGAGGGCGCCCGCTACTGACAGGTAAGAGTTGTCCATTTGTGCAGTTTTGTCAGAGTGGGGTTATATGTATATTATATATTATATATATATAGTATATATAATATATAATATATATAGATATATTATATATTTATAATAATAAATAGAATAATAGCAGGATGGGAAAAGGCCAAAACAGCTCAATACATGGGTTGCTTTATTGGTGCCATCGTTTCAAGACTATTGTCTCATTTTCAAGGGTATAAATTACAAAAATACATAAATTACAAACTTGTCCAGCAAGATTAGCGTAAATTGCTACATACAAATAAGCCCACATCAAAAAATAAATATATGTATATGAGAAATTTTTAAATAAAAATCAAATAACTAAAAACACACAATATATTAAACACTAAGTAAAAATTGTTAAGAAAAAAAAAATATATAAAACAAACTTACAACCCGAGGTTCGGTTTGCTGAAAGGCCTGCCAGAGCGAGAGGAGTCGAGATAACCAAGGAAAGAAGATAAGGGTGGGCGGTCTAGCAATGTACAATGGAACTGCTGTAGTGTTGTTATTCAATGTTGGAACGAGGTGCTAATGGCCAAGGATTCGAGTATAGGGAGTTGGTTTTCATTAGGCTGGATAAAATTATCTGAGACAATAGTCTTGAAACGTTGGCACCAATAAAGCAACCCATGTATTGAGCTGTTTTGCCTTTTCACCTGCAACATGATGGGGACTAGCCTCGACCTCTTATAGGATGATATATATATATTATATATATATATATATATATATTATATATATATATACATATATATATATATATATATATTATGTATATATATAATATATATATATATATATATATAATATATAATATATATATATATTTACACTATCACCGTGATTCATATATATATGCATTAAGCTACAAAAATGTAAAATTCGCTATAACTTGGAATTAATATATTTTCATAATTGTTAACCGAAGGTGGATTTTTAAGCTGATTATAATTTCGTCCTCTCGTGGATCCGAACCAGCACATAGAGGAGAGATCAGGACTTCAATGATGTTACCGACCAGGTCAACATCACTGAAGTCCTGTGCGCTGGTTCGAATTCACGAGAGGACGAAATTATTATCAACTAAAAAAAATTCCCTTCAGTTAACAGATATGAAAATATATTAATTCAGAGGTAGAGCGCATTGGATATTAAGGGACATTTGAATCTTAATGCATATATATAATTTATATATATATATATATATATATATATATATATATATATATATATATATATATATATACAGTATATATATATATATATATATATATATATATATATATATATATATATATATATATATATACATATATATATATATATATATATATATATATATATATATATATATATATATACTGTATATATATATATGTGTGTGTGTGTGTGTTTGTAAAAGCAAGCAATTTTGGCAGTGAACCTGGATGAAAATTAATTACCTTTTTTTGAATGATACTGATGTAGATTGAAAGAAATGCAGTGAATAAGCAACAAAAAAATATTATTTACTTTCTTCAAGACTTCCTAAAGAGGAAATCGGGAATTAAGGGGAAAAATACGTCTCACATATGAAGAATCAAAGATTGTATGCTTTTGACGAGCACAAGCAAATATCAAGAAGACTGGGTAAGGCTCAAGAGAGCAATATTTACTCTTCTTTCCTTGAAGGATGCAAATGTAGGAGGTAAGTTTGGAGAGTTCCAAGGGTAAAGAACGAGACTTGAAGGATGCGGCTGACACTTTATGATAGAGATTTTCATATTCAGAAAAATGATGTGAAAAGGGGACAAGAGCTGGGATTCAACAAAGTGTGACATTATATATACATATTTTATGAAAATATATATTGTAAGGAATTTTACTACATCTTTTAGTTGTTTTCTCTGCTGGGACGATCGGAACGGTTGTTTTCCATAGGTTTCCCAGTAAAGGTAGTTTCGCATTGTTGTTTCCTGTTGTAGGGGAGGTGACGTCTGACAGCCTGTTTCAGAATACTGTAGTCTACATTGGTATGGAGACCTGTGCACTCCTGAGCATCATGGGGGACGTCTTGAGTCGAGTCAGTAATGGTATGGAGACCTGTGCACTCCTGAGCATCATGGGGGAAATCTTGAGTCGAGTCAGTAATGGTATGGAGACCTGTGCACTCCTAAGCATCATGGAGGATGTCTTGAGTCGAGTCAGTAATGGTATGGCAACCTGAGCAATCCTAAGGAACATGGGGCATGTCTTTAGTCGAGTTAGTGTCGTATGGAGACCTGAGCATTTCTAAGCAGTATGGGGGTCTTTAATCGAGTCCGTGAGAGTTTGGAGACCTGGTCGGCAGTTGGCAGCATGAAGGACGTTTGTACCAGATTTGGGAATCCATAATGGCATTGTGTTTTGGGACTCAAGACCTGGAGGGTGAAGTACGGACGTGAGATTCAGCAGTGCCACCTTCGGCTGGGGAAGTAGCATCGTCTGCTTCGAGAGAATCACAGCTCCTGGTTGGCAGCTTTGGCTGTGTTGCAGTTTTGTCTGCGGTGGTACGTGCAGCTCCGGCTGCATGCATGTTTGCAGGGGGTGATTTCATCTGTATTTCTGCTGTATGTCACATTTGCTCGAGTGTTTGGAATGACCTGCACTATTTGTATTGCGTTTCCAAACCGAAGGTTTTTGAACTTATTTTTCTTTTAACGTTTATTGCATTCGGGAGGAAAACGTTATTGTTTTCGTGGCTTTATCTCTGTCGTGATTCTATGTTAATTGTGTATTATAGTATAGTATATGGTCCTGTTTTGTCCGCATGTAATTTCTTTTAAACCGTTTGTCATATTGTCTGCTATTATTATTGTAACTTTGAATAATATACTATTTTTTAGTTTTTGGTTTCTGTAGTATAGCAATAATTTACGTTTACTGTTAATTCTTGTGATTATGTTTAACTTTTGATTTACTTACACTAAATACTATTTCTTGTTTTTTATGGGTGTCTTGGGGAATCTTCATTAATGTACTGACTCTGTAATGCTTGCTTTCCCCGAAACCATTGCTTTGAATGTTCATTTTTGGTTTCATCTGATGATTTGGATGGTACTCAGTTGCTGCCAGATATTCTGTCCCGATCTCCTTTTATTTTTTTTTATTTTTTTTTAAATTTTTTTTTTATAAAGCAATCTGATGGACCCAATAGCAATTTATGATATAATCGATACCGGTTTATAACATAGTATGTTTAATATACTAATGACTTTTACGCTTGCAAATAGTAAGCGACAAATACTCATTACTATCGAATTCGCTGTACTTTGGTAATACCTACACCCAAGTTGAAATGTATTTAAGCCCTTCCTATTTGGCCAGAATTTGAACCTAAACTTTTTATACAGAGATGACTTGATTTTTTTTTTTCATCCATTGTGCTAAGAGAGCAAGGTAAATTTTTGATTTTGCTTAAATACTCCTGTCGCAAAAATCGACCCATCTAAAACCCCGTTTAGGCAGAATGTTGAGTTTTTGTAAAAAAAAAAAAAACCCACCCCGTTTGGCCGTTTTATTTTTTTCGATTTTTGGATAGCCTACAAAAAGGAAAAATTCAATATGGAATATGTAGAAAAGGGTGAAAAAAAAAAAAAAAGAAAAAAAAAAACAGTGGGATATACCTAATCATAGATAATCTGAATGAGAGGTTGCAGTAGAGTTCAAAACTAAAAACTCGACTAATTACTCAGTAAGCACAACAAATTCCCACACAAATGACATGCTGCCTGTTTTGGAGAATTGGATCTAACTAGTTTCACCTATTGGAGCTCTACAGAAATGCAAAAAGAATGAATCTAATTATTTATATTAAAACCTTTTTAAATATACAGCCGGTCAGCCACTGTAAATTCAACCCGAGCTCCGAGTAGTAATTTTTATTTCCAAACGGACGATTAATTTTGTAGATTGGATTCTTTTCTTCTATTTTTTTGGCTTGATCTGGAATATTTGGATCATTAATTTGGGAGGTTTAGTTTTTTCAGTACTTCTTTTTGTGTAATCTAAATTATTTTCATCTTCGAAACTTGACCTTTTTAAAGATTTAATCAACGATACTAGAATGTTTTCAAAGATGAAAATAACTCCTAATACTTTCTGAATTATTACTGACTAATATCTCAGTGTTTCAGTGGAACAAACAAATATCATCTCATATCGAATCTAATCGTATGGTCAGGGAATTCCGATGTTATTTGTACGATACTGCAATATAGACCTCGAAGATTGTGTGAAATGAATGTCGAAAATGACATGAGATAATAAATAGTTTTTTTTTTTTTCATATAAAAAAACCAAAACAAAAGGTTTTACGCCACCAAAAGGAAGGAGTCTTTGTTCAGTACACTTTGTTCCGTAAACTGGCAAAGGTAAACCACCAGGTAGCTGTTGCATGTAGGTTACCTGAGTTAAACTAGTCATTCACTTGACGAAAATCCGACGAAAGCTTACGGTCTCTGTAGTCCTGTTTTTTCATCAAAATTGTTATTTTTCTTTTAACTACATTGATTTGATAATTAAATACTCCCATTTTTTATATCTAAGTAAATTATGTGAATGTCCAGTAAAGACATGTATATAGAACGGAGCTATACTAACTTAGATTTTTTATAGCAGCCAGAAGAAAGATTCAAATACTGCATATGTATGTAAATCGAAGCCTTTAATATTGTGTAGGTAAAGTGGAATTGTTGCGAACATTTCATATTGATTTTTTTAAAGAAGCCTATTTCATATGCATTAGACACCTATTTATAAGTATTTTTCTCCAAAGGGGGTTTCAGTGCTAATCTACGATATTATGTATATGGGATGGATGGGGAAATAGTGGGAGTTTTTTTTTTTTAAATGATGGACTAGCAGACTTACTTCATAAGAATATTTCTATTTGGAATAACAATAATCGCAATCATTCATTTTTTTATTTACGAAGAATGGTCGTTTTTTGGATACTTAAAAAAAGTTTCAGTATTGCAATTTACAATTCCACGTAACATCAAACTTTATACATGATCAGTATATTCAAGGACACTGCCTGACATTATCTAATAATATGTGTGCGAAGTCTACTCCTCAGAATTACCTAAGTTTTTTAAGAGCATAGCTATTTTATGTAGGTATTCCTGTAATATTCATGAAGTGCAGTTAGCCTGTATGTGAAGTAATACTTATCTTTCTTCACACTTACGTATCAATGACAGAATTATCATTAGGCAATTTTTTTCCAGATAAATTTTTTTCGTCGTAAAAAATAACTAACATATCAAGGAATCGCTTTAAGTGATGCTGAAGGTTTCTCTCATTAAACGATATATGTAATTCTAAACTAACTTTTGATTCCCTGCTACGACTTGTCGTTATAGGACAAAGTTTTGCTGAATGAATTTCTATTTTGTTGTGAATTCCTTCGTCTATATACTGAAGATGAAACAAGTTGTATCAATCAGTATATATGCTATAAGTTTCTTAATTTTTTTTCGTCAAAATTTTGGTTGGATAGTTAAATTCCATGAAACCTAAACTATGATTCCTTCATTCTGTCACTGCCAATGAGCAAAATGTGGCTAAGATTTTGCACTTACCCTTTTTTGCACAATATGTTCCAGATATAAATCGTTAAAGGTATTTTTTAAATAATTATTTGCTCCTCATCCCACTGATCTTTTTTATTAATATTTTTATTTTTAGAATTGTACCTTCCCTGAACGTTTGCAACGCCCGTATTTCGGGCGCATTTGTCTTTCAGCCTAGGACTTCTTTATAATCAGAATTTCATAAGCTAAACATTACACGCGGTCGTTTTTTTCAAGAGTACACACACGCGCGTGCACACAGGGACACACACACACACACACACACTCCAATTAATAATGCAATTCTTCCCGAAGAGACAGCTGATATCGATTCAGCATATTATTAATGAAAAAATCTAAGAGAAGTGATGAAATACATATATTTACGTAGTGTGAAATACGCGTAACAAAATATGCCAACACTTTTACCCATTAAAATTTATTCTGAAGAGACAATATGGTAATTTTCTTAACAGGAATTCAATTGCCTTCAAATATCCAAAAATTACAAATAATTATCATATAAAGGTAACTGGTTTTATTAAAGCCCAACCGCTATTATTCAAAATTGACTGATCTTGCATTTGGCGGAAATATTTCGAGCATAAAAATACCGTTACAGTTAAATTAGAAAATGAGCTTCATGTAAACCGAATTTTAGTTTCAGTGCATTTGTAGTAATTAAAAAGTCTCCGCTGTCTGGTAACAGTTGGATTCATAATTCACTCACTAATTACAGTCTGTTATTAAAACCAATGTGCACAGTGAGGCATGAGGCTCCTGGCAAGCGCTTGAAATAAGCGAACATTTTTCAAAATACCTCTGCGAAATTCCAGTTAATTTTCACTATAAATAGTCTATTACAATATTTGCTGTTCATATTGACATTCATTTAACTATGTCATTTCTTGTTTGCATACGTACACAGAATCCAGGGTGTAGTTTTTTTCTATTCTTGAATATCATTTTATTCCATTAATATGATAGAGAAACAGATTTTTTTTTAGTTTTTGGTGCTGTTGTGTCTCATGCATTGAAAAAACAGTTCTACCTTTCTTTTTATCTATTTAGACTTAATACCCTACTATGAGATTCAGGGCCTCTGTAACACGGGTTTTTGGACTTTGCTCCTTATCAAAGCATCGGATGTAGCTGAAAGTTGATATATATATATATCTTACAACCACACACAAATATTTTCAGCATTATCAATAACCTAAACCCGACGGTTTTGTTTTAATTTTTATAGTGTAAAAATTATTTAGCCGATGTCATAGCCAATGATTACGAGCCAAGAGTCGAAAAACATTCATTATGTAAGCAAGGTAAACACCTTTTGGCGAAATGTTGCCCCACCCATCCACCAGACAGAAAACTCATTCACCTTGTTCCATCGGCTCTGAAACCCAAAGACTTATGAATGGCGGAACGATACATAGATGTGGGTGGGTATCTGTGCTAGCGTAGTAATACTACTGTAGCAGTAGTGCCGCAACAGTAGTAATAACAGTAATATACATGAATTAAACGTTTAGGCCAACTGCTGGGATCCTTGAGGATTATTTAGCACTTCTTACAACTACTTGAGAAATGAGTTTTTGTAGCCAGAAGTTAAATTTTCTAATCCAACAATGCCCATGATAGCCTTCAGTGTTTATCCTGAATTATAACGAGGCCAAAGTGGGTGGAGCCTCATGAAGTCTTCATTCTGATGATAATTATTGGTGAAGGTTTAAACCCAAAATACGGTACCGGCTATTTCTTTTCAGTAAATAGGCAGATAGCCAATAAATAAAAATTGCTTGACATTGGATATAGCAGTTATCAAATCAAGCTTGTCTACTATGTTTTGTAAAATTATCAGCTATTCCCTACATCTTGTCAATCTGATTGTGACCTATAAAGTAGAGTGTAATTTTCTTAAGAAACTTATTTTGGGAATTAGACTAATAATCGAAGTGTTTTGTATTTATTAACATATGTTGTTGGTTTTGTTCATTATGACAATTATCAGTGGAGAGGTTTCAGAGTTCATAAAGGTGTACTGCTTTGATTGTATTTAAATTTTATGTCATTGTTGCCAGAGGTCTAGCCTTCGTTACGTATAGCCAATCATCCATCGAGAAAGTGGGAAGAAATGCTGTCATAAGTTACATAACGAGTGCGTTCGAAACCTTTTCTCTGAGTAAGTTGGCCCGTCTTCAAAAAAAGTCACTTTTACATCATAAGTACCAAATTTATTCAACCTTCGTAATGCAGAATACAGTCAAAATTTATGTGTAGATATAATGTGTATTCTGAAATGCATAGATAAAAAACCGTGTTACAGAAGCCCTGAATCTCATAGTAGGTTACATTTCCTTGCTATTGTTTCACAGTCAATGATACTTAACGCTGGGATTCAAAGGTCTCAATCATAAGGTGATAACAATCGCGCTCTGTGATCATCTGTTTTAAGGACCCTTCACACTATGAGCGTTGTTGCTGCAGATAGATGCGTTCGCCGCACCGCAGAAACTGCGATGGATTTTTAAATGTTGCCGCACACAACTGCGTTACGGAGAATCCTATGGCGGGAAATTTGTTTATACTCAGTCTATGATGGGTTGTAATGTCAACCACAATGGATAAGAAAGAGTGCATTGTGATTTTATTGAGCGCATTTCAGGAGGAAAAAGACAAACAAAGCCCAATTCATTGGGTGGACTCTGCATGCACAGCGAGAGACATTAGGCGCATTTGCCACGTTATGGATCTCAAACGGGATGGCAACAGCTCTTTCAATTGCTTCCGTACGTCTCAAGCATTATTCGAGTAACTACTGTGGCGGATATATTATTATAATATATAATAAACTTCATAGGCAAAGCACGACATGCAGAATGCAAATATATTCAAATTCCGAGTTTTGTAGTCTTCGAGACTTTTATCCCATAACACTGGTTTCGTTTCCGCTAAAAATATAAAATCTAGCATATGGATTTCACGTTCCATAACAAGACGTACCACGACTAGGGTATCTTTCCAGGGATCCCGACTATATTTAGCCAAGTTTTGTTTCCCTGGATTTGGTTTTAAATCCAGGGAGTTTAGTTTTCATATATATGATTTTCATTCAATGTATGAAAAAGGCCGGGGGAGAAACTTCAAGATTCAAGAATAACTGCAGTGAACAAGTTGAACCACAACCGGATGCTTAGTTTCTTACAACATTCTTACACCATGAAAAACACATTGATAAATAGTAAATGCATCATAAAATAACACTAATATCCTTTTCATTATTAGGTAATTCAATATATATTGTGAGTTATAATTTTCATCTCATTTACAAAATATGTTCTTATTGGATCCGGTGAGTTTCATCTCTTTAAAATTATGAGAGAGAGAGAGAGAGAGAGAGAGAGAGAGAGAGAGAGAGAGAGAGCAGTACTACATAGGAATTTACTTAGTTTAAAATCTTATAATTTATATCAATCTCTGTTCTAACTTTAAACATGATAAAGTACCTACCAGTATTTCAGCTAAATGATAATAATAATAATAATAATAATAATAATAATAATAATAATAATAATAATAATAATAATATTTATAGCAGGTCGTACCTAGAGTTGCCTTCTCATTCGTCGGGCCGGTCTTGGGCGAAGTCGAGGATCTTGCCTCGAAGGTCTTGGGGATTCTCTCGTGCGAGCGCCACAGTAGTGTGCCTGGGGATGAGCGTCAGGAATTCCGTCTGTAGCAGGAATCCTATCATTCTGTGGGGGCTCCTGATTATCTGGCATTGTCGGGGGGTCGTTCGCTGCTCTCCGGGTGGCGGTGGGAAGGAGAAACGTTTCTTGAGGGATGTTTAAATTTGGTTTCTTTTCCTTACCTATATGAAGGGCTTCTATGAGGCGCAGACGTTGGGGATTCGTTGTCTGATCTATTATTTCCACATTAGGGATAATATCATTTCTTTTTATCCGTTTGTTATGAGCAGTCCTGGCGTGGTTGAATATGGCTCCTTCTTGGGTGTGGCAAGAGATTCGCTTGGAGAAATGCGTGGAGGTCATACCGACGTATTTGCCGAGGCATCCTTGGACAGGGCATGTGTAACGGTAGACCACACTTGTCTTCTTCAAGGGATCCTGCAGGGGCACCGAAGGATTGTTTCTTATCACCAGGCTGCTCGTCTTCTTCGTTTTATAATATATAATTATCTTAATATTTCTGTCTGGGTCGGCGGGGCTGACGTTTTCCTCGATGATCTTTTAGAGGGCTTGTTCGCCTTCCTTGTACCCCTGGTGGAAGTGCCCCTTGTAGAAAAGCTTGATGGGCTCTGCAAAGTCGGG
>NC_087204.1:65549306-65573527 GCF_015104395.2 Macrobrachium nipponense
TTGATAGACCATGTGCATACCAAAATTAGTTCAGGAGAAGGGAGAGCTATTAAGCTATACACATGCTTTAATAGGTAATTCATGATAGGGTAGTTAGGAAAGTGAATTTTGAAGGGTTCAGCAGGAAATAGTACAGCTATTTCCTTTCCCATGGGATTTGGATAATTTTTTCGTTCAAAAATCTAATTAGGCACCCATTAGAAGAACAAAGGCTAACCGGTCCAGTAATTTCCATACTCTTTCTCTTTCTCTATCAAGTTGAGGTTAGGAATTCATCAGACGAATATATTATTTTGTTTTGTCAAGTAAATCAAGTAAATAATTTGGTTTGGTAAATCCTATTGTCATTCAAATTAAATTTTTCATTCTTTCCAGGGCAAGAGCAAATTTTCCCCATAACTACTAGATCATTTCCCAAAATTAAACTCTAAAGTTTCGGTCAAGTCAGATGGTTGGTAGGCTTAAATCAATGACCTTAAGCTGTCTAGAGGTCACACGAGATTCAGTAAACGTGTGTGTAAAAGTCTATCACGGGCCTAATCAGGTCTCATAATGTAATGGTAAATGTCTTTTCTTTTAAACAAGTGAAACATTTTTCTAGGCCACATATGCATGTTCATTTTAAGCAGTTCCCTTTGTGAGAACAATATTCTTTAACCGTTATATCTGGAAATCAAATGAAACCTTAAATGGGCTTTACTATTGTCCCTGAAGTGGGCTTGACACTAAATTAAAACCCTACCAAGACTTGCACTATCATTTTAACCATTTCCGGGTTACCATACATGACCAAGATTCTCAGATTTAAGTGGGAACTGGATGTTCCATTATTTATTTATCTTTAATTCCCTGAAACTCCTCTTTGATATGCTAAGCAGCATTAAATACTGCATTAGCCTTGTTATTTTAACTACATCAGATAGCCCTGACAAAAATATTAGCAGATCATTATTTTAGGCTTGTGTTAAGACATTGTGCTAAATCCCAGTCCATTTATAGATGTTATACCTATTCTTTTGAACACCCCCAAGTCATTTAGAGACATCCTATGTGCTCTTTTGAACATTCTCCATCCATTTACAGACATTATATATGTTCTTTTAAACACTCAAGAACATCAACAACTTCTTATTCGTTCATTTTGAACAATTTAAGTCCTTATGGGACCGTTTACCTACGGTCAATTCGGACCACTGAAGTCCTTATGTGACTTCCTGAATCTGTTCATCAAGACCTGACTCATTTAGCACAAACCTTGAGTCTTTTCAGACATACTGAATCTGTTCCTCAAAAATCTTGAGTCTGTGCAGACAAATTAATTTCAGTCATCCCAAACCTTGAGTCTTATTCAGACATACTTAACCATGAGTATTATTCAGACACACTGAATCTGTTTCTTTGAACAGCCGTGATTTGTTTAACACAAGCAATTTGAGTATTTCAAACACTCTGAGTCTTCCAAAGCACCCAAGTTATTTCCTTGGACAAATTTGAGTCTTTTCAGACACCCTAGTTTTCCAAGACACCCAAGCCATTTTCACAGACAGATTCAAGTCTTGCAGACACCCTGAGTCTTCCCAGACACCCTGAGTCTTCTGAGACAACCGAGGCATTTTCAATGACAAATTTTAGTCTTTCCAGACACCCTGATTCGTTTACCACAATCCTAACTTCCAAGAAACAATTGCAGTTGCTTCTTCGACCAACTAGGTCACTCAGGTCAAAATTAGACTGAGTGACAATGCCACCTCACCTGTACAAAAAATCATCTCAAAATGGCTTGGTCGACCAAAGCCTTACAAAATGAGGACTTCAAGTTCTATATAGAGATGAGGAAGGAAGTGGAGGTGATGGGCAGGGAGGTAAGAGAGTGGGTCCAAGAGAGAGTAAACTCCACTCAAGTGGAGAGATTGGTTGAAAGACTAGCCAGGAGAAAAGGGAAGAAGCAAAAAGAACGTAGAAGGACAAAGAAAGAGCAGAGAGGGAGAAAGAAATGATGCATCAGCTTGAAATGGCAGCCTAAGGAGGGTACAACACAGTCACTCTGACACTGCAATCGACCTTCATCAGTGCAAGTTCCCTCATAAACAAATGGGAAGAGGCTGATTCTGAATCCGGCTTGACCATATTGAGACGGTCCTGAAGGTCTACATGTCATCTCCTGGAGAAGTGTCTCTAATCCTGGTCAACCTTTTGAAGGAAAAGGTGCCAGTGCATTCAATGCTCTCCCACCCAAGGAACAAGTAGATCTCACCCATGTCTGCCAAGCCATCATAAAGACCTTCAAAATACCTCCCGACTGTCGGAGGAGATGGTGGAGATACATGCCCAAGGAGGCAGGCCAAACCTGGTTTGAGTTTATCTTCAAAAAGAGCAAAATATTAAAACGATGTCTACACTCTCTCCAAGCCACTAAAAGGGAGGACGTCCTCGAACTCTTCCAGCTTGAGGATTTCGTCCTTTACACCACCCATCCATACAATAAAGTCCCCAAGACGATGGTCGAGTGCTGTCGTTGGACTGACACCTGGGAAATCATACAGCCAAACCTATTGCACTGCTTACAAGGTTTATCGCCACTTAGCTTTCTGGGCAAAATGCCCTAAGAGAACCGGTACTCCTGCCATTGCTTTGGCAATTACAAACTAGAACCCTTAGGCCCTCCAGACAAGCATCACATATTTGTGGCACCTCCTAGAGTAGCTACCCTGTCAACCAGATCAACGGATTTGTCTACACTGGCGTGACCATCTCTCTCATAAAGGAAGACAAAGTACCCCGCGGGGATGAAATTGATCACCGTAAACATTTCACTATTGAGAGTATCAATCGTTTTAAAATGATGCTTCCCACGGTTCAATTAAGGATCACAAGACCTCACAGGTCCAAACTCTGCACAATTGTAGTACCCATCTACCTTCCTGGAGGATATAATAATAATAATAAAATATAATAATAATAATAAATTAATAATAATAATTAATAATAATAATAATAATAATAATAATAATAATAATAAAAAAGAAGAAGAAGAAGAAGAAGAAGAAGAAGAAAAATTTATTTTTAGCTCAAGGCCATATGCATGGAGTATACAAAGTACAGACAGTAACATACACGAGCTAGATACATGAGATAACGTGATAAAAAATTAATAATCAGCAATATCCACACAGTTGCTGAAGTATTATAGAAGACAGTAATCATAAAAATGGTAATAACAGTAATATTACTGAGAATAATTTAAAAAAGACATTAGAAGCAATAAACAGATTGTATACAATTAGATTCCAGCTAGACACCTTAGGTGGTTATAGTAGTATAGTAGTTAGGTCCAGAGGCCTAAGTACGAAAATCGAGTATAGTAACCGAAGAAATATAATAATAATGGCAGATCCTGCAGGTGACACTTTGCAAAGACAGAGATTAAGTCAATTAGGGAGCAAACACTTCATTTTCCCATCTTTCCCACAATTTAGATCTTTTTGCCTCAGTCCTTAGGATGCTTTGTATGAGCGAATTGTTGCTGTTTCTCACTCAGGTTATCAGACTGGACATTGTTCTCCTTACAATGATTTTTAACTTGTCCGGGTGGTCTTCTGTGAAAATCTGTGTGGCAGAATGGTAGTGAGGAGTGTTTGTGAGGCGTCTCAAAATGTCATTGTGCACAACAATGATACGTATCATGGTCTCACGGGTGTAGTTTGTCCAGAGAAAACACCCATAGATACTATCACGAGCGGTAGAGCAGCAGTTTCCTGTCTCAGTGACAGAAAGCAACACCTCCTTGGAATAATGTTGCCAGTTGCATTAGTCTACGACACCTCTGTTTTATGTCTGCTGTATCTTTTAGGTCGTCCAGGAAAATGTGACCCAAATACGGAAATTTGTGCATGGATTCGAGCAGATGATTACTGAAGAAAATTTGTGGTTCTGCAATATGCTTAAGCGATCTCGGGAGCAGCAACGTGCATTGGGTCTTGGTTTCATCATATAGGATATCAAATTCCACTGCATATTGGTGGCAAGTGTCGATGAGTCATCGGAGACCTTTCACTGATAGGGAAATAAGAGCCATATTGTCGGCATAACAGAGGTTGTTTGTAGTTGTGTCATTGACAGTGCACCCGATTGGGAGTGAGTTCAGTTTGACATTCAGGGCATCTGTGTATGTATTAAACAGGTATGGAGAGAGAATGCCTCCTTGTTGAAGTCCGTTTAGAGAGCTGAAGGTGTATGACAATATGTTACCCCATTTGATACAGAATTGCTGTGTGGAGAACCAGCAATATAAAATGCCAATTAAACGTAGAGGTGCGCCTCCTTTTTGCAACTTCAGGAAGAGCTTCAGGTAGTTTCTCTCTGTCAAATACTTTTCTCACGTCTACAAAACAGGAAAACAGGAGAGGCTGATGATTAGTAATAGTTCAGCAATTCTTTCAGCATATAGGTGCAGGTGTTGGTTGAGCGGTTTGCTTTAAATCTGAACTGGTTGTCAGTGGTGTGTAGAAATAGGAGAAGTCTCACAAAAAGAACCGACTCAAGTACCTTCGATGCTAATGCAGTGGTTGCAATCGGGCGGTAATTGCTAGGGTCAGCTGCATCCTTTAGCTACATCATTTTTGATTAATGGTATTAAGTGAACTAGAAGTAGGGAGTTGGGAAAAAACTGGTGAATTATGCATGTGCTGAATAGGGCAGCTAGCAAACTGTAGATTATTGGGTGACAGAACTTGCAAGCTTCTGCAGGAATACCATCGCAGCAGGGCAATTTATTAATGCGATCTGCTAAATGCAATTGAATGTTATCAGTAAGGAGGTTATCTTCATCCTTTTGGGAGTCTTGATCATTTATGCAATTCAAGATATTACTGAAGTGATCGCCCCACATACTTGCGATAGCCTCATCACCAACTGCTTCTCCTACTTTCTTTGATAGCTTTTGAAATTTGGGATTTAGGGATTAAATGTCTATCCAAAGACGAGGATAATCACCGGATTCTAAATTTCTAGGCATTGTATTGGCTTCATATTGACTATATATACATATATATATATGTATATATATATATATATATATATATATATATATATATATATATATATATATATATATATATATATATAATATATATATATATATGAGTGAATGTTGTATGTCAGTTCTCTTGTAATTTGTACTTAAGTATGCTTGTGGGCTATAGAAATCCGAGCAGCTTGACAAAATTTGACAAAATTTAGGATGTGGCTATCAATTTACCTAACTTAGATAATAAGGTAGGTTTCAAACCTGTGCCCATGCCCCTTCCCCTTTCCCCATTCCCCTTCAACCTTCCCTTGGAAACTTATGTTGTAAATAAACTCTTTGGGTTTATCATACCTCATTTCATATACTCAGAACCATAGAAGTAATGATTGAAAATGCTTTTCAGTCACCACAGTAATACCTGGATAAAAGGGACAGACAGTACAGTAATGTCTGGATACAAGGGACAATCACCTATCACTACAGTAATACCTAGATAAAAAGGGCAGACAGCACAGTGATACCTGGATAGAAAGGACAGTTACCACATAATGCATGGATAAAGGGGACAGACAACAAAGTAATAACTGAGCAAGTGGATAAAAGGGGCAGTCACTACAGCAGTAACCAGAATAAAAGGGGACAGGCATAGCAGTAATACCTGGTTAAAGGGGACACTTAGCATAGTAATACCTGGGTAAAAGGGACAGACAGCACAGTAATATCTGGTTAAATGTGACAGGAAGTAGAGTAATAGTATAATTTGGATAAAAACTACAGGCACCACAGTAATACATGTATAAAACGGACTGTTACCACAGTAATGCATGGATAAAAGTGACTGTTACCACAGTAATACATCGATAAAAGGGACAGTCTTCACAGCAATTTCTGGATAAAAGGGACAGTCATCACAGTAATAACTGGATATCTGGGACAGGTGGCACAATAACAGCTGGATAAAAGTGACAGTTACCACAGTAATATATAGATAAAAAGGACAGATAGCACAGTAATACCTGGTTAAAAGGGACATGCTGCACAGTAGGGTTTCTCTCCTGGGATCCCGGCCATTTTCCGAGGGTCAAACAATCCCGGGATTTTTCTCATTGTCCCGGGATTTTCCGGGACAAACAACTGGACTGTTCATAACAAAAATAAGAACCCGTCTAAGCGACAAAAGTGTTGATTATCTGTGTTTTTTTAGATTTGTCTTTAAATTGATCAGTTGATTCTCTCTCTCTCTCTCTCTCTCTCTCTCTCTCTCTCTCTCTCTCTCTCTCTCAATAGGAAAATTACTTTTTACAAATTTCATAAGGAGTTGTCTAATGGTTAATTACTAAGTTGAAAATCACTACAAATTTCGTAATAAATATTACCTAAAAACCATGCCCGTAATTTTACTTTTACTGATATAAAATGGTTTTTCATTTTGTTATATCATCAACTGCAAAAAATAATGGTTAATTACCAAATTGAAAATCATTACACATTTCGTACTAAATATCTACAGCTTTTACTGATATGAAATTATGTTTTTCATTTTGTTATATTATGAACTACAAAAAAGACATTCATTTTCGTTTTGTAAAATCAGAAAAATATATAATTGAATGCACTCAAAATTCGTTTTAATTTCCATTAACATTTCAGTAAGTAGCAATAAAAGAAAATACCAATAAGCACATGCATAATACTGTACGGTGTTATACTAAAGTTGTACAAATATTTTACAAACAATTAAGGATTGATTCATGAATGAGCCGCCTTAGGTCAAGCACTCTGACTATAAACATCAGCATTTATGAGGAACTCTACATTAAACTGTACATTGTGAGCTACTTTCATTAATATTATGTATTTACGATTCCATATTATAATTATATATTAAATGACAAACTGTCACTCCAACTGAAAAGTCAACAGACAACAAACCCCAAGGCTTTGCGGAGTGAACAGCTAGTTAAGAAAAAACTAAAGAGAGAAAGACAGGAAAGTGCACATGAGTGTACTCTCATGCAGATAACTCGAGTAAATGGGTAATGGAATACCATTGTACAGTGGCTATGGCACTACTCTATACTTGAAAACGATGGTTATTTGGTGAAAAGCCAAAGGATCATTAACAAAAATGAGTCATAAAGGCAATTCATACAAAAATAGACGTCCCGGGAAATCCTGGGATTCCGGAATTGGATGAAATTTTATCCCGGAATCCTGGGACAAAGACAAAAGAGACAGTCACCACAGTAATACCCATGGATAAAAGGGACAGACAGTACGGTAACATCTGGTTAAATGTAACATTCGATGTAGTAACACCTGGTTAAAGGTGTCTATCAGAACAGTAATGCTTGCATAAAAGGGACAGTCACCACAGTATTACTTGGGTAAAAAGGGCAATCACTACAGTATTACCAGGATATAACAGAAAGACAGCACAATAATGCTGATATAAAAGGGGCAGTCAGCAGAGTAAGTTTTGATAACGGTGCAGTCATCACAGTAATGATTTTAAAAAAAGGGGCAGACACTACAGTAATACCGGGATAAAAAGGACTGTCACCGCTTTAATGCCTGTCATTTCAACCACAACTGTTCGGAGACAGAACGTTCGTATGAAAAAAGAAATACTGTTAGTAGGACCAACAATGCAAACTCTTCCCTTTTCCCTCCCTGTCTCCTGCCCCTTTCCCTTTTCCCTTCCCACTACAAATAGACTGTCACTCAGAGTTTCGCCAGGCAGCACCAGTTTGTTCAACTTATTATATATATATATATATATATATATATATATATATATATATATATATATATATATATATATATATATATATATATATATATATATATATAATATATATATATATATATATATATATATATATATATATATATATATATATATATATATATATATACTACCAGTGGTAAACCCCACACAAAATTACCAATGCAAAGAGAAAATTGCACAAAACACGAGAATCATCAGTGGTTTAATATTACGTTAAATATTACGAAATTACTATTAGCAAAATAGCAAATTTTAGTACCACTTCTACACTGATTTCACAAGAATATCACAACTTCACTAACTCACGTGGGTCTCTGAGGGAGAAGAAATGAATAATGATGGGAATAGGAGAAAACAGTCGGAACAAAGGATGAGTGCAAGGGGTAGTGGGTGAAGGGCCGACAATCAATTTCCAATTCAATTATCTTAGTCCATGGATGAAACATGCATAGAAAGAGCCAGGGTGTTAGAAGAAAGACTTTGGTCACTTTCCGTTCTTCCCTAAGGAATCAAAGAGATAGCGATCCTCATCAGATAGTGCCCAGGTGCTTCATGTATGACAGTCTCAAGAGGGATGTTGGGTCAGACTTCTAGACAAAGTCCAGTCTCCGGACACGATAGTAGTAGGGGAAGCTGGCCTAGCTCATCACCAAGACACAGGTATGCTAAAGCAGCAGGCTGAGGTTGTTGGACGTGATACCGCTTTGGAACAGGCTTTATACTGCAATTACTGGCTAAGGTTGATGCAATTTGTTAGCCATGCCAGGCCATTTTCATACCCAATTTTGGTGAGTTCCAGAAATATCCTGTCAAAGCTGGAGTGATATCTTTGGGTCCTTATATCCCTGCACTTAGTCCTTGCAGGTACTTTAAAAGGTCATTGAATGCTGGCAGAAGAGGTATGGACATAAAAGGATACTATAGGGTGCTAGATTGGCTCAAGAGCTTTGTGTCGGTAGATGGGAATGCAGGTGTGAGGAGGTGGAGTCGCAGGTGCGAGATGCTGTGATAGTAATGGTAAGGGTAAGAGGTAAGGTCAGACAGACCACCTGTGTGAAGGTGTGAACTCTTCTGAACAAAGGGGCTAATCTCTGTTAATATCCTTTGTGAAATTAGATTGGGGACCAAAATACAATGGCAGAAAGGAGGCAGCAGTCCCTTAAGCATCGGTGTCCCTTCTCAATTCTGGGGTTGTTATTGGCTTAAGGCCAGTAGCTGAATGTGACAGGGGGATGGCAGGTGATAAATCACTTTTGATACATTGTTTAAATTATATTGACCTATTTTCCATCTATGAGACGTTATTGAGAAACAAATGTTTCATGGCTTTCCCAGATATCACAATGCAGATTCTCTTTTATCTATTTTTTACAGGAAGCAGTTAGTTTATTTCTTTCAATTTCCTTTATCTTCCAAATTCTACTTCATTCTCAAAATTTCCCTCAAGTTAGTAGGAAAAGAAAATACATGAGTCAGAAGGATGCTCTTAGTACCTCCCCATACTATAAGATGTTACATAGCCATTAACGTCTATCAACTTTTTTGGAAAACAAACATGAGCCCATCTCTCTCTCCAAAATAGCACAAAATATAGCAAATACAAAATAGTCTGCATCAAAGTCAATTCTAGCAAGTTAGGCTTTCAATTAAAATCTCAAACAATACTCAATTCCCTCAGGAATTTCCTTTATCATTAAGCAAACCTGCTTGTATCTTTTACTGTATGTAACTCAATAATTTCATACAATCTCTACAAATGTCTTATCTATCCCGCATAGCTACATGCACTTTCCATTTCGTGCATTATCCCAGTTTGTGTTGATACTGACTCAAGATATGGCACTAGTAACAGTGCAGGAAAATAAAAGGTAAGTAGATTGGGATAAGAAAAGGGGGGGGAGGGTTGGTTAAAAGAACATTTACTTATGAGAGTTACTATAAGATAAAGGATTTTACAGAGGGGAGATATTTAGTGTTACCTCAGAATAGCAACTTAGCCACTCAGGGAAATGGGAAGAAAACTTTCTGGAAGTCTTCATAGGGCCATTGCCTTATATGACTTTGTGAATTTTAGTCTCCTGAATTTCCAACTTGTGGGTGGTGGTGGTGGTCCCGTACTGGGACTCTGCTAATTCTCGAAGTGCAAGCACCATACATTGGGTTAAAATACCCCAACCACATAATAGGAAAAGACATACATAAAGCAAAGAACATTTTTTACAAACCCACAGCAAACAAAGAAAAGGATAAATACACAAACAAAATCATAATCTCTCACGTAGATAATTTACAAGAGATCAAACAAATCTTAGGCCCCTCCAACCCTTTTATCTTTACTGATATGAATATGTTGGGGAAAGCCTTAATTACCATTCAGCAGAAACCAGTTTCCAAAAACATAGGGGTTTATGACATCCCCTGTTGGGATTGTGATAAGTCTTACTATGGTTTCACTGGGAAATCTCTCTTGGAAATATTAACTCAACATAAAAGATCAGTTAGATATGGATAACATGGTTTGGAAATTTTCCAACATATAAGTAACAAGCACCATACCATGGATTGAAACTCATCCCGAATTTTATACAGCAGCTGTCGATAGAGGTGACCCCAGGAATCACCTAATGGCATATCTCCCACCATGTATTTTGCTAATGCAACTCCTTTTGTCATTCACTGCATAATAAGAGTGGAAGTGAGTTCACCGAAATATATATATATATATATATATATATATATATAAATATATATATATATATATATATATATATATGTATGCATATATATATATATAGTATATAATATATATATATATATATATATATATGTGGGCATATATATATATATATATGTTGTAACTAATAAGGAAAAATGGCGTTTAGGTCTTAACGGGCGACTAAAATGACGATTAGGTCTAACTGTAGAATTTAATGTTAATTTAAGTTAAAGATTCTATTTGTTATAGAAAATATTTAACTTAAATAAATGATTTTCTATTTTTGTTATAAAAAATATTAAATTAAATACTCTACAATATATATAGATACATATATATATATATATATATATATATATATATATATATATATATATATATATATATATATATATATATATATATATTTATATGTATCTATAATATATATAATATATATATATATATATATCTTATATTATATATATAATATATATATATGTAGATAATGATTTTTATTTACCAAAGAATAAAAATAAAATAAAAAAAATACAAATAATTGTTGTTGTGTCGCAATATTAAATAATAATGATAATCAATTTCTGAATAAATTTTAGGCAGTCTTTTTAATATGTCAACCACACACCCAAAATAATTCTTTGCCTTATTATATTTTATTTAAAAATGAAATGACAAAACTAAATAACATGGAATACTATTGTATTTTAAGCAACTCCTGATGAATAATAATGATGAATAAATTCTATATTTACTTTATAAACATTGAATGAAAAAATTGAATCATACTGTTGTAAATTTTATGATATTGAAAAGGTAAATTTATTTAATTGTAAAAATTTTTAAATAATTATGTTGTATGATTTTCATGTAATAGCACTGTTTAGGATTGGTTGTTTTTCTTTTGCCGAGAGATAGACTACAAATAACTTTCCCAGAATCAATACAGCAGAGAATGTTGTATAAAGGCAAATTTAATTGTAGTAAAAAAAAAAAAAACAAAAAAATTATAAAATAAAACATAAAAAATAAACAAAAAAAAAAATATTTTTTTAAATTGTGGTAAAAAAATCACAAAACATAATTTTGTAGTTTTTGTATATAATGAATTATTATGAAGATAAAACATATTTTTGAGAAAGAAAATAAGTTTTATCCAAAATAGAGATTACCGGACGAATAGATAAAGATGAAATTCTTTTTTTTTTCATAAAATTCTGTAAATTCTACATCATCCCCAGATTCAGGTTTCATTTCACTTTTCTACAATGATATTTGTTTGAACAATGATATTGATAATAAGTTATCTTTTTAAAACTCAAAAGAGGTACATAAGAATGGCACGTGTTCCCATTTAAAGGCCATGAGGCGCTCATGGCCGGCACTATATGCATTCCTTTGTAACAGAGGAATTTTTTTATTGGTGCCATGAGAGGGCCATTATACTTATGCGCATCCCCCAGACATGTGATCTGCTTTTGCAAGAACGAGCACTTGGCTAGAATTAAGCAATCTCAAGCCTTAAGCAGGAAGTGTTCAATCTCAAGCCTTGAGGGGGAAATAAGAGCATGTGTTACTCAGTGCTTGGCTGGGTGCTATTCCCTCCCGTTTTTTCTCCTAGAATAAAACACATTCATCCGTGGTATTTTTTGGAAAAGTATTTTTAGAGATAGTATAATTACTTTCGTAAATTTATTAAACTTCCTTATTCTAACCACATATATTAAATATACAATAATAAAATAATATAATAAAAAACTATTTGAAATACAACAACAGATTTAATGTGTTTAATATCGACTTAATAGTTAAAATGCAATTTATCTTACAAAAAAAAATATATTTTACTTCTTTAAAAAAAATAAAATATTTTATTATTTATTATTTATTTACATATATTCATTATTTTTAACCTCACATAATCTTTCATACTACTTCATTTAGGATCAATTTCCTTTCTCAAAATATGTTTTATCTTTCATAATAACCATTATATACAAAATTCCTGAATTTATTTATGTTAAAAATGGAAATGAAAACCTAATAACGGTATATTTGCAAAACCAGAAGGCAAAAAGCTAGCTAGGAGAAGGGAGAAAGAATAGTAACAAATGCATTCTGCTGCCTTTTTAGTAAAAGGTTACGACCACTGCCAATAGAAAAAAAAAACGCATCTACCAATGGGTGGCGAACAAAGCTGAACAACTACCATTACCACTCGTATATGTATAGAACCATCTGTATAGTTTATTTTCGTATGATGATTATTATTATTACTATCGAAGTAGTCAGACTTGACTTTACAGGCTGCTAATGAAGATACAGAACACCACAGATCCCCCACTGGTCAATCACTCAACTGCTCGTGATCTTATTGATGCTATTTGCATTTTTGTAATCTGTATTGGATTATTTTGAAAATTTGTATTAGTGTATGTTTTTTATTTTTGTATGAATAAAAAGATGAAACTTTATTGGTCTTTTATTTAACCTATCGTTCTTAGTTCAATTTTTTTTTAAAGAAGGAAACATTACAAAGAAATAATGAAATGTATCACCACTTCTTGGGACTAATGAATTCAACATCTGAAATCCGATCGTAACTCATAATTTTTTTATAAGAAAATATAACTTGTGATATGTGATGGGAAATTAATTTCTTTATTTCTTAAAAATGCGAGAACTATTTGGTAACAAATAGATAACGGAATTAATTAAATGTCCATTTTTGCAAAACTTCGTTTCTTTTCTGACGTAAATATCCTTTTACCATGATAAATCGACAATGCTCAGTATTGTGTTTGTGGTGATGGATTGTTCTCGAGTGAGGCGGTTTGAGTGAAAACACTCTACTACAACACTCTACTACCTACTACTGAAAAGATAAAAAAAAAGGCACATATCTGACCCTGTATTGCCCCTGCCTAATTCAAAATGGAAAACCGCTTGCATAATGAGCATAAAAGACGAAAGTTTTAAACAGCCCGCCGCCAATTAGCGCATAAAAAAAAAAAGACGAAAAAAAAGTGGTAGGAAAATATGTTCGTTTCGGAAACACGACCCTCAGCAAAACCACCCGCACATACACACACTGGCACTCCATTAAGTGGGATGGGTCTCTTTCCCTCTCTCCCGTTACTAAGTGCCACCTGCTAAGCGTTGCAACTCCGTTAACAGGACGTAGCATTCGGGCTAGTTAGGCCACAGGGATAACTTGGTTACAATACATGCCATAGACTGCCTGGATCAACCTATGTGGAAACTTTTTATTTTATTTTATTTCATAACCATAATGATTCTGATAAACAACGATGATGATTCTTGACAACGATGATGATTCTTGCATTTTAATGATTTTTTTTTCTATTTATCAATTCATTAATTAATGTTTTTTGTTTTTTTTTAATAAGTGAGACTACTTCTTTCAGTTTTTCTTTTACTAAATTCTTTGGAAGCTTGAAACAAATTCTTTCAGTTTTTTCTTTTACTAAATTCTTTGGAAGCTTGAAACTCAAGTCAATAGGGTTCAACTTCGAGATTAATAATAATAATAATAATAATAATAATAATAGTGAATAGTGGTGATTATCATCATGAAAACTGATATTCATAATGATTATGATAAATCGTAACGATGACGTTGACAAGATTGATGATACTGATGATGATATAATGCTAAAGAAAGTTAGGTAGAAATGACATGACGAAGATGATAAAATAATTCTAACGATAATGATGTTGATGATAATGATGGAGATTACAAAAGAAAAAAGAAATGACGAGGGTGATACAAATGATAATGACAGCAAGCATACGACCATTAACATACACGAATGCCGGTCATTCGTACTATATATATTCACAAGGGAAATTCCTCTTAAAATAATTATTAAAAAAACGAGAGAATATGCCGCTGCATTCCATAATCCATTAGTGTGGTCGTGGGACTGTCTGTCCAAATGGGATAAGAAACTCATAAACGAAGCGTCCGCTAGCGGCAAAAAACTTGGCGCACATAAAACAAAGAGCTTGCTTCCTCATATACTATTCAGGATCAGTTAGCACACAAGAATAAGATAATTCAGGCGCCACTCGCCACTACACGTTTGTATGTATCGATCAATTCGCCCCCTTTCTCTCTATTTGCCTTTCTTTCAATCTACTTGCCTTCTCTCCGATCTACTTGTCTCTCTCTCTATTCGCCTTTCTCTCTATAAAACCGCTTTATTTCTACCATTGGTATTCATTTCCGTTAAAAATACTCAATATGATCGTTTTCATTCTCATAAAAGATTGTCATGATAATTGCTATGATCGTCATTTGTTATTCTATTGTTTGCGAATTTTTTTGTGCGACCTTTTTAGTTTTTTATTCTTCAGATTTATATTCTGTTCCAATTGAATTCAACACAATTCACTGTTACACGTTTGTTTATTTGTATATCTATTTATTTATTTATTTTGCGGTATTTAGCTCCCCTTACAATTGACATCTGATGCATCAAATTCTCGAAATTGCTTCGTTACTCACAGTTCTCTCTCTCTCAAAAATAAAATTATATTTTCTTGTGAGAACTGAATCCATCTGTTGCGTGTGCCACGTCGTTTAAAAGAACCACTCACACACACGTGTATGAGACCATATATATATATTGGCATTAATATATATTTCTACCTCACACGGGAACGAACCTGGGTCTCCAGAAGACAGGCCAAGGCGGTACCAAACTGACCTAACAAAGATCTCGGAAGGTCGGTCGGTTATCGCCTTGGCCTGCCTGTCAATCGGGAGCCGAAGTTAGTTCCCGAAGTGAGTCGATTTTTTTTTTTTTTTTTTTACTTATTTTAATCATTTTTTGGCCTGTTTATTTTACGTTTTGTGCTTTTAAAGGTGTCCTTTTAGTTGTTCTTTTTTAATTTTGTAATCATTGTGCAACTTTTATTTTTAAATTCTAAATACTTAGCTTTATTGTAATTTATCTTATGTTATCTAGTTTGTACAGCCCCCGAAAATGTCATGAAATCATTACGAAACGTATATATATATAGAGAGAGAGAGAGCCTTGTTTCCTTTCCGTATGCCTTCCATTAGTTCCCTTTTCATTTTGTCTGAGCACCGTCGCAAGAGTAATTGGAAAGCCACCAATTCACAAGAGTACATTTACAAATTATGCAACACAGTGCAATAGCAATTTTGGAATCTGCATTCGTCGCTTTTAGCAATGCTTTAATTTCAAATCACACGAGCAAGAACAGGTGGTGTTGGAGGCGGGGTTTTATGATGTAAGTAAACCATGCAGGACACAGTCAATATTGCCACAATGCCTCAATTTAGGAGGCGCAGTTGAAGGAGGAATGCAGACCCAGACACCGACTGCAGCTCTTGTTTTGTATAAAGAAGCAGGAACGCAAACAGAGGAGTTGTAGCTAGCAAAACATCGAAACTCAAGACCTACAAACAAGGAAATAAAAACTACAAGGCGCCGGTAACTTCTTGTAGGATAATATCAAATCAGAAGTTCCTGCTGACCTACGAGGGTTTGAGGCATTTTTAAATAGTGCTATCTTCAATTACGGCAGTGACAGTAATGAAATCGAAAATTTATAGTCGTAGAAAAACGGAAAAAAAAAAAGCGCAACTCTATGGAGTTCAAGTACCATATTTGACTTTACGAAAAAAAAAAAGCAGAGAGTGTCGATCGTTTAGCAATAGGGAACGACGAAGGAAAAACGGAATATTATCAGTTTTAGGAACAGGATAACAAAAATAAGTGACATCTTAAACGGTGACCAGGCGAGCTGGAATCGTTCCCAATAGAAATAGGTAATGTGGGCCAGTCTACGGAAAGCTCTGCCATGCCAGCTGGTCCGATGGAAATAGCAAAAACACAATCATTGCCAGGCGAGCTGGAATCGTCGTTCCTGGGAATCTTTCCATTAGATTTTACCCAATTTCCAGTGGAAATAAGCCCACAATCAGTTCCAGGGAAGGTAGCGAACACTCCAGGACCGATAGAAATAGACAATATGGGCCAGTCTACGGAAAGCTCTGCCATGCCAGCTGGTCCGGTGGAAATAGCAAAAACACAATCATTGCCAGGCGGGCTGGAATCGTCGTTCATGGGAATCTTTCCATTAGATTTTACCCAATTTCCAGTGGAAATAAGCCCACAATCAGTTCCAGGGAAGGTAGCGAACACTCCAGGACCGATAGAAATAGACAATATGGGCCAGTCTACGGAAAGCTCTGCCATGCCAGCTGGTCCGGTGGAAATAGCAAAAACACAATCATTGCTAGGCGAGCTGGAATCGTCGTTCATGGGAATCTTTCCATTAGATTTTACCCAATTTCCAGTGGAAATAAGCCCACAATCAGTTCCAGGGAAGGTAGCGAACACTCCAGGACCGATAGAAATAGACAATATGGGCCAGTCTACGGAAAGCTCTGCCATGCCAGCTGGTCCGGTGGAAATAGCAAAAACACAATCATTGCTAGGCGAGCTGGAATCGTCGTTCATGGGAATCTTTCCATTAGATTTTACCCAATTTCCAGTGGGAAAAGGCATACAACCAGTTCCAGGGGAGGTAGAGAACATTCCAGGACCGATAGAAATAGACAATATGGGCCAGTCTACGGAAAGCTCTGCCATGCCAGCTGGTCCGGTGGAAATAGCAAAAACACAATCATTGCCAGGCGAGCTGGAATCGTCGTTCATGGGAATCTTTCCATTAGATTTTACCCAATTTCCAGTGGGAAAAGGCATACAACCAGTTCCAGGGAAGGTAGTGAACATTCCAGGACCGATAGAAATAGACAATATGGGCCAGTCTACGGAAAGCTCTGCCATGCCAGCTGGTCCGGTGGAAATAGCAAAAACACAATCATTGCCAGGCGAGCTGGAATCGTCGTTCATGGGAATCTTTCCATTAGATTTTACCCAATTTCCAGTGGGAAAAGGCATACAACCAGTTCCAGGGGAGGTAGAGAACATTCCAGGACCGATAGAAATAGACAATATGGGCCAGTCTACGGAAAGCTCTGCCATGCCAGCTGGTCCGGTGGAAATAGCAAAAACACAATCATTGCTAGGCGAGCTGGAATCGTCGTTCATGGGAATCTTTCCATTAGATTTTACCCAATTTCCAGTGGGAAAAGGCATACAACCAGTTCCAGGGGAGGTAGAGAACATTCCAGGACCGATAGAAATAGACAATATGGGCCAGTCTACGGAAAGCTCTGCCATGCCAGCTGGTCCGGTGGAAATAGCAAAAACACAATCATTGCCAGGCGAGCTGGAATCGTCGTTCATGGGAATCTTTCCATTAGATTTTACCCAATTTCCAGTGGGAAAAGGCATACAACCAGTTTCAGGGAAGGTAGCGAACATTCCAGGACCGATAGAAATAGACAATATGGGCCAGTCTACGGAAACGCTGTCCATGCCAGCTGGTCCGGTGGAAATAGGCAAAAACACAATCATTGCCAGGCGAGCTGGAATCGTCGTTCATGGGAATCTTTCCATTAGATTTTACCCAATTTCCAGTGGGAAAAGGCATACAACCAGTTCCAGGGAAGGTAGCGAACATTCCAGGACCGATAGAAATAGACAATATGGGCCAGTCTACGGAAAGCTCTGCCATGCCAGCTGGTCCGGTGGAAATAGCAAAAACACAATCATTGCTAGGTGAGCTGGAATCGTCCCTAGAAATTGAAACAGTGGGGGAAATTGAAAACTTTCCATTAGATTTTACCCAATTTCCAGTGAAAATAGACACACAACCAGTTCCAGGGAAGGCAGAGAACACTCCGGGACCGATAGAAATGGAAAAGAATGCCCCGAGGCCAGTAAAAAAAAGGTTCAGTAAAATATTAATCCCAAAAAAAAGACAATATTTATGTAAAACTGTTGGTATGGGTAAACATCAGAAACGAAAAGATATAAAAATGAAAATAAAATTATCAAAAAATGCCATGGAGTTACGGTGGGGTACAACAACACTAGAAACATATGATACCTATTTTGATAATACTGAAGATAATTACAATATCATTAAGTTAATGATATTTTTAATAATGAAAAAATCATGACACTATTATAATATTTAATTTATAAAACAATCTATTGTAAATAAATCATGCCCGATAGTGTCGTGTGCAGATAAATATTTTAACAATACATCAAAAGTTTTTGTAATTATCGAATTCAGTTTGAATTTCATATATTCTTCATGTTATAGGTCTAATTTTGCTGGTGAAAATAATAAATTTAGGGATATTCTTTTAAAAGAAAATTGTATTCCCATACATATTGACATAAATAAATTCTCTCATATAGTGATATTTTTAATTGTATATTTTTTATATATAATTACATGGATTACTATGGGATGAATAAACAAACTGATTATTTAATAACTAAAGATTTCAGGGAAAAAAAAATTGATTTGCAATTGAATCTGTCCTTAAATACAAGAAAAAACAAAAAACAAAATATAGGTGGAGTGATTACTGTAATAAAATTCTTAAAAAGCTTTAATTGTTATATTTTTTTTCCATCAATAAAAAATAAAATACAGAAACCCTTTTCAATTATACCAAGTTTGTTTTGGAAGTCTCAAAAGATAAGCAATATATATACATTATGAAAATATAAATGTTTTGTGGAATTCATGCAATTTTGTATATATTATTTCACTTAATTGCAGGAGTTTGTAGCTAAGCAAAACATCGAAACTCAGACCTACAAACAAGAAAATAGAACTGCAAACGAATACTTCCTCGTAGGAGAATATCAAATCAGAAATTCCTGCTGACCTACGAGGGGTTTGAGACATTTTTTAATAGGTCTATCTTCAATAACGACAGTGACAGTAATGAAACCGGAAAATTTATAGTCATATGTGTGTGTGTATATATATATATATATATATATATATATATATGAGTCATATCACATTACCGTGATTCATATACATATATCGAGCTATAAATGACTGTAGAAAAAGCGCAACTCTATGGAGTCCCCTAAACAGTATTTGATCTGGAAACACTGCCTGTCCACGTGGTGGTGGAGTTATTGTTGTTGATACATTACGACGATGCCAGAGGGAAAAATATCGTTCCATAACAAGCAAAATAAAAACAACATCAAAGCAAATAATTGAAAAGTAACTAGGACAGTGGACGTTATGGATGACAGATAGATTCTGCACAAAAATTGCATTTTTTACCTATTAAAATACTTCAGATCGCTTTCATCTTTCGCTTGGCAACATTACACACATCTAGGATGCAAGGGTAGAGCATGAATGCAATATTAGGTCCAATTGACGCCACTTACCACTACTATCTCTCTCTCTCTCTCCCTCTCTCTCTCTCTCTCTCTCTCTCTGACAAGCATTGTGCTGTTGATATAACCCAAATAATTGAAGAAAAAAATGTAAAAATATATAAATGTATATGAAGGGTTACTATCGACATAATCATTAAAAAAAACTGTTTTTTCTCCCAATGTGTAAGGAGATTTATTCGTTGTACATAAAACCCTTTCTTCTTTTGACGCTCTAAAATTTATTATAATAATGGATACAACAATGGCCCTGCGAATTATTGCTCTTACAAATCATCAGATTTTTCTTTTGACAAGCCATAATAATGGTATGCAATAAAGTTGATTCCAAGTTATGAAACCTACATCATCCACGATGCATGTCCGAAAAATAAGGTGAGGTTTCATATATATATATGTCACTTAGAAATTCTATACAGTTTACTTTTATTTAGTATATATCTTATATAATATGTATATATATATTAACAAGGTAAGATTGGACACGAAACGAAGGCGGCCTAGACCCCACACCCACACACTACACAGCAGGCGCTCTCTCTTTTCTCCCTCCCTCCCGACAATCACCCCATCTCTCTCCCCCCCCCCCCTCTCTCTCTCTCTCTTCCACCTCTTTCTCCATCCTAACAAACATTTGTACTTTTGTTTATTGAGTGAACATATGAAAACCATGTTATTGGCCGAGGAAAAACAAGTCTGTTATTTATCAGTGAGCCTCATAAAGCATGTACATTTCTCACTTAGACTAAATAGAAGCCAATACACCCAGGTGCATCCATCTGATTATTTACTTTTCTTTTATCAGATATGTCCAGAAATACGGACATATATAATATTTTAGTAAAAATGTTCGAAAGTCATAATGGGAATTCTAAGCATTTATTTATAGAAAATGTAATTACATAATAATTCGGTAAATACATAGTCTCGTAGCATTCAATGTCAAGCAAGGCCAATCTCTAACACTAAGGAAAAAAAAAAGGAAAAAGGAGGAATTCACCCACACTGGGAGGTAAGGATTTCTCTCCCCCCCACCCTGAGAACTTCCCGTACACTCTCGCAATGCAAGGCGCCTCTCTGCATATTTTAAAATTGTGGCCGCTCTGTGTCACTAAGGAAATTATGCTTATATAAGCAATGTTCTCATACATAGAAAAATACACACCTACGTTTTAAACAAAGACGAATGCATACGTCTATTACAAACTTGCGTGAATAAAGAAAACACGTCACTATGGAGAAAAGACAAGAAAAATTATTGACTTCTTGAACCAATCCCATTTCCCTGAAATACTTAAACAAAAACCCACTTTTGATAAACACTCACCACTCCAAAATGGGAACAAAAGGAACTCGAAATTCTTCGTAAAAACGCGTAAATCTCGCCGGCACAATACAAATGCGGCTGGTGGGCAACACTCCCTTACAAACAACATTCCCTTACATAGTCCCGGGACTGCAAACTTCTTAGATTGCCAGTTGGCAACTGTCAACCGCACTAACTGAGGGGACCAGACCCAACGTTGTGTTTCGGCACTATTGCCAAACCGAGCCAAGCACGAATGCAACATAATAAGACATATCCTTGATTTTCTCTTTACATATTAAACGCATCTAAAATCTGAAAGCACCAGCGTATTCAGGGTGATTTTATTGTTTAATAACACAAGATTTTATTTTACCCTGAGCTCATGAATTATGCAAAAACCAATGATGAATAAAAACAGGTATAAAGAATCAAATGTCCCTCCCTTCACTTCTACTCGTTGAAATTCCTTTGTATTTTAACTTATTGATTCAGGAAAAGATTCATTAATTGTACATTTAATACCGAATCCTTAGGTATGACCAAAACTTTCCTATCTTTTGTAAAACGTGAGATAAATGAAGAAATGTAAACATATTGCTAGTTTTCTAAGCTACAAACGAAAAATATGACCCACTGAGCGGGCATTCTGCCGCCCGCTACAAACAGTTTCTTTTCTCTCTCTCTCTCTCTCTCTCTCTCTTTCTACACGACTAAAATCTTAGGACAGATAATTACTGGCAATCATTCACACATCTTACTTTATTGTCTTCACCTTGCTAGCCCTGTTTTCGTTTTCATCATTTTCACTGTCGGATGAATTTTCAACAATGATTGTTGTGTAAGGATCTTGTACATAACTTTCATTTAGGGTATTGTTTCATGAATGAAAGTTTGTGCGTTCTACATCTAACCTTTTGTTCTGTAACGTTCCAGCACATTTTTTTATGTTTCAGTGGGAAAAATGTCTATAAACTACAAGTGCGTACTTATCGTATTTCATTTGCGCTATAGTTGGGAGCGAAAATCAAACAACAATTCACGGCCGATGCTAAGTTGACTTAGAAAGGATTAAAGCCCTTTTAGTCCATGCGTTGAAAGACCAAAATTCCGTGTAAATGAACGCCCAGCCAGCCACGCGTTCCCTTGCTTAGCGACCCAGCCAAGTGTTTGGCGAATTCCTGCTTTAGATATACAAAATCAGGAAAATTATGATAAGAAGGGGTTCGGGAGGAAGTGTTTTTGTTTGGGTAAGGTCACTCTAGCTTCTACAATAAACTGGAGTAAATACTTTCTTATAAACTCCAATAAACTTGGTTGTTTGTTGGTTGTGATAAGTCCCCCATCATCAAGAAGGCGTTTTTTATGGATGTAAGTGCCTTCTTATAGAAAATTGTAGCGCTCTCTTGGCATCACGATTTTATTTTTCTAATATTTTCGTTACCATGCTGTTTGTCTTTTATTATAGTTATTAGTGCCTGTCTCATAAGAAATTATTGATTGATTTTCACTGCGTATTGCCGTCTGTCAGGTAACCGACAGCCAGGAACTGTTACTGTATTTGTATTCATGTGAAAACCTTGAATATTAATATATCAAGGCATTTGACCGGTTATTTTTTTAATCCACGTGATTATTACGATAAAACGCATCACATCTATTCGATTATATATCCGTCCTTATTAAATTTTCATTTTTAATATTTATAATTCCCCTAAGCCTATTAACCTTCCTAGCATATTTTTATGCTATATGTTCACAGTACCTTGTTTTTTAATGCTTTTATTAATTTCTGAGATTCTGTCAGCCTTTACCTAATAGGATCACTTGGGATGAAAATGAGTATATAAATACTATTTTTCCCTATTTTTTTACGGCATATATAGTTTGCAAAACTTTCATTCGGTGCCCAAATATACACAATAAATATAAAATTGTATTTTTTGGTTATATCATCTTTTTTCAGTAATCTTAGAATGTGTTCAATTTTAAATGGATATAATTTCCCCATTATTTTTTATATTATTATGTTATTCTTGTTATCTTGTTTATTCCTGTTTTGTTTGGGCGTTCATAAACAACATTGTTTCGTGGCTTGTTTTTCCTGTTATGCGAAGGGATTAATAGCTTAAATACAGTTACTTCATTAACATAAATCTTAACATAATTCTGGAGGAGTTGCTAAGTTTAGACGGGAATGCATCGAACCAAACAAACCTTCGTAGAATTCGTGAAAGGCTAAATTCGTTTGAAAGTGTTGGTCACCAGTTAGTGACATAAAACGTTTTGTGCATGTGAGTATTGCCATCAATTGGATAAAACTTAGGATTATTTTTACCAACATATTTCAACGCTTTGTGTCTTCTGTGTATGTGAGCCTTTTCTGAATGTGGGGAACTGTAACCTGTGGGATTGACGACTGTCAGGATGGGTGATCGGCGGTGTGAAATCAAATAGAATTATTGAAGGCTTGGCAAGTTGAAGGGGAAAGGTTACGGGACCAAAAAAGTGCCACTGTATCTATCGCCTAGTGGCGGAAAGCAGCCAAACTGAGGAGTCTGTGTTTACGTCCTAAAGACAATGGTTGCACCTCACGATACCGGAGATTTGGTCAGGTCACTTGTCCGTGTGCCAGGAAGTGGATCCAACAGGGCAGCTGGATCAGAATGCCTCGACTTGGACGGGCCTCATCCCTTGCGGCTTCAGTTCAGTTCCAACAAACGCTGCCTGCTGCACTGACAACCCTGAAAGTTATCAGGCAGCCCCCTGCATCTGTGAGCAAGAAGCTTGGTGGCCATGTTGTGTAAAGCTGGTATTCTACCTACCAAACCAGAGGATCGCAAACGCCAACTCTCTGAAGTGTCGCCTGGAAGTGAGGCAGCTGCACCTAAGAGGCCGAGATTGCTCACTGTAAGACAGGCAAGTCCGCTGGTGGTGCCTGGACAACAGTCATTGGACCTGTTATGGTTGTCTCTCTACAACCACAGACACCACCAAGCACACCCACAATCAACTTCAGTGGATCAACATCTCTG
>NC_087204.1:65574027-65599027 GCF_015104395.2 Macrobrachium nipponense
AAACATTGTCAACTAGGCTAATAAGCTCACATAAATGCAAAAATAAGCTATTTATTACCCAAAGCAGATGAACATAAAATAGAACAAAATGAATAATAAGTCATATTTTAAAAAACCCAAGTCTGCCCCACAAAGAACTGAAAATTATCATTCCAATCTCCTTAATTCGCCTAAGCAATCACTCCAAAGTCTCAAATTGTCAACTGCTACATTTCAATAGTCAGGCTTAGAAAAGCCCAATTGTAGAACAGTGATATGGGATCCATCTGTAACAAGTGATATGTTCCACTGTAACAAGAGATATATTCATTATATTCCCTACTATACAATGCTAAATAAATGTATACACTTCACACTTCTCTCTTTTCAAAGGCAACTGTTTCTAAGTCATTTAAATATGTGCCATACCTTTTTGAGATGGGCCTTGCCTCAACACCTGGTGTCCTCTAGACCGTCTTCCTTCCTATCTCAAAGGAATGTGTCTTTCTCTTAAGTACCTCGAACGGCCAGACCTGTTATGCATGTACAAACGAATGTACATATCTGCCACACCCCAAGATCGCCCGTGGCAACAGCCCGACCAGTCACCAAAAATGCACCCACATCAAATTCCTTCGTCCAAAGAAGGCTGGCTATCTCTAGGTGCTCTGTCTTCAAGCCAGAGAAGCTGACACAACATGTAATTCACTACACATCAATCTACTTATATATATATATATATATATATATAATATATATATATATATATATATATATATATATTATATATATATATATATATATATATATATACATATATATATGTTGTGTCAGAGAAGCTGACACAACATGTAATTCACTAACACATCAATCATACCTATATATATATATATATATATATATATATATATATATATATATATATATATATATATACATATATATATATATATATATATATATATATATATATATGTAGGTATGATCTGATGTGTTAGTGAATTACATGTTGTGTCAGCTTCTCTGGCTTGGAGACAGAGAGCACCGAGAGATAGCCTTCCTTGGACGAAGGAATTTGATGTGCGTGTATTATTGGTGACTGCTCGGGCTGTTGCCATGGGCGATCTTGGGTCGTGGTATATATGTACATTCGTTTGTACGTGCATAACAGGTCCGGCCGTTTGAGGTACTTAATAGAAAGACACATTCCTTTGAGATAGGAAAGAAGACGGTCTAGAGGACACCAGGTGTTGAGGCAAGGCCCATCTCAAAAAGGTATGGCACATATTTAAATGACTTAGAAACAGTTGCCTTTGAAAAGAGAGAAGTGTGAAGTGTATACATTTATTTAGCATTGTATAGTAGGGAATATAATGAATATATCTCTTGTTACAGATGGGTCCCATATCACTGTTTTAGAAACGGGATTCTCTAAGCCTGACCATTGAAATTTAGCAGTTGACAACTTGAGACTTTGGAGTGATTACTTAAGCTAATCCAGGAGAGTGGAATGATAATTTACAGTTCTTTGTATACACACACACGCACACACACACACACATATATATATATATATATATATATATATATATATATGTGTGTGTGTGTGTGTGTGTCTGTGTCTGTGTCTGTGTCTGTGTATTTTTTTTATCCTCGCCTCGTCCACCAAGCAGGAGATTTCTTGTTTACTGTTCTTGACAGGTGGCTGTCGGTCTGACTGGAATGTCTTTTTAATAAAAAGGTTCAAAGAGTTATGCCCACGGTGTTTGCCATCTAATGTTTTTCTGACAAGTTCATGTGTGCTGACTTCCTTGTGATGGCTGATGTCAGATTCTTCATCCTTTACAGACAGGCACTTTTAAATAGCAAAGATGACTCAACCTGATTAATGCGACGCCCAAAATTAATGGGTAAAACAGCTAACCCGAAACGTGTTAACCTAACCTTTGCCACAAAGTCTTGATAACCTGCAAATCTAACTTAGGTTTACCAAGCAGCTTCCTCGAGCCCAACACTGACCTGAGGTAGTCCTTGGAGAGAATTTTTTTTTTTTTTTTTTTTCATCGAGACTTCTGGGAATTGCATTAGAATATCATGGGCCACTGCTTATACAACATTATACACTGTATAGAAAACTCGATTTCTTCGAGGAAACTTCGGCGCAGTTTTTACTTGTTTCCTTTGTTTGGACTAAGAATAATGGCTCTGTAGTAAAGATTTCGAACTCTGAAAGATGCACGATACCTGGAAGAACTTTTGGAAAGAGTATTTGATTTAATGTCATTTTTATAGGTTGATTATGAGAACCTCTTTTATCAATTTACCAGTGTTCAGACAAAAGTTTATATTTCACTAAAGTTAATTATCCCTTAATATAGTCAGCCTGTACTCTTAAAGTGCCTTGTTAACAGACTTTAGCATATTTTCTCCACATCGTTACTCCATTTGTCAAGTCGTGACGTCAGTAATATCTGCCAGCTTTCTTTTAGCAGTTTATTTGACTTATATCAGACACTTCCGTTTTCCTATATCAGGTCCCTTCCCCAACTTCTCTCTCTCTCTCTCTCTCTCTCTCTCTCTCTCTCTCTCTCTCTCTCTCTGTGCTTTTCTGAGATAAATATAAGATATTTTAGTCCACCATATTATAAGACGCGGAAATGCATCGCGGACTGATGGATTTGGATTTACTGATTCATAGGGAACATCAACCAATATGAAAAACTGCCTAGATTATGAAACTAATCGGAGTTGTAATGTTAATCATGTCAGATTATTGATGATACGCTATTTAATTTGGTTTAATAGAAGTTCATTATTTGTTCAGTTCTGGTAATTATTCTGTAATATCTCTCTCTCTCCAGTTATTACACTTACCAATCATAAAATAGTTACCTCACAACAGCCAGACACTTGAACCTTCATCACAGATAAAATATGACTGAATACTCTAAAGGCAACAGTGATCTCTTAAAAACTTATAAATCAGACTAAGTTCTTTAAAATAGGTGTGAGGCAATCTTACATGTAATTGAATTAATTAAAGAGCATCACTCCATCAACAACTTTAAAAGTTTAAGTATTTCCCTGGTTCTAACTTACTTCAATTGAAAAATAAGAAAACACTCATAAAAATTTTAAATACAAACATTTATCATTAACCTAAAAATTTCTAAGTAAAATTCACAGTCTCAGAGAAATTTACCATTACTTTAAAACAACACAATGTTTAATTAATTCTTTAATTAATTATGAAGTAAAATTAAATCAAAATAAATTTTATCAAAAAAGTTAATTTATCACAAAAATCAAGAAATTAAATTATTCAAGTAAAATTCAAAGTGTTAAGTAACAATTAAAATTTGAACATTCATTCACGAGTGTTAAACAACAATAAAAAAAACTTGAAAAGAATTCTAAGCAAATGCAAAGTCATTCACAAGTCTTAAACTCAATTAAATTTGTAATGATTAGTTAATGAAATTGTGAATGTAAATGTAAACACAGAAAAATGTAGAACATACCAAAATTTCAAAAACACTAAGAAAGCATTAATCACACAGAACACATATATAAAAGCGCACTTTGATATGAAAAGTGGATAAATGGGCAAAAATGGATAAATAAAAAAAAAAAATCACCAACACCAAAATGTGAAAAAATTGTTAAATTTTCCCCTGGAACAACAACCTAAATACCTTCAGTATTTCAAGTACTTTTTATGTTTAAGTTTAGAACACTGAACTTATTAAAAAACTCTTACCTGGGTATACCAATTTTAGAAGGCTTTTTTCGACATCACCAATTAACGTACACGAGGCGCCTGTTACACACTTTTACAATATTATATAAATCTAAGAAATACTAAAATTACAAAAACACTAAGAAAGCATTAATCGCACAGAACACACATATAAAAACACACTGTAAGCAAAAAATTCACCAACACCATAATGTGAAAACAAAGTAAAATTTTCCCCTACAACAACCTAAGTACCATCAGTATTCAAAGTACTTTTTATGTTTAAGTTTAGTGTACTGAACTTTAAAAAAAAAACTCTTAACTTGGTATACCAATTTTAGAAGGCCTTTTTCGCAATCACCAATAAACACGTTCTAAACTTAAACTTAACCGAGGCGCCTGTTACACACTTACAACGTCTGTTCAGATTCCACAAATAAGCACTAAGCAAGTATAAAATCTTTACGTTAATGTGAAACCATAATTCTCTCATGCGGGGAGAGTATGAGAGAGAGAGAGAGAGAGAGAGAGGGAGATATTATCTCCTTACGACGCATTTTCAAATCTAAGAATGACAAAATTTATCTTGTATGGTAGTTAACTGGGCGAGACATTAATACCTGACTGGCTCAAAATGTTTTGGTACCGAAGCTCCTTTGCTAAACCTTTATAATTCTCTTTTAAAACGATAAATATAGAGAAATTGGGATTAAAATTATATGTAACATTTATTATCATACACAGTTTCGGACAGTAAAAGTCTCTTAAAATGAAAGGAATAAGTTTTTAAATTGAAAGCAAAGACTAAGTGACGTCACTTTCTATATAATGTATTCTTATATAGAATGTTCTAAAACGATCTTACGCAAGATGATGCAATCTTCTTGGGGTTTTACAAGTAAGACGACAAAGACACTCAAGTCCGAAACATTTCGTATGTTGTATGACTGACAGGATCCCAAAACAAAACGGAGAACTCGAGTTCCTTTTATCTCTAGTGATGAAAGCAATCTCCTGCTTCAAATGGACAATGCTAATTTATCTCTCTCTTTTCACATTCTACGTTATTCCTTAACTCAAATTACATTTTTTAAATTTCTGAACACATATTATTAAAACATATTAACTCTATGCACAAACAATACTGAATCTGAAAACATTGCAAATACTTTACAACATTTCATAGTTACTAAGAGGAGATATGCATTGCGAAAAGCAACAGCATAAGAATATATATTATTAATTTTATATTATAATATATATACTATATTATATAATAATATATATAGATTATATTATATAGTAGATTATCATATAAGAATACAATACATTTATTATATATATACATTATATTTAATTAATATATATATATACCAATAATACAAGAATATATATATATATATAGTATATCATTTTATATATATAATATTATTATATAACATACATTTATTATATATATATATATAATATATTATATATTATAATATACTATAGGAATATATATATATAATATATATATATTATTTACTTAATATATATATATTATTTATTTATAGTTATATACTAATATTTTACTAGTTTCTTATGCTGTTGCTTTTCGCATATGCATATCTCCTCTTTCAGTAACTATTGATACACCATATAATATCTTATTATTAATATATTATATATATATATAATATTCTTAATTATAATATATAATAATACCATATATTTTATATAATAATATAGATATATATATATATATATATATTTATGGCATCAACTCACAAAAAGGCCTTCAAGATTATGACATGAAAATTTTCGCAATTTTCCAAATAATGCTTCATAAGGTATTTTTATATAAAACATGTAAAAGTCAGTTATTAGAAAATTTTTACAAAACTTCAATATTCTCAAGGTCAAAAATATTTACAACATATCTGACAGTTATTTCGGATAACGTTTGCTATGATCTAACTGGCGTTTGTTGATTTTGAAAAATCTTTCATTGCTCGTGTGACTATTGTCATCTCATTTGCACCTACCAGCAGATACATAGATTTATTAAATTAAACTAAGTGATTATATTTGAAATCATCTTTTTATGATACCTGACCTAACCCCATAAGAGGGTAGTTCCGTCAGTGGATGCGGTGCACTGTAGGCATTACTTATGGTTCTTTGCAGCGTGCCTTTGGCCCCTAGCTGCAACCACTTTCGTTCCTTTTACTGTAGCTCCTTTCATATACTCCTTCTTCATCTTACGTTTACACCCTCTTAACACTTGATTCATAGTGCAGCTGCAAGGTTTTCCTTCTGTTACACCTTTCAAACCTTTTACTGTATATTTCCATTAAGCACTGGATGACCTCATAGGTCCCAGTGCATTGCCTTTGGCCTAAATCTTATATTCAACTCAACTCAACTCGATACCTGACCTACCGTTATCCCCTGATGACATATACTGAAAAACAATTATGCGCTTTCTAGGACTTGTCTGTCGTGAATCCGTGAGGATCTAAGATTTACCTCATTAGCAGTAATTCAAGGAATTTGATTTTCTAAAGATGGGCTTTGCTATTAACCTGAATTTGATCTCTCTCTTGGAGGATTGTTAGCGCTAGCGAAATTGAACGTCGGTAACTATACTAAATCACACATAATGTTTTATGGTCCAGTGGTCAATGATTAAGGAAATATTCAATTATTTTCCGAAGGGTATCATCGCTTTCAAATAGTAGAACCTACAGATAAACTTCCTCATGCTTTCAGTGCCATTAAGAAACATAAGTTGTCAGTAAACGTCGAGACTCATCTGGCTATCAGTGATGCATCTTTGTATTAGTATTTATGTGCACTCAAAACGTCAGCAATTGTAATTGCCCTGCTCCAAAATGTTTATCTAGCAATCGGCTTCTTCCGAGTAATTAAGTTAAGTACCCTCTTGAAGTAATTACTAATTTAATTTTCGTAAAATCGATCTCAGCAAAATTAGGGATAGAGAGAGAGAGAGAGATGGAGAGAGAGAGAGAGAGAGAGAGAGAGAGAGAGAGAGAGAGAGAATAGCTAATTAGTTCAAGATATCATTGTGTACAGTATTTTCCTAATGCCTTCTGATTTAATTTGTGCATGGTTTAGCGCATATACTGTGCGAATACAGAATTGTGCTCATGTGTTTATTGAGTATCTGTAAGTATGAAAATGTATTGCCTATTTCACTGAATTGTCTGATTAATATAGAATTTATTTATTACCAAAATAAAATTATGATTGTACTGATATCTTTTTAGCTACCCTCTCTCTGGAGTGCGATATTGAAATTCATTTACGTAAAGCCTAGATATTCTTTGTAATGTTAAGGCTGTCGTTTTAGGAGTTGAGTATTTCCTTACCGCTGGCACACAAGCGAAAAGTGGTTGAAAGCAGACATATTCCTCGATTACTAATAACCTTCGAAAAGGGAAGGAGAGAACAAGACGAAGAACTCTATAGAGCAAACAAGTACGGATATCAACGGAAAACCCAGGAAATGATTATAGAATGCTTTGTGGAATTCGTCTTTCATGTGGTTTTTAGTGATATTAATTAGCAATATGGACGATGAGCTCCTCTCCCCCTCCCTCATTCTCCCACCCAATTATCCTTTCAAGATCGTGGCTCATACCCAGCAAATAATTAGATATGTTAGGAAAGAGAAAAATAGAAGCCTCTTACCTAAGAGCAAGGATTTAATTAGAAAAATTAAAACCGTGTAGTCGGGGTGATCTACGTAATTTTAAGCGGCAAGGACGCTGCGGTAAGAGAAAAGGGGGAGGTGGGGGGGGGGGGGGGGGGGGGGGGGGGTGGGGGGGGGGGGGGGGGGGGGGGGGGGGGGGGGGGGGGGGGGGCAGGGGGTGCCATTGTTGGGGGGATATCTCACACATTTAGGTGGAACTCCGGTATCCTAGAAGGGAAGACTTTGGAGACAAATTTCGTGCTTGATTTACAGTCTGTTAAATGGTGACGCCGCCTTTGGTCTCATTCTTTTGTTAATTGCATTTCCTTGTTTCCGTTTTTTAAAAAGAGAAACTTGCTTTTTATTCTGGTCGACTATTTTCATCCTCTTACAACATTTACGATGAAAGTAGAGCGAAGGAGGGTTTTCTAAGACCTTCCCTCGACTAAGAATGCTAATCAGATAAACACGACAAAAGGAAACCATTTCTGAGTGGTACGTTGTACGAAACCTGCAGGACTATAACAGTTTTCTTACTTCCCCACCACTGAATTAGAAACTAAAAAATTAAGACATTAAAAGAAGCGAAAGAGTGGTAAGGATTACTGATATGATGAGCATGTAGTAAAAATGAGTGTCGAGAGGGAGGTGAAGGATTATAGACGGCGTGATTCATATAAATGCGATGAAATGAAGCTAGGATAGTAACAGGTTCTTATTGGAAAATGCGTTAACTGTGTGGCGTGAGAAGGAGGGGTGATGGTCTGACACCACAACGTCCGATGTCATAGGACAAAAAAGAAAAAATAAAATAAAAAATCTCTGACTAGTCTGTAAGAAGGGAAGCTTGTTGCAGGTTATGTGAGTTACGAGCAAATTTTTTATTTATTTTTGTAAGTGTGCTGACTAAGGGAAAAGTAATCTAAGCAAATGTAATACTGCATGGTGATTACTGTTGAAGAGCGCCAACTAAAACAGGGGGAAGTTCAGTTGCAGAATCAAGAGAAAGAAATATATTTCATAACAGAGAATCTTAGCACCATTAATGGTATACATGAACGATAATGGATTAACTGAAGCTTTGACTACTAGGTGTAGAGTTTAGTATGGAATTTCAAATATAGTTGTATATCGGAATAGTTTTTAAAGGAAAATATCACAGAAAATTATAGATAATAACAAGGTGTAATAAAGACACTCAAAATAGAATGCAGAAACTGACATTAAGTACAGAAAAAAACAAGAGGAAACAAAACATTTCTATATTGTATCAGATCAGTATAAAGTCTAGTCTTAAATCTAGGCTTAACCTTTGCCTTTATGCCAGACCGTAAAAATAACATAGATTTTATGGTTGCTCTTGGTAAATTTATATCGGATAAAAATTACAGCCGTGAAGAGATATGTTTAAAAGGCGTTTTAACCCATAAATTTCCATTAAACCCTACCTTTTTCCTTTCACAGGATTATCGAGTATGTTGCTCAGCCTCTTTTTATATTATCTTCTCTTAGTCTTGGAAATGTTCTGTAAATAGTCGCATTTTTTCTTTATTAATTCTCTCATTCCTCCATTCCAAAACTACCTACAAAAACTACCTGCTGATTTTGTGACTAAGCCCTTGGATTTTGCAAACTCATTCTATTCTCAGTTCCACTTACACGTCCTCAACTGTACCCGATTTCATAAAAGTTGTATCTTTTATTCTTAATTTCACCTTTCCAAACTTTTTTTATCTGCTCTTATGAACCACGTATGTTCATGTATGAGTATTCTTTACATTGCACGACATAAACCCCCTTCCACGAAAGTAATCTCTTATCCTTTGAGGCATAGCTTGAGGGGTATCGGCTTTCACATATTTTTCTTCTCCCAAAAATAACATGTCGTTCTTTCATTTCAGTGTTACTATACTGTTTTTTTACAGTCCTTTTGAAGTGTAAAGGACGGCTGTTGTATCGTAGATCTTGTACTTCTCTCGTATAAACTGTAAAAATCATTTTTCTGGGAAGGATTTTCTAGTAAGAGAAAAACACTGTTTGCATTTACGTTCTCTGTGAATATCCACGATACCTATCGTATTCCTAGAGGCAAGTGTCAGTGATTCTTCGATCCTTTATTCTCTAGCTTATTTTAATCAGTGCCATTATACTAGATCTGATAACTTGGTTCAGCGGCAGAGAGGCCAATTAATGGCGGACGTTTAAAAAGGAGAGAAATCGCTAATCCGTAATCTACCTTAAACGTCCGCCATTACTCGGCATCTCTGCAGCTAAAGCAAGTTATCAGATCTAGGCTAGAACCAAACTCTGAGATACAAAAATAAAGTCTTTATTTCCCCAAAAGAACTAACATGAAAACAAGGAAAACGAATTGAAAATCCCAAAACCATGAAACACAATTACTTCTCTTGATTAAAAAATTGTCACCCACTATCTTATTGTCAAAAACTTCATCAGTATTTTCCCAAGCAAAATTGTCAATTAGAGAATTCATTTTCTGTGGTGACAAACCGAATCCATCTTCTTGATGGATCTTCTGTGGGCCTCCCCTCCGGCTTTCTTCACTACTAATCACTAAAAATGTGCAGTCTAATCCCTCATCTCCCATCACTATCGGAATATATTACGTTTTCTTTTGCCCTGATGGTGCACGAACGCACGCACACTATTCCTCTCATGGTTCTAGAACCTTCCATGAACACGCCCTGTTTGAAGCACAAACAGACATACACAACTGCATTTCTCTGACGTCACAATCACATGGCAGCAGCTAGGTCAAATGCGCACCCGTCTCTGAAGTCTGACTGTCTTTTACTTTTCCGTTCGACGACCCAAAAGAATTCGCTGATAACTTAAAGTTTATCCATAACTTGCGACTGTGTTGCTGCACAGTCCCATCTGTTGGCGACAAAGACCGTTGCACCTCAGTTTTAATTACTATCGTTATTTCATGCGGAAGGTACTATATAGTAATATTTATATATATATATATATATATAATATATATATATATATATATTATATATATATACTGTATATTACCTGCGCATGAAATAACGATAGTAATTAAAAACTATATATATATATATATATATATACTATACTATACTATACTATATACTATATATATATATATATATATATTATATATATATATATTCTATACATATATGTGTATACACAATCATATTTTGCAATATGTGAGGCACCCACATACACTGTCCACTTTATTTATAAACAAGTTTTTTCTTATTTTATTTTCCCCTTATATTTCCCGCATTCAGGTTTTCCAGTTCACCACTGTTTTCCGACGCCGTTTCCTGGAACCCTCAAGAGCGAGAAATAGTGAAAGAAAATTTGATTTTTCTCTTAATAGGATAGGAACAAGGGGTTTTTTTCTTATAACGAAATAAATTATTTTTCTGATAAGATTGTAAATAAACATTGTCTCGTTTGTGTTTACTTCAGAAGCTGAATATTTCCAAGCTGGTTGTGAAAAGAGCAAGAGGCTGAAATACTAATACTGGTAGAGATAATTATGATACAATAATGCGTTTTTTTATTATTTTTTTTTTCTCTCTATCACAGTCCTCCAATTCGACTGGGTGGTATTTATTGTGTGGGATTTCGGGTTGCATCCTGCCTCCTTAGGAATCCATCACTTTTCTTACTATGTGCGCCGTTTTCTAGGATCACACTCTCTGCATGAGACCTGGAGCTACTTCTGCGTCTAGTTTTTCTAGATTCCTTTTCAGGTCTCTTGGGATCGTGCTAGTGCTCCTATGATTATGGGTACGCATTTCCACTGCATATCCCATATCCTTCTTATTTTCTATTTTTCAGATCTTGATACTTATCCATTTTTTCCCTCTCTTTCTCTTCAAATTATTATTATTATTATTATTATTATTATTATTATTATTATTATTATTATTATTATTATTATTATCAGTAAGATCTTTAGAATATCCGTAACTGCATTTACTATCAGTCATTGTTGTTACCTTTTATGTTTAGCTCATCGTTATTGTGGATGTACAGCATGCAGCAAAAGTTGTGTGACCCGATTTCAGTTATTTCCGTTTGGAATTTACTAACTGGCAACTCTTACCTTCTTCACATTTCTAATGATGCTAAGTTTCAACGACGAAACATTTTGCAACTTCGCTCAGTAAAAGATATAGTTCACTAAGCATGGGTTTAAAATGTCAATGCGATATTCTTTTTTATTTCAACATATCAGCTAGATTATTACGAATTATTTACACAGTAATCTTAAATTATGGTAACTATGAAAAGACGTAAATAATAAACGAATTTCCCTCTCTAGCTATTATAGTAATGTATTATAACGTACTGACGTTACGTGTCAGTGTCATCAACCCGTAGGCCGAGTGGACTTCGCGCTTCTCGATTATATCATTCTTAAGAATTAAGCCTAGATGCCTTTGCAGAAAATAATGACGGAAGCATACCACACCAATACTGTGGAGGAATTTCACAAATCCTGCTTTATGGTCTTATTGATACCTTTTATAAGTTACGAAGATTTGACACAACTATATATTGTTGCTATCTTAAATAAACCTTAGTATGTTATCAAGCCAATAGCATAGGCCTTGACTCCAGAACCATACAGTCATTATTATTATTATCACTATTTTATCATTATCATTATTACTGTTGTTGTTTTGTTAGATAAAAGGGCATCATTAAACAAATTTTATTTTATACATTATTTTCTCTATTTTTCTTATCATCCGCTCTCTGGCTCAGCGATGTTTCATAGTAACTGGCCAATATTGGTATTGGGAAATTCTAAAAAATTCGAAATGGATGTTTTATATAAAAACAGGATTCTGGTGTCATTTATCTGGTATACTGGTATTAACAGTATACTGGTGAACAGAGATCTCAGGTCCAGCGTGGGTCGAATACGGGCTGGGGCCGTCTCTGGTATACACCTGGTGTTGGTACTGGTATAGCTTGTGTTATTATGACATTTCGACCTCCTCGTAGGTCAACATGACGAATAAGTAGTGGGACTAAAGTACTATAGTGTCTGTGTGGTGGTATTTATGGTGTCTCAGGCCTTGAGCTGTTCACTAGTATACTGTTAATACCGAAAATACCAGATAAATGACACCAGAATCCTGTATTTTATAATAAAACCTCCCATTTAGCATTTTCTGAATTTGCCAGTATGAATATTGGCCAGTTACTAAGAAACATCGGTTAGCCAGAGAAGCAGAAAATAGAAAAATGTGGAGAAAACAATGTATAAAATCAATTCGCTTAATATTATCATTTCAATTAACAGAATTTGTCTAAAAGAGGGTATTCTTATAAAATATCATTATCATTTTTATTAATTTTTTTTTTTTGGGGGGGGGGGGGGGTGTTGGGGGGTGTCTATCACAGTCCTCCAATTCGACTGGGTGGTATTTAGTAGGCGAGGTTCCGGGTGGGTTTGCATCCTGCCCACCTTAGGGGGAAAGGCCAGATCACTTTTCTTACTATGTGCGCCGTTTCTAGGATCACACTCTTCTGCATGAGTCCTGGGGCTACTTCAGCCTCTAGTTTTTCCAGATTCCTTTTCAGGGATCTTGGGATCGTGCCTAGTGCTCCTATGATTATGGGTACGATTTCCACTGGCACATCCCATATCCTTCTTATTTCTATTTTCAGGTCTTGATACTTATCCATTTATTTCCTTTCTTTCTCTTCAACTCTGGTGTCCCATGGTAATGCGACATCAATGAGTGACACTTTCTTCTTGATTTTGTCAATCAACGTCACGTCTGGTCTATTTGCACGTGTCACCCTATCTGTTCTGATACCATAGTCCCAGAGGATCTTTACTCCCTCTGGTTGGTGCTCGTACCACTTATTACTGCAAGGTTGCTAGTGTTTCTTGCACAGGCTCCAGTGGAGGGCTTTTGCCACTGAATCATGCCTCTTTCTGTATTGGTTTTGTGCAAGTGCCAGACATTCGCTTGCTATGTGGTTTATGGTTTCATTTTTCGTATTGCACTTCCTACATATGGGAGAGATGTTATTTCCATCTATCGTTCTTTGAACATATCTGGTTCTTAGGGCCTGATCTTGTGCCGCTGTTATCATTCCTTCAGTTCGCTTCTTGAGCTCTCCCCTCTGTAGCCATTGTCATGTCTCATGTATTGTCCGTGCATTGGTTTGTTGTGCTAGTCCTCTGTTCTGTTTGTCATTCTCATGTCTTTGTATATTTCTAGGTCTTCATCTACTTTTATCAGTCCTTCTTCCCATGCACTCTTGAGCCACTCGTCTTCACTGGTTTTCAGATATTGCCCCAGTGCTCTGTTCTCGATGTTGACTCAGTCCTCTATACTTAGTAGTCCTCTCCCTCCTTCCTTTCGTGTTGTGTATAGTCTATCCGTATTTGCTTTTGGGTGTAGTGCTTTGTGTATTGTCATATGTCTCCTCGTTTTCTGGTCTATGATGCGAAGTTCTGCCTTCGTCCATTCCACTGTTCATGCGTTGTATCTGATTACTGGCACTGTCCATGTGTTTATGGCTTTTGTCATATTTCCGGCGTTGTGTTTTGACTTGAGTATCGCACTGAGTCTCTGCATATATTCTTTCCTGACCGTGTCCTTCATCTCTTGGTGTTTTATATCCCCTCCTTCCATTATTCCCAGGTATTTGTATCCCGTCTCATCTATGTGTTTGATGTTGTCTCCATCTGGTAGATTTATCCCTTCAGTCCTTGTTACTATGCCATTTTGTATGTTGACTAAGGCACATTTTTTTATTCCAAACTCCATCCTGATGTCCCAAGATACAGTCCTTACAGTCTGGATTAGGGTATCTATTTCCTTGATGCTCTCACCATACAGCTTGATGTTGTCCATGAACATCAGATGGTTAATTCTGTTGCCTCTTTTCTTGAGTTGGTACCCAGCATCCATCTTCTGCAGTACTTTTGCCATGGGAATCATGGCTACTACGAAGAGTAGTGGGGACAGTGAGTCGTCCTGGAAGATCCCTCTCCTGATATTAACCTCTGCTAGTCTTATTCTACAGCTTGTAAGTATTGTGTTCCAGTTGCGCATTGTGTTTTTGAGGAAACTGATGGTGTTTTCTTCTGCCCCATATATTTTCAGGCATTCTATTAGCCATGTGTGTGGTATCATGTCGAAGGCTTTCTTATAGTCTATCCATGCCATGCTTAGGTTGGTTTTCCTTCTCCTACTGTTCTTCATTGTCATTTTGTCTATCAGGAGCTGGTCTTTTGTGCCCGTAGACTTCCTTCTGCAACCTTTCTATTATTATTATTATTATTATTATTATTATTATTATTATTATTATTATTATTATTATTATTATTATTATTATTATTATTATTATTATTATTTATAAAACTTTGTTGTCGTCAGTCTGCACAATCTGCACACAATAGGTGTGGCTGATAATGACAGATGTGATTACAGTCTTCCATTCATAAAGTAAAAGTAAAATGATAAAAGGTAGAATTAATTGTATTTCTAATAGCGAATATTACTCTATACCTCGCTTATTTATCTATTTATTTATTATTTTTTTCTAACTAAAGAAACTCCTTGGCACATTAGACCTACATATGTAGCCTTGGCTATGGCCCAAACTATGCCTTGTAATAATGTAATTTATTGCAAATATCCAAATCATGATCATGACCAACATTTGCTTTAAACACAAAATTACAAAAGCATAATACTACTCAAGCGAAAAAAAGTAATAACTTTGAATTCATATCCCAAATGCATCAGTCTTTATATTAGACTATGCTCTACTTAACTTTCCTTTTTCACTTCATCGCGACATCCTCTTTCGCAGTTTCACTGTATCCAGACTAATGACGGTTCTTCGACTCACGGAAGTCACGGTGAGCCGAGGGATTCATGCTACAGTAACGTATTTAGTTTTTGTTCTAAAATATTATTGCTGCACGAAATAGTTTTCTTTTTCACGATTCGTTATATTTCAATGATAAGATACTACATAACAAGTGACCACCTTTTTCTCATACATACAGATGTTTACGAAGTATAATATAAGGTTTAATACTAAGTGGTAACTTGAGAACAATGCTTGTTCAGTGCAAAAATGAAAAAAGTAGCACGACTTTTGCTGCATAATGTAGAATAATTTATGACTGTCACAATATTTGTAATAATTGTCATGAAATATGTTATCATAGCAAATACTACATATATAAAGTTTGTGTACAATCGTTCATTGAACTCTGGAAGTTACCGTCAAGGAATTGTATAAGCTTCACACTCAAATAAGTAAAGATCGAACTACCACGATTATCATAGCCCCTCGTTGTAAAAATATGGAAGATATCAATGACTTAACAGTGGAGGTCGCCCATAGGAAGGCTACATTAAACTTATTTGAACCATCAAATAATGTTATACAGGATAAATGTAATAAACTAAACATACCAACGATAGTAACGAGATGGATAACACAATAGCATTCGTTACCAAAATAAAAAAAGAAAAATGTGGAAAAGCATGCAAATTGAAAAATAATCAACATAAGGTGATTTTGAGATATTTTATTACAGATTGCAGAGGGAGATCTAAATATTCAGGGAAACTGCAGCACACTGATTACATGTTCAGTTTCCACAACTACGAGTGGAACAGGTGGGGAAGGGGAAAGCGAGGAAAACGAAAAGGGACTGAAGTCGTTTTCTATATAAGGAGACATCTTAGCACTTCTCATATATATCTATACAGTGTAAGTGCATTATTATTGCAGGAGAATTGAACTTATTTTTAACAAACGCTCTGTGGTAATTATGTTACTGGTTGCATCTCCATGAAAGGTTGCGTTCAATGTTATACAAAGGAATATGACCAAAGAGTATCACAGCACAGTATGAGTTAACTTCAAATGTACTACTTCTTTGAATAAAATAGCGATATAATTGTAGTTTATCTTATGAGATCTTTACATTATCAGTTTTATCTATATAATTTTGTAATAGGCATTTTGCCTTTAGAAATTTATATTCACATGTTAAGGAAACCAGTAGAAAATGCGCTGGTTTCTTCGGCACAATCAAGTCATCTGTATAGCGTATAATGCTGGATGAAACTCTCAGCCACGGCCCATGAAACCTTCAGCCGCAGTCCATGAAACTTTCTGCCATGCCCCGAACGGACAGGCAAATAGCCATCTCAATACTTTTCTTTTACCGAAAACTAAAAAGCCACGTGATCTCGGCTGTCCTTTTGACATAAGATAAATTCAGAGTTGTCTATTGATGTCTGGCAAAATTACGGAAGGGGAATTCACTCAACTAGAGATGATGAGTGTCATTCTGTTGCTGGTAACATTGATGGTATTATATACTCTGAAAAAACTCCAGCAGAAATGATCACAAAGCTCGATTGTTATCGCCTCACGACTGAGACCTTTGAAGCCTGAACATTACTTGACTGTGAAACAACAGTAAGGAAACCTGACCTAGGATATTCACTTCCAATAAATTCTTTTCTCTGGAGTCTTATATCAAATATCAGCGCTGCAGAAAATTGTAATTGAAACCGTTCCAATGGTAAGCATCAGAAAATATTTAAAACACTGAACACAAGAAGATAGATTTCATAAAACCATTACTGAGTTTATCTTATCCAAATGCGTATGTTGTACATAGGAGACTGATGCAAAACTTTTTTGTTAACGAGAAACATCAGCACAAAATTGTTTCTATATTACACAATTACATGTTCTATATTACATATTATATAAATAATGAAGTTAATGAATGTTAATATGAACAAAGATTGTTCTAATAGACTATTTAGAGTGAAAATTAATTGTAATTTACAGAGGGATTATGAAAAACGTTTGCGTATTTGCTTTCCAGTATTCTGATACTCCTCTGAGCAGGAAGGAGTGGTTCAAATAACACTTGTACTTACTAAGTGGATTATGGAATAAATTCTTACGAAACTGTGGAGAGTCTAGGATATATCCTATAAATATAGGTATTAGATAGATCGTTGTTTAATTAATACAACGGCACTAAAGTTAAAATTCCGTTGCCATTAAGGCATATTTTCTGATTCAACTGTGGCGATATTTTATTTTCTAAATATTCCCGTCAAATGTAAGATCTGTCAGTTTTGAATAATGGCTGTTGGGCTTTAATACTAGCTACCTTTTATGCTGTAATTATTTGCAATTTTTGACAAATGAAGGGAACAGAATGCATGTTAAGAAAACGTGGATTGCTTTCGGCAGAATCGATGATATGTGGGCAAGACCGCAATTAAGTTATTTGGATAACAGCTATTTGGGAACAATAATTTGTACGATACCAACAAGGTACCAAAGCAGTGGAATGTTTGGATGTATGGAATTGAAATTATAATTCCAGAATCGTTCGTCTGGCCATGAAATTTCATTGGGTTCATTAGTTATGGGAAAATGATTGCAAAATAATTTTGACTCGTATTTTAGACTATTTAAGATAAATAATGAGTTAATGAAAATGATTTCATTTACGTAATTTCTTAGATATAGAATCGTTCGTCTGGCCATGAAATTTCATTGGGTTCATTAGTTATGGGAAAATGATTGCAAAATAATTTTGACTTGTATTTTAGACTATTTAAGATAAATAATGAGTTGATGAAAATGATTTCATTGATTTTACTTGGAAATATATAGCGATCTCTTAAAGGAATATATAATTCAGAATGTTTTGAATCGATATCAGGTGTCACTTCAGGAAGAACTGTGTTAAGCTAGTTGTATAATGTCTGTTTATGTGTAACGATAGACACTCATAAATATAGCCTCGGAGAAAACCAGTATCTGTCCTAAATACTGAACCGGGTAGCCTACTAAATTATGCCTATAAACAAGCACGAAGATGGAGCATAAATGTTTACAACGCACAGTTACACATCTTTAGAAAAAAGTATCCGGTGTGGAGAGGAAGAAACTTCAACAGTCTTCAGCTTATGAGCCACGTTTTTCTTTATTAGCAGAAACCCAATGAAGGAGTTATTATAAGTTCCTTTTTCGCCCAAGAACGTAGATTCAACCAGCAAATTGGATTTTGTTATCAAAAAACGCAGTAGAGAAATCAATAAAGTTAGTGCAGAATTCCAAATGTCATTCATTGTTCGAATTTTACTATTGTCATTTAAGAAATTGTTATTTTCGTAATGAAGAAATGTTATCTTGATAGTAATAAAAAAAATGGTAGCCTAATGATGAATTACTTTCTGCCAGAAGTAAATGTGAGCAAAGATAAATAACTGCTGCACCTATGTACTTGCAGGTAAGTTGTACTTTGTATTTACATGAATAAGGGCATAAATACATTGCTTGCTGTCAAAATGTTGAGAGGTCGAGCTTTCTTTTGTTCTTTTAACTTAGGGAAGTAAAACTTGGGAAAGATACCAGAGTATGGTATATAAAATAACTTTACAATTGGTGTAAATCTAAGAATCCTCCAAGATATCTTAAACCGTGATTATCAGTGATATTTACTTCCAATAATTCGTTTTTCTGTCGTGTTTGCTAATCACTTTTCCAGTATTTTTATAGAGATATACGTATGAGTCCGTTATTTAAAGTTACCGAGACATGTACAAATTTCTGAATATATGGGCCTATATAAATATACTCAAACAATTACTCGGGTCTTTAGATTAGGAAACAGTTTTCATTGTAAAAGCAGCCTGTAAGCAATGAACAGTACGTTGTTTTTGCACAGAAGTTTACGGGTTTAAAGGACTAGGCCACTGCACTCGTGCACATTACCCTAGAGACCGAACGTGCAAACATACGCTCAGTGTCCAAGTCCTATCTCCACCCAAGTAACAAGGGAAACCAGACAGTGGCTGATGATGACTTACGAGGTAGACCTATGTTCTCAGCCAACACCCCATCCCTAGCACACAGCGAAGACAAGGTCATGTTTACCGGTGAAATCGATCATGCACTGAGCAATAACTGAACAAAAGGCACCACGCTGGAAATCAGGGGAAATAAATAACTTCGTCAGTCACTAGAAATTATTTAATTACCGATCGCCTTTTGAACGTGATTTAATACCTACTCCCCTGTGCATGATCAAGACAAAGTTGTTTACTTCCTGAAAATTTATATCGTATACAATGGCATTACATGCCATTAGATATGCAAATGCAATATCCTGGTAACTACATGCAAAAATATAAAATATTTTCTTTAAGTATGCATACACGACCAACCTTGGTCAGAAGCACAGAATCTTTGGTGTCATCGTTATTCCAAATCAAACCAACACACATTCATAGAAAGCAGGTTTCAAGTCCTCTCTAACTTCCAAAGAAAATTTTCACCGATCAGAATGTACATGTGTGACAAAAGGGAGACCTGGGAAAAATAAGTAACAAAAAATAAAGGTGAGGTTATAAACAAGTGAATATATACTTGTGTAAACAATATTATGAGTAAAAAGTTAATATAATGAAAAGCTTTAGCTCATAATTAATTAATTGGTTACTTATTTTACGTTAATTGTTATTTCTATTTATTTCCTCTTTTATTCCATAATGTAGAATATTGTACGCATAATATAGTCAGCCGGTTCTTTCTGTTTTTGGAGAAGAATCATTACAAATAAATATACTTAGAAATATATATTTATAATATATCAAAGACTCTATTGTAATAATAAAAAATAATTTAATTTGAAATGTTATTAACAAACTATTTAACACTACTGTATGAAATGGCTGCCGTCAATGAAACTCAAACACATTGAACTACAAAGCTGAAGAAACGTAATAGGGCTGCATGTAATGTAAACACAGAGTAACTGAATGACACGCGCAGTTTTTAATTTTCTCTAGAAAAGTTTAAGTTAACTCCGTAGGTACATTTACGTAATTTCTTAGATATAGAAAAAGTCGGAATTTTTAATGACAAAATCAGCATTGGAAATAGAAAATAAAAACTCTTGAAAAAAAGCACTACAGAGACCCGTGAGTTTTCATCGAAGTTTTATTTAGTGAAAGACTTACCTCGGGAGCACTCAGACAGCTGCCTCGTGGAGGAATAGCTAAAACAGTTGCCCGGAACAAACAAAGACACCCACTTTTTCCCGACCTGTAACTAACTGTTGTTTCTGTATAAATTTTATATCTTCTTTTCATCTGGGCAATGATATCACACATTCATTGAATGTGAGGTGGCACCGCGACATTCCTAAGTAATAAATCGGAAGTAATGGCGTTAAATGTAATCTAATCTTTGAAAACATTCTAATACCATCAACTAAGTAGTTAGATAAAAAAAAAAATACACTGAAGTTTCCTCGGCGCAATCGAGTTTTCAGCGCACATCGTATAATCAAGGCAACCTAAAACCTATCTTTCGGTGTTCTCGGTATAATGCTGTATGAGCCGCGGACCATGAATCTTTAACCCCGGCACGGTGGTAGCATACCCTATATCGTTGCCAGACGCACGTTTATGACTAATTTTAACTTTGGATGAGATAAAAAGAAAACTACTGAGGCTAGAGGGGTATACCAGTTTGTAGCCCTCCAGCCTCAATAGTTTTTTAGAGCTGAGGGCGGACAGAAAAAGTGCGGACGGACAGACAAAGCCGGCTCCATAGTTATCTTATCAGAAAACTAAAATTGATGAAGAACTAAATCCAGTAAATTAATCGTCATCATAGGAATGAAAATGACTGTAATACTTGAAGCATTAGCTGAACTTTCAGCGGTTGAATAACTAAATAATTAAAGTCTTTTGATATGCTATTTTAGGGAACAAGACCATCAGTTCCAATGCTGCAAAATATGAAGAATGCCATGAGTGTGAGAGTTCATGTTCCTCTTCCTGTGTATTATTTGGGTTTAATTTTGCTCTTTCATGCAACCTTTCGTTAATTTTATCTGTCAATATATTCAACTGCTAGTTCCGGAACCCTTTTTAGAATATTCCACATAGTATTCAGGTTCTACAAATTTGATTGCACTCTTTACTTCTAACATAAAACTCGACAACTTATTCTACAGCCCTCCAAATTGTATTTCTTATTATCATCAGTTCTGCCTCATATTTTTTCTAGACTTATTTAAACGAAATAAAGTATCTAGTTTCAATCTGAAACTCTCCTCAAATTGTTACATAAGAAGCCCTTTGTCCACAACCCTTCATCGAAGGCCTCCTATCACTTTCATCTGTCAACTGTCACTTTCTCAATGAGAATCCTACAAAGTGCCTTGCCTGGGGTTCTAAGAATTAGGATGCACTTACATAGCATCTTTCATTGTACTACTGAAACGGAGATGAACCCCAACATTAGCTGCTACACCTACACAGAACTCATCAACAGAGCCTTGAACCACTTACAATCACCGTGCCATTTCATCCCTACCATGCATGCTTCCGGAATATTAAGGGCCTTGCTTTCCAACACCACTTTCAACCTTATGTCCAATGTGTTCTAGGTCATCCTCTCCTCCACCTCACCCGCTCCCCGCACTTCAGAATTGACATTCTTCCCACTGATCTCATCGCCAGTTCTTTACAGATGACCGAACCATCTCTCGATACTCTGATCAATCCTTTCGCCCTCTTAAAACATTTTGTCGTTCGGGTTTTATAAACATTTTGCCAATACATATTATATCATCCAAGGCATTTGTTTCTTGTAAAGCAAATTAATTCCACTGTAGGCATTGATAGTGTGTCGAATGTATTACTTATCTGTTAATCAGAAAAGTGTGTGAACGTGTCGCTTTTTGAAACAAAATATATCTCTTGACTTTTTGTAGAAATTTTCGCATTACGTTGTAGTCAATTAAAATTATATGCTCGCTAGTTTTGTTTTCTTTAAAGATATCTGAAATTGAGCAAATAACGTTAATAAACTACAAGAGTACTTCGACGCCTTAATCATATTGTATGCATCTCGTAAGTGTAATTACATAATTACCTGTCCTACAATTCGACGTGTTCAAGGTCCACAGATCTATATATGGGTCTTGGCCAGCCAATGACTGTTGAATAGTCGGCAGGTTCAGAAGCTCATTTTTTACCTTCTGTACTAGTTGTGATGGCTGGTTAGACCACCACACAAAACACGAAACTTTTATCAAGTAGTATTCACCAAAACACCATACTAAGTCCACAAAGAAAATGCCACAAAAAAAATACTTAATTTTAATACATTAGTTTCAGACAGAAATAACACCTGAACCTCAGTAATACAGAAACTGATGAGAAACACTCACTCTTAACTTCCTGCAAAAGAAAACAATTACACAATCAAAGACAGGTCATCTACACATACATACTAAAAAGGGGAGAGGGTCCAGAAAGGAGGAGGCAAGCGAAAAGTGAGAATACCCTAACAAATACAGTCTAATATCCTTAACAACCTCCTCAAACGACTTTATAGGTCTTCTCTTGGAGGACAATAACAAACTCCACGTCTGGAGGCTTAATCTGGGTGGCAGGGAAAACTGATCACAAACTATGGTGTTGGTAGGCTTTCACAAGCTCCACTAAAGACGTCAGCAGAGGATCAAAGGCTGTGATCTCAGTAAATAAATGCAGGTATAACTGTTATTACCATGGGACAGAGAGGTCCCATTGGCTTTAACTGAACCAAGGGCAGTACACAAATTGAAGAATATAATATCCTTGTTGCAGAGTAAGGTTATCCAATAGGATGTACAGCGTCCTAACATAGCTCTCCAATATGGCGAGGAATAAACATCTTTCCAGCAGCAATAGTAGCGCCCTTCAAGGTTGGAGGCTCAGAAACACACTGAGGCAAACTCCTTCAAGAGTAAACCTCAACCCCTCGGATATCGAAGGAGCACAGCACGTAACCAACACAACTTGAAAACATGAAACAGTCGTTAGCCAACATAATACACCAAGATAACCACCGATGAGGAGACAAAAAAGTTAATTACGAAAGAATACAACAATTAAATATCTAACATATGTACTAAAAACTCAAATTATAACTATAAAATTAATGACAGCTAACTTACATAGTACATAAACCTCTGCTTACTCTGTTAACACCACGTGTATCTGCAAGCCCTGGGGATGGTCATTAGGAACCGGAGTAGGTTTGGCTATGGTCCTTCCCTCATTAAAGGGGAGAGGAGGGGGCGGGCGTACGAGGTGCCAGTCCATCGCTGTGCGTCTGAGGCTGAGCCGTCGGAGGTAGAAGGCAGTTGGTGTGTAGGTGCGTTTTGTGAATGGTGTGTGGTGCTGTAGCCTACCGCACCTCTCTCTAGTATCTCCCGCCCCGACCACACTCGAGACCTTGCGCTACGCGGAGTCGCTCGCTGGCAGTTGTCTAAAGCTGGTCGGTGAAAGTTTAGTGCGCAAAGCTCTCTTGTGTGAAGTGATGTTTAACAGTGCTTGGTAAACGTTCGTGATTGCCTATGAAAAATTTTGCCTCTAAACTTAGATAATGTTTGTTTTATAATTAAAACAGTGCAGATCATTAAACTGATGTCGTAGAAGGTTGGAGTTACTGGAACAGTTTTCACAAAGTGAATCTCTTTAGGAGTTCTACTTAAGGGTATGTTGTACAAATTGTTTTATGCAAACATTGCAACATCATTGTATATAGTACATATTCTTATGCGATATTGTTTGGGAAATTTTCAGCTTTTTTTCAGAGTACTTGGATAACTTCTGACAGTTACATGATTAGCCGAGTGTTTTTTTATATATATTTTTCAAATTATGCTTGGGCTTACTTGTGGTTTACAGATAATCGTAATGTTATCAGTGAGGCGATCTCATCATTATTATTCATTTCAACCCTTAAAATATTAAGATTATTGTTGTAACCATTTAAGTATGAATGCATTAAAATGGCAGATGATAACCTAGTCAGTAACAAGCTGCTTGTTTTTTTGTGTGTTTTTTTTTGTTCAGAGCGTGGGCTTGAAATGCCCCCACATTCTCTCTCTATCTCTTCTGATTGCATCTTCTCCAGTTCGTTGAAAATTATGTGTCAAGCTTGGTTCAAGAAATAGTATATAAAATTTTATAGAAATAATATGTAATTATATTAGAATTATTCTGGATCTCCTCCGAAAGATTTATTCTTATACCCACACACTCATCTATATATATATATATATATATATATATATATATATATATATATATATATATTGTATATTTGTGTGTGTGTGCGTTGTGCTCAAAGCGCCCAGTTAACCTGCCACGTTTATCCAATAAATCAGATACGCATCCTTTTCAGAAGACTTCCGAATGCTTCAACCCCTTCATATACTTGCACATAAGTTCATAATGTGCATCACTTCTCTTTATATACAGTGCCATGCGCCTATAATTATCTTACAGGCATTTGTGATCGTTTTGGTGATAGGGCCATCCTATCCAGTTCCCTTTTCGCAATAGTATACGTATATTTCTAAAACTTCTAGTTTATGTTTTTTTTTTCTTTTACAAACCAGTCGTATTGCATGTCTTTTCATGATTATATATTTACTGTAACAATGGAAGGACCAATCTACGTATTGACATATGCTT
>NC_087204.1:65604027-65636527 GCF_015104395.2 Macrobrachium nipponense
GGGATGGCATTGGCATTTTCGATTTCAACAGTGAATTTTATGGATGGCACTAAATTATTCAATTTAGACAGTAAATCATTTACATTGATACCAACAGGTAAGACTACTAAGATATCATCGACATATCGGTACCATTTTAAGGGGACAAGTGTGATATTCGGGAGGTGTTGTCTCTCAAAAAATTCCATATATAAGTTTGAAAGGAAAGGTGATAAAGGGTTACCCATGGCCATACCAAATATTTGTTGGTAATATTCTCCATTAAAAATAAATCTGCAATCACAAATACATAACTTAATTAAGGAAATTATGTGACTAACGGACATAGGCAATTCATGCAGTACAAGTTCATTACTTAAATATTCTAGCACAGAGTCAATAGGGACTTTTGTAAACAAAGAACATACATCAAAACTGACAAAGATATCGCTAGGGTTTAGTACAATGTTATTTAATTTTTCCACAAGATCAAGAGAATTCCGTGTGTGTGTATGATTGTGTGCGTTTGTGTGTTTGTGTATTTGTGTACAAGAACTGTTAAACCAAATATGCAACAGGAAAATAACAAAAACTTACTATGAATTATTGTCTGAGATATATCAGCATGCAATCGACACAGTATTACAGTTAAGGTAGATTATTGATAATTAGAGTTCAACACTGTATAAGATTTTATTGCACTTATGTTTGTTTGATATATGTACAATTGAGTATGATGTATATGTGATCAGGTTTAAATGATTGTATCAGTAAGATTACATTTACCAAATTAAATTGAGGCTAACTTGGTCAGTTTTTGTGCGATTTTCTAATCATCTGTATATAAAAAAGGGCTTTTCGGTCGGAACTGGTGACTTCAAGGATTGACTGGGTCGCCTTAGTTACAACGGAAACTCGGTTGGTGATAGCTGTGGCCTGATGAGTGTGTGTGTTTTTTTTTTTTTTTTTTTTTTTTTTTGCATTTCATTGAGATATTCTGACTCCGAATTTTTACTTCGTACCATAGCACGTAAACTTTATAAATATTCCGGTATTCGTATTTCAACTCCGCTGTATTAAGAAATCTTTGCTTAACTCTTCCTATATGTGCGTGTGCGCTTTATCATTTTATACTACTTACTGAAAGAAAAAAAATGGGGGGCGGGTGCTGGGGGAGGAATTAAAGAAGTACTAATTTTCAATTAAATTATATATATTATATGAAGTACACAGAGTTCCCTTGCGACTCGTATTGCTTTCCACCTACTGAGTTTATCGCCTCTTCAGACCTGAATTGTAGCTTTAATTAATTCGTGTATCACTTTTCATTTCAAGATTATTAATGCTCTTTGTGAGGAAGCGAGAATTTCTCGCAAATCAACGTCTCCAAGTTAACCTTCTATTATTATCATATTATCGCTGGAGTTTTTATCTTCTTTTATATACTGAAAGGTATGAAACGGGGAAAATGAAAGACAATGGTTTCTGTCAAGATTTGGATTCGGAGGGATCAAAGTTCATTGTGTCGCCGGGTGTCTTCATCATCCCAAAGCCGGTGGACGTTTTGATTCGTCATATTTATGCAATTGCTACCCTTAAAACAACTACCATCGTGGGTGGTATAAATCGTTCGATATCGGAGAGTAATTTCTTTTTTCTTATTTTTATAGTTTTGGTTTCCATGACAGGGCTGGGGATGAATGACCAAAGCTAATTAAGATGACCATGACATTCATAAATATCCAAGCACAATAGCAGATTTCTTGTCGCCACTTAATGGTTAACAAAGAGAGAGATTGATTAAAACTACTCGGTTTCATTAACTAATCTCGTTAAAGAATGAAATATTGCTTTACCAGTTTACACGTATAAATGTTAAACAGTGGATTTGTAAAATAGAAAAAATTATGAAGATTCCATTTTTCGCGCTTTCTGCAAAGATTTTGCATATCTATTTCTTTACTAAAAATTCACTGAAAAATCTGGCTAAACCACAGTTTCGTTGGGAGTAGTACAAATTATATGCCAAACCCACTCATCTGTTTATTGGTTTTAAGTTACTGTGTAATAAAGCTAAGTTTTAAGTACGTGCTTTACCTTTTGTTTTGTGTTACTGATTCCATGCGTTTCCCTTTTACTAAAACAATCCTTTCTTTGCTTCCCTTTCAACTTCTACCCAAACGAATAGCTATCATTGTTAAACATGAAGTCTAATGGGATTGTTCTGAAATAATAGCGAGGATGACTGTTATACAAAGGAAACAGAGCAAAACGAATAATGGAGACCTAATTTGACGCAGCCAGTAGGGAAACGGGAAAATATTACTGTGAAATGGAGAGACGTGGGTCACAAAGGTACGTGGGAAGTGTGGCTGGCTTATTTCCATTTACTATGAGATTTGCGACTTAATACAAGTCATATCTGTACACATTTTCACTTGCATGAATAATTCCAGTAATTAGCACTTCGTATGATTAGTGAACCATTGATTCAGAAGCTCGGGTTAGATATTCGAAAACAAAAGAGATTTTTATTCAACAAAAAAAAAAGGAGAAAAAGCTGTGCATATTTTACTGTTGCGGATAACTTTCCTGGCACTTGAAGTGGTAGAAGGGATGCTTGGAATTTATAATTTTTCAGGCAAAAACACATAAACACTACCCATCAAAAAAGATGAATTTTTAATGCTCCTTTATGGGTAATAAAGATAGAGAGAGATGCATATAGTATGCAGTAAAGAGAGAGATGCATATAGTATGCAGTAAAGAGAGAGATGCATATAGTATGCAGTAAAGAGAGAGATGCATATAGTATGCAGTAAAGCCCTAATCCCTCAGGGCAAGGTAGCGAGTGAAGGGCGGGCGGGGGAAAGTGGTTTGTTTCCCTTTGTGCTATGAGAGTATCGCTTCCCATTTGCTGTTGGATTCAAGTAAACTGGCTTAATGGGTAGTAAACGAAAAGCACTTGGAAGCTCTTTGTGGTCTTGTCAGTCAAGACAGGAGTTTGCTTTGTTAGGTCTCAGATTTTCTCAGCAGTGTTTCAGTCCGACTCGTGAGAATTACTATTTGGCTTTTATTTTAGAGTTCATCTGAATGATATGTCAGATAAATTTCAGAGAAAACATTTTGTAATTTATTACGAAAATGATCACTAATAAGAGCCAAGTAGAGAATCATTTCTGTACATCTTAAAATAAACAAAAAAGGTTTCATATGTGACGAATATTGTAAAAATAAAACTTAATGTAAAACTGTTGCGTCCTTCATGTTCTTAGTTCCTAGTGGCTTTTTAAAAATTTTGTATAACATTGCACGCCGCTGCATTCCTTGAACGTGCTCACTGCTTGCTGCACATAATTTTCAAGTAATATTTAAGTATATCTGGAGGCGACGTTGACATATGCTTTCTAGATGCTTGTGAAGTTTAATTCTGATTGCGATGGGTCAACGCGGCCTCTAAAAGTCAACAGGATGAGCGAGTGAGTGATGTGTTACCTCGGAAAGGTTAATACTCTAGGTCTTATATAAGCCGCTTTTATCAATCAGTCGAACGGTGCCGGGTTTTGAAAAACATTCCTTGACAGTTTAAGTGATTCAAGAGAGTTTGTATCGATGAACATCGCCAAAATAAAGTGCGACTTGGAATGTACACTGAAATTTAAGTTTTGATCAGTGATATCTATTGTTCTTTGGGGAAAGCAAATGAAATACTCATATGATACATTTGGCCTAAATAGTTAAAATTCATCAGATTTACAGTACTTTAATGTGGACATGAAATTGATAAATATTTTCTTATGCAAATGTTAAAGATCGGAGAAATAACCTCATAATACACTTGTTACACGTTCCAGTCCCCTCCCATTATCTCTGAATTCATTTAACCGAATTACTTTAGATGCCCTAATTATAGTTTATATCATTAAGTAATCGTGTAACTTTTAGCTGTGGCTGAGTGGGTTTGTAGACTTCTCCCATGACCGGTTAAGTGAACAACTTACCGGGTTCAGTTTGTGGATTTCACATATGTACCGGATTGATAACATCTTATCGTTGAACTATCTATAACTACATGATTGGTACTCCATCAGCAAAATTTAAACTCTCCAAAGAACTTAGGGTTATATTCATAGCCACGTCTTTATAGCTTGTCATTCATACAGCTCTAAAAAAACAGCTGCTTCTTTTTTTATGTGAAAAATCAAATGACTTGAAAATATTCTTTCGTGTATCTTTTTTTGTATTCTGCCCTTATTTAAATTTCTCATTCTGAGACAGGAGAAACCAAATTATTTTTTCACATTCTATTATCAGCAAGCGATTACCTATAATAGTGAAAATTTAATGTTAAGTGTAAAAGATTCCTGATTTTTTTTTATGGCAGTTGCGTCTACTCGCGTCACTGAGTCCTCTTCTCCGTTTAATGTGACGAGCGCATCTCTTTAAAAGCTGGATCATCCAGAGGCAAAGTGGAAACCTTCACCAGTCATTTACAGCGGTATGCAGCTGACTCTCAGTCTGCTTTTCCTTTCATCTCTTTTCATAACAGTGAATTCCTGTACCAACAACAGGCTTTTTGTTGGTTTGTTTTGCTGGTAGTGGTTAAATAAGACCACAATTGTACTGAAAAGATCCATATAGCAAGGTTATAGTGCAAGCGATCATTACAAGCTCAAGTATCTCTTTAGTACAAGATTATCCTAGTACTGTAACCGGTTACATTGAGTCTTATCCTAGAACGGTACGATGATAATTCCATTCATTCTACCCTCAGCATTATTTTTTTCTCTACTTGATTTATGAAGATATTGCACACAATGAATGGTGACCCCTCGCATAAATTTGGTCAGTGAAGGCTTTGTCCTGCTCCTGGAAAACTTTCAATCTAATTAGAAAGTTAGAGTTTATTTATGAGTTTTGCTTTTTGTATTCTTTTAACAACGTGTTTGTTTCTCTTCCATTAATTTTAATGGTTAAATTATGGTCAACAAATCAGGAATACATCATGTCAGAAATACGACGGCGCTTTCTGAAATGAATGAAGCATTACAGTACAAAATTCGGTGGAAGCTCCCATTTGTATGGCCTTGGAAATGCAATGCTTGATTACAGTGACGGTCTTGTTTTTCCCATTGTATGGTAAGAAACAGTATTTATGATGTGGATTAAATTGCTAATTTTTAAATCACACACAAATTCGTTTGTGAATAGTCTTCCTAATGCTGACTCTTAGAGGCACGCTTTTAGGGCTAATGGTTTTGTTCGATAATGAACACTCAAAAATATATGATTGATGACTATAGAGCAGGCCGCCATATTTGCGATATCGGTATATGTTTCTTATTTTATTCTTCAGTACGTTTGTACATACGCATAGCAAATATGTATGTAAATCTTCAAATGTGTACATAAAGTCCTGCAACGCAATATGGGCTTTTCGGAATGCATATTTCCAACTCCAGATTACGTGTATAATATGAATGATGCATTTAAGTTATTTTTTATAAGCGTATTGTCAGAGTTTATAGGTTACTTACATATCTGTTTGGAAATTTATGCAAAATAGTTACGAAGTATCCATTAAAAATGTTAAAGTTACGATTTAAAGTTTGTTCATAGAAAGATCGAATTACAGCAATAATGATAATCGAAGATTAAAGAAATTTGGTTGTTATATCAGTTAGGACTTTTTGACAGTGAGAATAAACCATTGAACCATTTGAAAGCTTAGTGTTTAATAATAGATGAATAATGATGATAAATATTCTTATTAACATAAAACTTAACTGATGATAGCTATTTGAATATATGATGTCCGTCCCGATCATAAAATGATGAGGTCCTAGTAAGAAAGATTTTAATTGTAGAATATTATTGTGGGTTATTTCCAAAATTGAAATAAAAGATAAAACCTGTGTGAAGCGATTCATCAGTTACTTCATCAGAAACTTCTGTATTAGGTATCATTTTCATACAACTCGACATCATAATGTTCCCCTTGTTTACATCAGAAGTCCATTTCTACTAAGGTTCCATCACCAGCTGAGAGCCGATTTTAAAATAAAGATGGGGGAGGAAGCGCTAAATGGTTAAAATCGTTTGCATCAGGTTGAACCACTACTCTGTAGTCATCTTTTTTCATTGCTAATTGGGTTTTTTTCTCCTAATGGCCCCATTCCGATGAATTTAACCTGGTAATTCGTAACGCTAAGTCAAATAGACACAATATGTAAATCGGGATTCTTATTTCAATTTTTTAAAGTTACACTTTCCTTAGCTTGATTGGGAAAAACGGTACTAAGCATTACGTTGCTTGACAGATATTTTATCTGGACCCTCATATCTTCAGAGAATTATTTCAAGAAATATAATTAAATATCGAGGATAGGGTCTTGTGTTGAATTTCTTAGCTGGGATACTCATTTGGAGATGAGAAATTCCCTTGAAAAAATTTCATATACTATGTATGTATATGTGTGTGTTTGTGTGTGAAATAGCCACAATGCCCTGTTAACTTCTCGAATTCCTAGCATTTATTTGAATACACTAGTTACTACAAAGCCTTGAGATCAAGGTGCAAAAAATATGAAGAAATTATGATGTCCGGCAGCGGGAAACATCCCGGGTTACCATAATCACTACGAGGTTACGTTGCCGACCTGACCACGAGATATATTTATCCTTCTCGTGGTCAGGTAGGGAACGTGACCCCGTCGTGATTGTGGTAACCCGGGTTCGTTTCTCGATACCTGCCATCATAATTTCTTCATATTTTTGCTCCTGGATCTCAAGGCTTTGTAGTGACAAGCGAATCTAAAAAAGCACGGAGAATTCGACAAGTTATGGTACCTGGTAAAAACTTTCAAGTAGATTCTATACACACACAAAGATTTATTCATATATATATATTATATTATATATTATATTATATATATATATATATATATATATATATATATATATATATATATATATATATATATATATATATATATAATATACACACATACATATACATATACATATACGCGTCCAACTCCCAGAGCAACAGCTGGAAGAACAATCCAAGGCAGGTCAGGGAGAGGCACTATGCATATGCAATTTATTATATTATAATATGCTGACGTTTCGCAACTCTAGGCTGCAAACAGCGAACTGGGCAATCAGTAAACTAATAAAATAAGAACTACAAATTATAATTAAAATAAAAAATTCAGAATATTTTGACTAAAACATTTACTAAACGAACAAGCAAACGGCTGGTGACAATGTACCCAGAAGGAAGTTAAAAACAAACTACTGTGCGCGCACAAGGTTACAGCAAAGATAGAAAACAAAAATAATAAACGTACAGACGAGAAAAACGAGCTTGAACAAGACCAGCAGACAGACAATAGACAGTTGTTTGGAATATGTTTGTGGGTTTGACGTAGTACGGTCGATTTGATAATAAACGTATATATTCCAGTATTGTTAAATCATTTTCTTTTTGTATCCGTCCTGTTATTGAGAAGTCTTTATTGTCTATAAAAGATTGACATATTTTGGAATGGTTTCGGATATTAAACTGTTCAGGGGTGGACAATCTGCTCCTGGTAACAGGACAGGTACAAAAAGAAAAGATTTAATAATACTGGAATCTATTATTGTCAAATTGACCGCACTACCGTTAAACTCTCAAACATCGTCCACACAACTGTTTATTGCCTGATGGTCTTGTCGAGCGGTTTTTTCTGTCTGAATTTTATTATTTCTCTATTTTGTTGTAGCTTTATGCGAGTACAGTAGTTTGTTTTTAACTTCCTTCTGGGTACGTTGTCACCAGCCGTTTGCTTGTTCGTTTAGTAAGTGTTATAGTCATTTTATTCTGAATATTTTATTTAAATATACAATTTGTAATTCTGATTTTATTAGTTTACTGATTGCCATGTTTGCTTTTTGTAGCCTAGAAAATGCAACTGCAAGGAGTTGTGAGACGTCGGAATATACTATTATAATAAAATGCGTATGGATAGCTCCTTTCCCTCACCCGCCTTGGAGAGAGAGAGCGTGTGTGATTGCAAGTATTTGCATGAGATACTGGGAAGTCAAGTGATCAGAAGCAAGAGTTGGGTTGACGGTAAACAGAAACCAGGAAGATGAAACATGAATGATAGAGTATGTGGTGATCGGTTGATGGTGAGGTGAGAGAGGAGTTGAGCCTCAGTTTAGGTGATGCAAGAAAGGTAGCGGAATGTGTGCTAATTATTGGAAAAAATAAACTTGCAGTTTCGATCATGGATACAATTGAAAGAAATCTTGCGTGAAGAAGTGATTGTGGAATAGAGTGAGAAATGAGGAGATACAGAAGTGGTAAAAATGTTAGATTAGGAAACAAGATGATCACTGTTTTTAGATGGTTCAGTAACGTGAAACGAATGGAGGACAATAGGTTGGTGAAAAGAGTGTATCCTGCGGTAGTATTTAAGCCAAGGGCAAAAGAATACTTAATGTGCTAAATGGATGGAATGGAAGAAATTTTAAGTTGAAGACCTTAATATCCAGGTTGCGCAAGAGAATGCACAAGATGGAGGAGTGTAAATGAAGGTCGAGGCACTGCACATGATCGATCGGTGTAGTATGCATGAAGCAGCTAATGTGTAATTTTTTCTGCAGCAGAGATACCTTCATGGTCCATCAGTAAACATATGAAGGCTGACTTGACCACTTTCTTTCCCTTGAAGCCATTCAAGCGCTTTCGTCCATGAAATACAGTTGGAAAGAAAGTTACCAGGTAAACAAAAGGATCAAGAATACCAGATAGTTGATTGTCAAAAGTGTAAAAATCAAAGAGATAATCCAGGATTATCGGATATCACACGGTCCCAAATTTAAACATAGATTTAACCGTAAGAGACACTAAAACGTCACCATACAAATTCCAAAAACATGTATCAAACTGAATGTATCAATTTCGTTGCTTATATTTATCTATAACTTTTTACATTAGGAAGGCATCGAGTTTGAATAAACCAAGACTTAAATTCAGAACACTTCCGTTATTTTCCTGTGGTATTCGCTTATTCAATGAAGTCACGTGCATCTACTGTGATTTTTTAAACACACATACAAACACACACACACACACACACACACACATATATATATATATATATATATATATATATATATATATATATATATATATATATATATATATATATATGTGTGTGTGTGTGTGTGTGTGTACATTCATATATATAATATACACAATTAAAATAACATCCACCCTTCGAAAAGTCATGGGTGTTGACTGCCCTTTTCATTTGGGTATTAATATTCTGTCTGTTCCTTTTATACAGGAATTAATGTGGGGATTGTCCCTTTTATCTAGGTATTCCTGCGGTAACTGTCCCTTTTATCCAGGCATTACTATTTTGTCTGTTCCTTTTATCCAGGTATTACAGTAGTGACTGCCCCTTACATCCGGGTACTACTGTGGTAACTGTCCCTTTTATCTAGATGTTAATATGGTGACTGTTCCATTTATCCATGAATTACTGTGCTATCTAACACCTTCAAACAGGCATTGCTGTGCTGTCTCTCATTTTATCTAGGTATTACTGGGGTGACTGTCCCTTTTATCTAGATATAATTGTGGTGACCGTTAATGATTGTCTTCCATCCAGATATTACTGTGACGACTGTCTCTTTTATCCAGATATTAGTGTGACGACTGCCTCTTTTATCCAGATTACTGTCTCTCAACCTGGCAGTGCCCTAAAAAAACTGAATAATAGTCTACATTAGGGGGAGGGGAAATGGAAAGCGGATGCCCGTGAATGACAGGAGTAACATTTGTGAAATATATTGTAGGCGATATTCCCTTAGGCCTGGGATTCTGACCAGGTAGACAACATCTTCCTTAAGGCAACAATGAAGCGGATTAAGAACAATTAAGAACAGAACCCACAATGGCTCAGTGGCATCCCCAGGTATCACCTAAGGGCATATCTCTTACTATATATTTCACTAATGTTACTCCTTCTGTCATTCACAGCTTGATAAGGGTGGAAGCATGTCCACCGAAATATAGTCCTTAGTTTTAAAACAGTGTTTCAATGGGCCTTTTATACTTGAGACGTATCCTGTTTTAACAGATTTTATATATACTATATTATATATATATATATTAATATATTATATATATATATTATAATATATATATATATATATATATATATATATCATATGTATATATATATATACACATATATATATACAGTATATATATACACATATATATATATTATTACATATATATATATATATATATATCATATGTATATTACATATATATATATATATATATATATATAATAATATATATATATATATACATATATACACGCCCATGTTAGTATAAAAAATAACACCAATATCAGAATTCGCCAGTATCAGTAGTATCACCAAATATTAGTACTTGCCCATTCACCAGAATTAAGTATCAGAATCACCAACTATCAGCATCATCAAATTCACCAAAACTTTACGGGCTGCTCTGTGAGCAAGAGCCCGTGCTGACACAAGGTCAACTTAATCAAAACAACAACACCAAAATTCACCAGAAATTGATATCACCACCATAAAATCATTGGCACATTCCCCAAAAATTATTACCATGACTCCCATAGAATCCTCATAAATATCTCCAGTAATGATAATAATCCTCCATAATAATTCCACTTAAATATTCCCCCCGTAATAATAATTCTCCATAGTAATTCTCCGTAAAATATCTCCAGAAAGTATCTCCAGTAAGGGCATTAATATTGCCATTCCCTAGTATTCATCACCATTGCCACACCCCATAACTCCAATATCATTACCACTCACCACCAGGTATAACACTAATCATCACCAATGGCACCACGATTTGACATCACCAGTCATCACCAATTAAAAACAATCTCCATATCACCAATCAAATCCCCATTAAAAAATAATCTCTGTATCCCCAATTATAAACATGGCCTCTATCATTGCGTAAAAGCATTCTCCCAAGCATAAGGAAAACTTGCACCACATTTATATGCATTTCATTTCCATTTTCTCTTCGCAAAAGAAAGAACAAAAAAAAATCTTTCTAAAAGAAACCCTACGGGCATATCATATCATCTCCCAGTGGCTATCAGCTGATTTCATGGCTTTGAACTTTCCTATTCAAGGCCAAACTCGCCCCCCATTACCCCGACACAAAGAAAAAAAAAAAGTTCACCCTCCTGTTGGCACAACCTCATGGAAAACACTATAGTCAAACTCATCCTTTTTGGCCAGTGGGGCATTGGTCGCGGTAGGCCTGGATTTTCCGCACAGTTGCCACAATTCTATAAATACGCCACGACAGTGACGAAGAAATGTGTCTGATATTTTTTATACTAACTAAATATATGGTAATTACTCTGTCTCATAATAAAACTTCATTTGTTTAAGAAGGACTAAGTTTTTGATGGGAGAATTGATATTATTAAAAATAGTTTTCCTGAGATTTGACATAACCGCTGTACTGTTATTTTGCTCTCTGGCCACCTTTCTCGGTCTCCGGACATCGAAGATCATCCTGTGTCACTGAGTCACTGACCCAACATGGATACATCTCCCACTCCTCGCTGCCCCCGCCTGCATAGTCAAGCAAAGGAAATAATTTACAATGTAAATTGGTACTTTTTAGATGAAAAGGCCAGCGGTGTATCTTTGTTACCATTCACTCAATCCCTTGCTCGGACAGCCAAAGCCACCAAAGCAAGTGAAAGGACTGTTAGAGGGATTTGCAGCAAAGCAAACCAAGAATGGTGGTTAGAAGCTGAACACAAGAAACCTGTCTTCCATTCGCCAACAAAAACTCAGCCTGCAACGGTTACTAATTTTGATGACTTTGATAAGTGTATCCTAAGAAGAACTGTATTGGCATTTTACGAGAGAAGTGAAATCCCTACACTCGACAAAGTCACGGAAGAGCTGAAGGAGAAAATATCTTACAAAGGTAGCGTTGAATCACTTCGAAGAGTCCTGTTGCAGATTGGCTTCCGATTTTCTCAAGTTGATGGCCGTAAGTTCCTTATGGAACGAAATGATGTTGCTCTTGCTCGCACGAGATTTTTGAGAGAGATGCGGCAAGTCAGACAGTCCTTTGAAAACTTCGTTTTTCTTGACGAAACCTGGGTCAATCAAAATTACACTGTTGCAAAGTGTTGGACTGACACGGCCTCCAAACAACCAACAGGAGTAAAGCCGCCTACGGGAAAAGGAAATCGCCTCATCATTCTTCATGCAGGAACGAAAGAAGGCTTTGTCGAGAATGCTGAATTTTTTTTCCAAGCAAAAAATGATGGTGATTATCACAAGCAGATGAATGCTGCAGTTTTTGAACAATGGTTTAAAACCCAGTTGTTACCAAACATCCCCCTGAAGTCTGTAATTGTGATGGACAACGCATCATACCACTCGATGGTGCTTGAAAAAAAACCGACAAAATCTTGGAGAAAGGAAGCAATAAAGGACTGGCTTATTAAGAAGGGTGCACATCTACGTGACGACATGCTGAAAGTGGAGCTCTCTGAACTCGCAAAAAAATGAATAATGGAAAGAAAACTTACGTGATTGACACGCTTGCTTCAGAAGCAGGACATAAAGTTGTACGACTACCCCCATACCATTGTCAATGCAACCCGATAGAGCTTATATGGGCGCAAGTAAAAACTTACATATCCAAGAGAAATACATTCAAAATTGCTGAACTTAAGCATTTAGTCAAAGATGCCTTAAACACTGTGACAGCGGAAAACTGGAAGCAGGCAATAAAACACGCTGAGAAACTTCAAGAACAAGATGCAAAGCAAGATATATCAGTTAAGCGATTTATAGAGTCATTCGTCATTAACATCGAGGACAGTCTGAGAGAGAGAGAAAGAGAGAAAGAGTGGGGTGGGGCGGAAGTACCTGGGTAGACGTTGTAACGGTGGAAAAAATGCCCGGTATTCTCGACCAATGCCTCACTGGCCAAAAAGGATGAGTTTGACTATAGCCTATCTTAGGAGCTACCCCTCTGTCGCTCAGCACACACACACTGATAGAAACAACTTGCTGCACAGCAGCCAACACGGTTTCAGACCAAACAGATCCTGCCTATCAAACCTCTTGGAGATTTTTCATAACATGCTTGGTATTTAAGCAAGTAGTAGAGCGATAGACATAGTACTCTACTTTGATTTCCAAAAGGCCTTTGATAAAGTTCAGTACAAGAAACTGATGACAGAAGTTAGAGCTTTAGGAATTGTAGGAGAAACAGCAGACTGGATCGAAGACTGGTTAACTAATAGAAAACAGTGGTGAAGAATCAGAATGGGCAGATGTGACAAGCGGAGTTCCTCAGGGTTCTGTCCTTGGCCCGCTCTTGTTTTTGATTCACATTAATGATATTGATGTAGAGTCAACTAGCAGGATAGCCAAATTTGCATATGACACCAAACTAGGTGTAACTGCAGCAGACCCAGATACAGTTTAAGAAATCATCTAAGGAAAACAGGAGAGTGGTAAAAAGTATGGCAAATGCCTGGATAAATGTAAAGTGATATGAATAGAAACAAGCAACCCTCATGCAAACTGCATGCTGCTTGGGAGTGACATGAATAGTGTAGAACAAGAAATTATTTAATTTTGCTTAAACAAGTGTCATTTGGTCCTAAAAACTCGTTTAAGATATATATACGTATGTATGTATGTATGTGTATATATATATATATATATATATATATATATATATATATATATATATATATATATATATACATTACATACATACATACATTCTATATATATATACTATATATATATATATATATATATATATATATATATATCTTAAACGAGTTTTTAGGACCAAATGACACTCGTTTTAAACAAAATTAAACAAACAGGGAACTTCACCTACCTCGTTCGTTGCAGATCATTCTGGGGTGTTAGCTAAAATGCAAACTAGGCTAATAAAGTAGATACAAAACTATACTTTTTTATTTCCAAATTAGCTAACATTAAAATGGAACAAAATGAATTAGTTAAAGTGGAATAAAATTAATTAACTCTGACCAAAAAACCATTAAACTTCCATTTCCCTCTTCAAATCAGGTTTAATTAAGTACCCCCTATAATCTCACTATGTCCAACTAACCACGCCTTTTTAATAAGTTAAATAAGTCTTAGAGAATCCATTTTTCTATATGGTGACATTGAACCCATTTGAAGTAAAGAGACCACGATTATTACACCACTTTACCCATGAGAGTAAAAATAAAATGTGTGTTGCACCACACTTCTCTTTCTCCCACATATTTTTTATCACTCCAAAAGTTAACTATTTCAAAGTTCTTCTCCACGTTACCTTATTCGATTGGGGGGGGGGGGGTTAGGGGGGGGGGGGGGGGGGGGGTGGGTCTGCAACACTTCTCAATATCTCTCAACACCTCTTCCAGGTTTGTTCCGCACCCTGTCACAAGTAATCAATGAATGCCCTCACTTATCCTATATTAATATATATATATATATATATATATATATATATATATATATATATATATATATATATACACATCGAGGTACAAATGTCCTTTGATATCTAATTCGCTCTACCTTGGAATTAATATATTTTCATAAATGTTAACCGAAGGTGAATTTTTTAGTCGATGAGAAATTCGTCGGCTCCGGGCGCGAACCATCGAACCAACAAATTCAGGACGTGATGCTTCACTGTGCATCTTGAATTTGTTGATTCCCCCTCGGTTAACATATATGCAAATATATTAATTCCTAGTTAGAGCGAATTAGATATTCAAGGACATTTGTAGCTTGATGTATTCATATGAATCACGGTAATGTGATATGATATGTATGTGTATATATATATATATATTTATATATATATATATGATATATAATATATATAATATATATATATATATATATAAATATGTATGTGTGTGTGCGTATGTGTGTATATATATGTATATATATATACATAATGTGTATAGATATATATATATATATATAATATCTATATATACGATTTATATATAATATAATTATTATAGATATATATATATATATATATATATATATATAATATCTGTGTTGTGGGTGTGTGTTGTGTGCGCTTTACAGTTCGCTACATCTTAGGAATAAATTCCAACTCAATGGAAATTATATTTAAGTGCTTCGTCCCCAGCAGGATTCGAACCGTTTCTTGGTTTAGAAACAATGGCGTTCGAATCCTGCAGGGGCGAAGCACTTATAAATCTTATGATAATTCCCCTTAGGTGTGACGTATTCCCAGAGCATAGTGAAATGAACGTTAAATCATGTGTGAAAATGGAAAGTCACTCGTGTTAAGAGTAAAATATTCTCTTATATATATATATATATATATATATATTAATATATATATATATATATATATATATATTATATATATATATACACACACACATATATATATATTATATATATATATATATATATATATATTATATATATATATATATATATATATATATATATATACATATATATATATATATATATATATATATATATATATATATATATATATATAAATATATATATATATGTATAAATATAGTATGTATATATATATATGTATATATATATATATATATATATATATATATATATATATATATATATATATATATATATATATATATATATATATATGATCTTCAGCAAAGGAAAACATAAAACTGCCATTTGTCAATCGTACATGCATCTTTTTAAGAACTCTGGATTTCATCTTAAGACACAATGAATTAGTTATATTAGTTGTAATGTATTCAGCTTTGTGAAAGATGCGGTGATGTAGGAATGCTTAAGTAAAAATGATGAAAACATGTTTTATAATATACGTTTAACAGTATGCTGAATCTTTTCACGTACTCCTTTGAGAATAGCATCTCATTTACATAAATTTGCCGAAGAGACGAAGAATCCCCTTTAAGGTTTATTGTGAAATGTAGAAATTTTCAAACAAGTCCTTAATTTTTACGAAACTGTTAGAGATCCGAAGTGCTCTGTTTATTCTGAGGTTTAGAATCTATGAATTATTGCTGTAATTCAAAATATCTCCATCCCCAGTATGACGTGAATGGTCATTTTTTTTATATAAGCACGAAAAAGTCTTTTTATGTAATTGGTTATTTTTAGCATGTCAACGTTAACCAGTGCTGCGTCTTGGATTTAAAGTAACTGCGTAAATATTTGAAAATGAATACCTTAAGACTCCCACCTCCATTATGAAGAATCTCTTGTTTTTCCTTTCGACTCATTTCCATTTAAATAACATTCTTTCTTGAAAGGAAGGTGTTATTATAGTAAAATGAGATTGGCCGTAAATCATAATTAGTTTTTACACTTCTGCTTCTTTTTCTTTATTTTCTTAACTAAGTTCCCTCGACGTAACCAGTTTGTTTCTTATATCAATGGAGTTCCTTTTCTTGAATTTTCTCTTGCTTGCCATATGCTGCATTGCATCTCGTGGTAGTTGCCCACATGAATCTTTCTCCTTTAAATCCTTCACCATGCTGTACTTCGTTTATGTTAAATTCAGTGCAAGTATGATGACAGCAGTGTTGTCTGCATGATATTCCTTAAGAGCACGGGCAAGTTGGATTATTTACTTTCTTGAAGTTTTTCTTACTGACGCAAAATAATCTAACATGATTACTGCATAGTTTTTATGAACGATCCAGTTTTAGTGAAAGAATTTCGATATGACCACATCAGGAGCATTTCCGTTACTAAACACACTTCCAGATGATAATCACGACTGAATTTTTAGGCAGAGAGTTAAATGTTTTTTTGCCTGTGGAAACCTAGATCCTATGATGTCGCTTACCGTTACATTTTTTTTATATGAAAATACAAAAGGTCATATCTGCAAGAGCTATGGCTATTGAGTCTGAAGGTTTCATGTTCTCAAAACAAGGTTTCTAAGGCACACTAATGAAACCTTCAGACTCGTCAGCCGCTAGTACCTCTTGTGCAGTGCCTTCTGGAATAACAGTTCAGTCTGTCAAGTACTACAACAGTTTCATGTGGACAAGAAGACAGCGTGCTTACATATGCGCAAAAAATTAATAGTAAATTCCATCTTAACAAGAACAGGTTAATAGGTCGTATAGAAAGTGAATACTACATATCTGGGCTCATGAGTGTATCGACTCTCTCCTGTAGAAAACATCGTTCTAATATTAAAGGAAATAAAGCATTAGATAACTGTTTCTCTCAAATACACATTTTTATATGTATTTTTTTAAAGTGTATCCAAAATTTGTCATTTTAAAAGAGAGGGTTTGATAAACTGAGAATGCAAACAGATCGTTCTGTATTTTCCTCTTGAAATGCAGGAGGAGCCTGTTAGTTGGTACGTCCAGAGGTCCGGAATAAGCTCTCTTATTGCATTTAGCACCCTACTACACTCACCATAAGCTGCCTCTGAGCAATGAATGACTCTGAGGGCATAAGGACAACTTGATCTAAGCCAACCAACCAACAAGAACATACTTGGGTAGTTCACTTTTGTGAAAATAAGTTACTTTAAAGTGTTAAATCGTATTCGGGGCTTAATAGTCATGTTGTAGACTGTTAACTTTATTGTATAAAATTGTATTTTCATAATATTGATAGCATATATTGCTTGGAACTGATAACCTTATATTATCTATAAATCAGGCACGCTCTCATTCCTTCTCTTTACACGCGCATATACATGTGTGAATGTTTGCTTTCTTTCTGGATGATGTCATTAGCCGAATTCCCCTTTCCATGACCAGTTGCGACCAAAGAGGGTTGTCTAATTACTGCTTACGTGTATGTGTCTTCTTTCTGGACGGGATTATCGTTTTGATGCCCTCTTCCACCCTAGTTGCGACCAAAAAAAAGGTCGCCTAACTACTACTCAAATGATCCACTTCGCTGATCAAGAGCCTAAGAGGCTTTAAAGCAGCGAACCATTTAACCCGTCCTCGACCTATTTCTCAACCAGACACACTAGCGCTCACACGGTCCTAATACACACACACACATACACTTCACTTTTTTATACCACTGGGTTATGTGTAGCTTAATATTTGAAATGATGAGCATGCCTTTCTTAAAATTAGTCACATACATACATACATATTACTTATATATATATATATATATATATATAGTATATATATATATATATATATATATATATATATATATAGATATATATATATATATATATATATATATATATATATATATAGATATATAGATATATATAGATATATATAGATATATATATATCTATATATATATATATATATCATATATATATATATCTATATATAATTATATATAGATATATATATATATATATATATATATATATATATATATATATATATATATATATATATATATATATATATAGTGAGTGTGTTCGGTTCATAAGGATAGGAAGGACATGGGGAAAGCCATCATCCCAAAAACAGTTGCTGAAATACCATGGAACTAAAAGTCTTTTGAAGTCACGTTCACTGAAGTGAAATACATCGTTATCACCGAGCAAAGCAAAGGGCCTCTGTGAAACTCCGCTATTCCAACCTTACATGTGCTTTCTCTGCCACAAATCTTCTTACTTGCATGTTCATTTTCAGGGAATTTTGCTTTCCAGTTTTGTCTAGATAGCTCATTGTTTAACGTGCCTTTTTTTAAATAATTTACCGAAATATTAAAACAAGGCACGTTAAACAATGAGCTATCTAGACAAGACTGAATTTGAATCAAATATAATTATTGCCCTTAAATATTTGAAGGACTTGACGTTATTCCTTCATCCAGTTGTATTTCATATATGTATGCATAGTCTGTCCTTATTATTGTTTTCAATTAGTTATTTATAATAGCTTATTAGTACAGGAGCATTAGGTCCTAAAACATGCCAACTTGGAAAAAAAATGCAGAAAGCTGATTTTTTTTACTGATGGTACTACAATTCTTCCTCAGTTGCATGACATAAAGTTTACCAAAGTTAACCCTGAGCTTGCTGAGTAATTCAAAATGGCGTGCAAGATGGCTGCCATTAGTACGGAACCCACTTTCTGAACTAATAACGCTAAAAATGGGGGAAAAAGGTTTTTACAAATTAGGTTTTAAGCAGTGGAAAGAACATTTTTCATGTCATTTATTTGATATGTTACTCATTTAGTCATACTTTAATATAAAAAAATTCTTTATTTCCTCAAAATAATGTGGTGTGAGATTTTATGCAATTCAAAATATGATTTGTAGTCGTTACTAACTCTTGTTTTCAATTCTCCTTACATATACCATATACCCCCTCCCTTTCCCTAATATACTGTGATAACCATTGCACGGGGTGGTGAGGAAAAGTGAACTCGTCCTGGACCTGTATAAGCTACTTCCCGTATCTCACTGGTGAGCCGTTCCCAGACACTTAGTCTACCACACAGATCCTTCGTGATTACACCACATTCATCAGACAAGGCTGTTCAGGTACTTTATATTCACACACACACACACACACACACACACACACATATATATATATATATATATATATATATATATATATATATATATATATATATATACATATATATATATATATATATATATATATATATATATATATATATATATATATATATATATATACTACATTAGGTAAAGACTAATTGTATTCAGACTTACTTATTATGCTCTAAATATCCAATCTCTCGGCACCAAAGGCATTGTTTTCCAAATTATTTGTAATCTGCGAATGAGAATTATTTTTAAACTACGAATCAAGAACCAGTGATTTAGTTTTGACTTCAGAAACTTTTCTTTGTTTCAAGGTATGAGTGATGGAAGAAAGATGCCGATGTGTGTTTTCTGCAATGAAGCCATTGACATGGATCAGGGTGCAATGGGTCAAAGGGATTGGACAAAGTCTTAGCAATCAGCAGTGAAATAAAGGGTGGGTTAGACCAGTTGTTAGTAAACAGAGCACTACCAATTCCTATACACAAGAGATGTTGACAGAATTATCTCTTGCCTAAAAATGTCAAGAAAAGGAAGAGAGAATCAGATAACTTTGGTAAAAGATCAGAGTACAAGGCACCAATTCGCAGGTCCTAGACAGACGATTTCGACCTACGAACCAGTGTGTGTATTGTGGAAAGTGTATTGACTATTATAGATAGCAAACAAAACCTCTTAAGAGACGTGATAAAATACATGAATCGAGAACTAAAGACTTTATCCACCTCCATTACAAGAGAAATGCATAAAGAAACTCTGATAAATGGGGCAATGAAGTACATGTGCGTATTCAAAACATTGGAGATACAGTTGCTGCTGAGGTAAAATATCACCATGACTGTCAGGTAAGTTTTCACAAGGGTAGGGAATCTGTGCAAAATCCCACAAAAAGGCCTAAAAGTCGTCCTATAGGGTCAGTTGATGAAGAGAAAAATGTAGGATTTTACAAACTTTGTGAGCTCTTAGATAACAATGATGACCACCAATACACTTTGACAGAATTAGAGGGTCTTTTTGAAGGATTGTTCTGGAGATGGTGAAGTGTACACTGCGAGACAACTAGTCTAAACTACAAGATAGGTATAAAGATGAAATGATTATTATGTGCGAGCAAGGTAAAGAGACAATTTATACATTTCTGAATGAGAGCAATAATATACTGAGACAACATTACAGTAATACTGGACTAACACCTGAAGAAATTGTCGACATGGCTGGAGTTTCTCATAGAAGATGAAATAAGGACAACCATATATGATAAATCCCAGTATCCAAAAGTTTTTGGAGATGAGCAATTATGAGAAGATGGAAGAACGTTTTTCTCAACTTCTATTAAGGTTACTTAGTCATCTCATCAAGGACAGACGCCGTAGGATTGCAATATCACACAGTATAACATCAGCTGCACGCCCCAGATCATTTCTCTCTCCAATTCTCTTAGGAGTATCAGTGTACTGTAATGCTAAATTCGAGTCTTGTGAATTAGTTGATTTACTTAGCAGTCTAGCATTTGCAGATGATTACCGAGAAGTATTACGCCTCTACAGTGCAATGCTGCCTGCAGGAGAGAAAATGTATGAATGGGTTGACAAATTTGTGAATTTTGTATTTGACAATGCAGACATTGACACTCATACACTGACTGGACTTGGAACATGGCATGTTTTGGGAGGCATCGCAGGTGTAACGCCAGCTGGAGAGATTGTGGAAGAAAACTTGCCTCGTTCAACACAAGTTCAGTCCGTTGTAGATGCTGGTAGATTTGCACAGTGGCCCACCAAAAAATACAAAAAACCACAAGTACCAGGTCTCAGAAATGTATTAATCAAACCACTTGAACCTTTCAGTACCAACCATTCCTTCTTGAGATTAGGTATAACCTTAGACAATATCTGGCTGGCCAGCTTCCATTAACACGTGCCCATTATGGAGTGGTTTCAATCAAACTCTCATGAAGCAAATCCACTATGATGTAAGCAGAATAGACATTCTGCCATTCATTAATAACAGTCCAAATCATCCAGACACCCTTTACAGGCTGGGTATTATCCCTGTCACATTTGATCAGCCACTATACCAGAAAGCAATTGAAATAGTACTAGCATCTCCAGACCTTACCAAAGTTATAGTGAGATTAGGTGGCTTCCATCTTTTAATGTCATATATGGGTGCAATTTGACATATAATGGCAGGGAGTGGGCTGTCTGATCTATGGGAGACTGTCTATGGAATCAACACAGTAAAGCACATGCTGACTGGGCATGCTTATGCTTGTGCACTCTGAGCACACATGCTGACAGCCTCTTCTCTTGTTGGGAAGATGCTTCATACATCAACATCTTGTAACACACTCAACTTGGATCATCTTAGAGTTGTCCATGAAAAGCTGCTTGATGGGAAATATGAGGTTGGGACTCTTCAACAGGACTCCTCTGTGGCTCATCTAACAAATGTATTAGATGATCTAGAACATAACCTGATTACAAACTCAAGAACAGGAAAACTGTGGATTGAATATGTCAAGATGATATGTCTAATGCTCTTGTTTCTACGCACTGAAGCTCCGTACCCCTGGTAATTGGGAAATGCATCTATTTTGTGTCAATGCAATGATCCCCATCTTCCATTCTGGTGGACACCTAGCATATGCAAAGTTCCTTGCCCCTCTCTACCACACACAGATGAAAGAGCTCCCCACCATCATGGACAAAGATCAGTATGTTGCATATACAGAATCTGGATACTGGACAATACGCCGGAGTGACCGATTCTGATCTGGGAATTTTACTGACAGACCGTAGAACAAGTTTTAATGTGGATGTTGAAGACTTGTGGAGGTTTGAAGCATGGCCGTGGCATCACAAGCGCACTCAGGCAAGGATGATTCATGTCCTGCCAAAGACTATTCCAATATGTGAGGTCGTTGAAGAGATTTTTGTGGAATTTATTCTCAGACAAGAGATCAACACACTGACATGAGAGCCTACATGACTGAACGTGACAGGAAACACTATATCCATTTTCGAAATTGGTTTGATGACCACTCGCCATTCTCATACACAGGTGAGCACAGTGAAAATCTTATCTCGCTCGCAACTGGTATCGTGGCACCAACATCTGCCAATGCTGAGTGTGCCTTTGAGATGGGAAGGAAATCAGCTGAAAGTGTGACAGGTAAGAATTTTGCAGATGTTAAACTCAAAAGAAATGATCGAGTTTTTACATCAATAGGAGCAGCCAACCAATGGAGTGACACTCCGTGCAAAGTGGTAGAGGTAGATTCCACACTATTATTCATGCGTGTCACATGTGTTATAGAAAAGCAATCTGAAATGGAAGTCTACCTTCAGCATGAGTGTAGTAAACAGCCTCCTGCATTATTTGATAAAGAGATGATGCGCAAGAATACTAAAAGTAATCTCGCAAGTCTCATAAAAGCTTCAGTTGTACCCATCTCAAGTGATGACCTTTCAAAATCCATATTACATTGTAGATGGTGGACATCTACTGCAAAGTGTTCCTTGGCCAACAGATGTGGATGGTTGCACATATGGTGATGTTTTGTAGCACATACGTATGTATTCATACGTACTAAATACCTTTGGTAAATGCACAGTATGTTTTGATGGGTATTATGCTACATCAACAAAATTTGCAGAGCAGAACCGGCGTAGTCTTTTTCACACGGTCTCTGCAGATATATTATTGATCTTGAACATCCAGTCACTACTAATCAACGTTCATTCTTGGCCAATAGAACAAACAGTCACAGCTAATAGAAGAGGTTAAAGTTCAGCTCTTAAGTAAAGGAGTTAAATGTCTACAGGCAGAGGCAGATGCTGATTACATACTGACCAGCACAACCACTAGTTATGCAGAGGTTCACACTGATTGCCCAGTGGTACTAGTAGGCACTGACACTGATTTACTAGTAATGCTCATTGACAAAGTAACATATTAAGAATGCATATAAGATGTACTCACGTAATAATGTCTATAAGATCAGTGGTATGCGGAGGTTAATGCACCATCAGTCCCGTCGAACATTCTTCTAGCCCATGCAATCACCGGATGTGATACGGTGTCTGCCCTTTTTAGCATTGGAAAGAAACGAGCACTTACAGTTTTAGAGAAACCACAGCCAGTGTGACATGTTTGATAAATTTAAAAAGTGTGATTCAAGTCATGATGAGATAGCTAGGGTTGGGGAAAATTTTTATTAAATCTCTACAAGTGTAATAAATCAACATCTCTTGACAAGTCTTGGTACTTATTGTACACACAGAAGGTGAACAAAATGGAGCAGCAAATTGTTAAAGCTAGAGAAGCCTCCCTCCTCCCCCCAACTTCTGCAGCAGCTAAGTAACCATTCATATAGGACTTACTTTACAATACAAGAGTGGCTGGGAAACTCCTGGAAAGCTAGATCCTACAAATTGGGGTTGGTACTACAAAGGTAACGTGCTGACTCCCGTCTTCACTGATAGGCCTGTAGCCCCAGAGCAAGTGCTGCTTATTATATTCTGTGGATGTAAGGGAGGGTTGTGCGAAGAGGTGTAAGTGCCGTAAAGCAGGAATGTTTTGCGCAACCATATGTTCATCATGCATAGGTCCAAACATGTACAAATTCCTGGCCTGCAGATGGTGATGAGGATGAGAAAATACTATGAAACCTGTGAATACGTGTATAATGAATTTTTTGGGGGGTTAATTCAATATCTATGATTTGAATTTTTTTTTATTTGGTTACTAATGGCAAGAACTTGTACATGTTACACTGAATAAAAGAAATCGCATTATATATGAGTCTGGTGTATACTATGCTTGATTTAATAGATATTTTGTGAACTCTTGTATTTTATTTGGATTTTAAATCTCGGAACTTGTAAAGTTCTCTATGTGTCTACTATGGATAAATAACAAAATTGCTTAATTCAATATTTATAATGTGAAGATTTATATTTTTATTTGGATTATAAGGCCAAAACATGTACTTTACATTGAATTAGAGAAAATCACATTAAGAATGAGTCTTGTGTTTATAATGAACGACAAAAGTATTTTTCTCGGTTTATTTCAATATTTGTGATGTGAAAATTTGCATTTTATTTTGATTTTAAAGGCCAGAAAATGTAAACTTTACATTGAATAAAAGGAATCACATAAAATATGAGTTTTTCGCACCAAAGTTCCTTGTTTAATAAGTACTAAACAATGCTAAAGGAGTATTTTCGAAAATTAGCCGCATCGCAGCCGCCATCTTGGATTTTTCAGCAAGCTCAAGGTTAATTTAGGTAAACTTCATTCCACTGAACTTAGTAAGGTTTCAGATAACTTATGTGAAAAATTCAGCTTTCTGCATTTTTTTTCCATGTTGAACCCTACTGCTCCTGTACTATATAGGATGCCTTCTAAAAAGCAACCTTAGTAAGTCTTGTGGCGACATACAGATGAAAACAGCTTTATGTGGGTATTCAAAGTCCGACAGGTTTCTATCGCAATTCGTCTAAACCGTTTCTTCCATCATCAATGAGATGTGGAAACAGCAAAGGCGACATAACATTCCACGGTAGCACTTCACTATTCACTGTAAATACAATTGACAAGATACCATCAAAATTAACTTTCTATCTCTACGTCTCAATCAGTTTTACATCGCCTCAGAGGCGTGATCGGTATGGTCTTGGCCTGCCACCTCGGTGGCCGCGAGTTCGATTCTCGGGCATTCCACTGAGGGGTAAGAGATGCGTATTTCTGGTGATAGAAGTTCACTCTCAACGTGATTCGGAAGTCACGAAAAGCCGTTGGTCCCGTTGCTGAATAACCACTGGTTCCATACAACGTAAAAACACCATACATATTTAAAGGGAATATCACAGTGACAGTAATAATCAATGAAAGCCGTGAAAAGTTTTATAATAATACTTACCATTAGAATGAGGATTTTTGTGATCCCTTATTCTGCTGAGCAAAATGTATTTTATCTGTTCCACAACATGCTTTTTCTAAACCTGTTAGTCATATCTCAGCATTTTGTTAATTTCTCTCTCTAGTCTGTTAGGGATAAGCATACAAGAAAGCTTCATCAAGATCTACACAAGTGCAATGCCTCTATAATTACCATATATAATACACACACACCCGAGGTGTTTCGAAATTAGAGCGCCCCCACCAGCCCCTCACCCCCCATATAAATATATATACATATCCCAGGTGTTTCGAAATTAGAGCCCCCCCCACCCCCCCCACCGCCCACCCCCACCACAGAGCAAATGGAAAGTTATGAAATTTTCTGCTATAGCCTATCTCCAAGTACATTATCTTAACTTTCTATTAAGCTATTTTTCATTTTACATTTCTTGTATTTTCAGACTGAGTGATGGAGTTAGATACAGCCATGGCTAACGACTCTGAAGAAATTAGATGGATTGACCGAATCCATGCTATAACCTTCAGAGAGGCCAGGGGCTTGTGCATCCTTCATTTTATTTTCCTGGATAGCTAAATACATTAAAAGAGATGAATCCTTTGTTAAAAGAAACTGGAACAAAAATCCATTTGTCTGTCATCATAAAAAGAGTGAGAATCTTGGAAGGCCTGAAGCCCTTTCTCAGGAGTCAAAAGACACCATAGCTGAGGCAGTGGGTAGACCAAGAAGGTCTTTATGTAAATTGGCACTTGAACTAGAAACAAAAAGAGGAAAGAAGAGAAGTTATAGTGCTGTATATCGTGAGTTGAAAAGAATCTGGTATCAAGCCATTTCATGTTATCAGCAAGCCCAATATCACTCAGCAACAGTGAGAAGACTGCATGGTTTTGTGGTTCATTTATTAAAGATTGGGATGAAGCTGACTTTCTCCATGTTGCTGCATCAGATGAATTCTTCATTTACACAGTCAGGAAGCCAAATCATAAAAATGACATCATTTGGGCGGCAAAGTTGGATGATATCAGCGATGACGTGCGCTATCACCAAGTTGTGAAATTTCCTGAATGTTTGGGAATTTTTCTCTGTTTCACAGCCAAACGGTTAATGTGGATCATCAAAGAAAAAGGACAGTCATGGGATGGCGAATACTTCAGAGAAACTCTGCTTACTGGTAGAGTATTTGCTTTCCTCAAAGATCCTGAAAATGTGTTATCTTTTGAAGAAGTCACATTTTTGCATGATAAGGCTCCATGTTTCAAGGCTCTTCAGACACAGGAGCTGCTTCGAAACAGTGGTATTGATTTCTTCTTGTCAAGTGAATTTCAGGGTAGCTTCCCTGACCTTAATGTGTGTGAAAAAAATTGGTAGTATCTTGAAGGATTCATGTTGAAGCACGCACAGTGAACTATGATGGTATACCAATCCTCAACGACCTGTGAAGAGAGGTGACCGAAGTGCTCAGGGAAATGGAGTTTGAGTCTCAGCTTTTTTGTGATTTGCTGAAATCATACCCTTCAAGAATGCAGGATGTGGTACAGGCAGATGGAGGTCACACAAAATATTAAATACTCAGAGAGAAACTTAAATACCTGTTCTAAATTACTTTTGTTTTTGTCCATATCAATTTTAGTTTATGCTGTAGAGGGGGCCTCTAATTTCGAAACACCCTGTATATATGTGTGTATGTGTGTGTATGTGTTGTATGGATATTATCAGTAGAATTATATATTATATTATATATATATATATATATATATATATAATATATATATATATATATATATATATATATATATATATTAGATATATATCTATAAGTGTGTGTGTGTGTGTGTATAGTTCTTCTGATAATATCCATAGAACATTAGGCTGCTTCCTTGAGCAGGAGGTACTTCCAGAGAAAGGACAAGACAATGTGCAACATTCACACACCAGCCGTAGACATGTTGGCGAAATCCTTGTACAGAAAACTTCCATAACATAAGCGGTTTCAAACTTACTCAGACAGCTTATCAGTAGTTCAACAAAGGCCCTTACGCACACTGTATCCTGCAGGCAATCTCTTCTCTCTTCTTGTATGTTGAAGCCATTTCTTTCGAACATAATTTTCATACCATTCATCCAGCCCTTCCAGGCCTTCCTCTCCTTCAGTCTTAATTAACACTTCCGAATTCCCGCTCTGTCCAACAGCCTATCATTCTCCATTCTTTCCACATGAAGGAACCATATCACCGCCACCTGATCCTTGCTTTTGCTTAACTACTCTTCTTTGCTACTACTACCTATTTCCACATTTTTTACACTTAATTTTCATGCCATATGTTTATATGCATATCATGAATGGCAAGTGTCTTCCAATAAAATTTATTCTTTTCTTTCATATCAAGATCTTAACGACTTTAAATTCGGATTCATTTTAGAAACCTAAAATGCACTTTTTATCTAAAGACCTGCTTTAGATATATTTGATGTGTCAAGGAGAATATTGTAACTAGGTTAATGACGTCAACCCCTCTTTTTCTGTCAAGTAGCGTCCCACTGAAGTTTTTTATGACCCTCCCCCTTCCTCTACAGTAGTGCTTTTTAACCTTTCTCTCTCTCTCTCTCTCTCTCTCTCTCTCTCTCTCTCTCTCTCTTTTCACTATACCCTCTCACTGCCTGGACCTGGATACGGCAACTCCTCTAGCCCCTCAGATTTTCTTAATCATCTAGTGTACTCTGACCGCCAAATGAATCAATATGAACTTGGGTGGGGCGGGAAGTCTGTTCCAGGGGAGTTAGGTATTAAACCGCAGCTCGGAATAAGGTACCTAAACGTAAAGGGACTATTGATGACAGCAAGTCTGACATTGGAGTTTATTAACTGTTGTCACACAGAAGTTGTGCAACAATACACATAGAATATTGTTATTTGGAGATAACCATAATTTTTTTCTACAATCGGGATTGCTGAGGTGGATTTTTGAAATAATAAACTTGATTGCTTACTTCAATTTGAGTTTGTGAGAGAATGAAAGTAGTCATTCTGCTTTCACGTTTTGATGTTTTTGCACGTACCTTCCATGAAGCATGAAATAATAAGAGAACCTGCAATTCGACAAGGAAATATTAATCCCTTTACTATAGCAGCACTCAATGGAAACAAGAATTGTTCTTTAGAAGTAAATCAAATACGTCCTTACTCTAAACAAAAGTACTAGGTGCCTTAGTAATGAGTTTATGCAAATTTAGCTTATTTATTTGTGGACCTGATGCAGTAGTTTTAAGGTTAGCTAAAAAAAAAAAGTGTGACGGGCGAGAGAGGTTTAGCATCCAAGTATGTTTAAGGCCGACAGCACCTATTCACTAGCACTTGCATGCGAACGGGAGAAAGTAAAATTGTCTTTTCCGAAGTATGGTCGATGAAGCCAGACATTAAAAAATTTTGCCACCGGTGCTGCTTAAATAAGTATTTAATAAATACATGAAATTATGTATCTTGACGGACTCAAATATCGAATTTTAGTGGTACCCCCTACATTTAGAACCGCCTCCTTACAACAGTAGGCTTATGCTTTCGGTATTACTTTCTATAGTAGGATATCAAGTCCTTGTGAGATCTCTTCCCTGAGCATTTCATAAGTAGAGAAGAAAATAAAATGGTAATTAAAGGCACAACCTTAATCATTTGATCATAATTATATTGTAAAAGCTGCAGTCAGAATAATACGATGGAGGATGCATGAACGTATATACACTCTGTGTACTTGTATTAATTATAAAATGAATAGGTCTGCCTTTTAGATTTCTCCTTTGTTTTTATAGGGTAAAGCGATAAAAGAGAAGGTTTCCCAGAGGCAGGTCATGACAGAAAGGTCTTACAGAGAATGAGATTGCTTCATAACAATTAATAACACTTGGCGTCAGCAATGCAATACCAGTTATTAGCCTTTAGATCAAGCAAAGTTCGTTAGATCTTTTGTTGCGGATTGTTGCCTTAGAAGTGTTCGCGATCAATATTAAATTTGGTTTTATTTCCCCAATTTGGCATACAAGAAGGTTGTCTACCGAATCATGGAAGGTAGACACGGAGAAAACCAAAAACATTCAGTGACACATGATTTTGATTCTTTCTATTTTGTCGTATTATATATATATATATATATATATATATATATATATATATATATATATATATATATATAATATATATATATATATATATATCCAGGTTGAAGAGGTAAAGGCATGTCTTTCATAAGTATTGTTTATTACACCAACGTTTCACATCACATGATGCATCCTCAAGGGTAGAAATAATATATTATGAATACTAAAACATCACTCACTCATAAAAAAAATCTAAAAAGGCACAACAAATATTTGACATTTACAAATAGAAATTAAAACGAGAACTCGAAAAGAACACCTACCAAGGTAAGAGTTAAAAAGTGACTAAAAAGGCTGAGTGAAAATAAACATAAGAAAGATGACTAAAACGAACGTGGAGAGTAAACAAACAGGCAGTTATGCTAAAAATAGTTGTGTGGACGACGATTGGGTGTTTAGTGTACGTTTTTAGCATAACTGCCGCCTGTTTGTTTACTCTCCACGTTCGTTTTAGTAATCTTTCTTATGTTTATTTTCACTCAGCCTTTTTAGTCACTTTTTAACTCTAACTTTAGTAGGTGTTCCTTTCGAGCTCTCGTTTTAATTTCTATTTGTAAATGTCAAATATTTGTTGTGCTTTTTTAGATTTTTTTTATGAGTGAGTGATGTTTTAGTATTCATAATATATAATTTCCAGCCTTGAGGATGCATCATGTGATGTGAAACGTTAGTGTAATAAATGATACTTGTGAAAGACATGCCTTTTACCTCTTCAACCTGGATGTTGGTCGGGTCTGCTACCCCACCCCTATGATTCCTTGTCTCTCTCTCTCTCTCTTCTCTCTCTCTCTCATCTCTCTCTCTCTCTCTCTATATATATATATATATATATATATATATATATATATATATATATATATATATACCTTGGTAGGTGTTCCTTTCGAGTTCAGGGTTTAATATATATAATATAATATTATATATATAGTATATATATATATATATATATATATATATAATGGGTGTTGCATGTGTGTGTATGCATGTCCGACATACAGTTTGAAACACGTTGAGCAATTTCAACCAAACTTGGTATACATACTACTTACCATCTGGGAATGAACACCGTGGGGTTAAGACATCACTGGCACCAAAAGGGGTCCAAGTGTGGGGAGGGGGAAATGTAAAATTACAGAAAACGACAAATATTAGTGTCTAATCCATAGTTTTTTATGTTGCTGAGATGAATAGTGACACTCCAGATGGCCTTTAAGTCCAAGTTCAACCCCTGGGATGGGAGGTGAAAAACGGGTGGAAGGGGGTGAAATGTAAAAATAACTGAAACGACAAATGTTAGTGTCTAATCCCTAGTTTTTGAGGTTGCTGAGAAGAAAAGTGACACAATCAATGCCCTTTAAGTTCAAGTTGAGCCGCAATAGGGATTGGGCTGAGTAGGGGGTGACATTTGAAAATAGCCAAAAACCACAGATATTGGTGCCTAATCCATAGTTTAAGAAGTTGCTGAGATGATTGTGACACTCCCAATACCCTTCAAGTCCAAGTTCAGCCTTGATAGGAAGTGGAGTGATAAGTGGGTGGGAAAGGGGTGACATGTAAGATAATGGGGTGACATGTAAAAAGTAACTGAAAACAACTGATATTAGTGTTTAATCCATAGTTTTTGAGGTTGCTGAGGTGACTAGTGACACTCCTGAAGCCGAAGTTCAGCCCCAATAGGAAGGGTGGATGGGGAGTTGGTGTGAGAAGCAACTATCTCAACAGGAGAGAGAGAGAGATTTTTTTGGTTGCAATCCAAGATTTCCCGGGTGGTGCCGGGTTGGGCAGCTAGTATTATATTTAGCCAAGGACACAGAAAAAATAAAAGAATCAGTAATATATATATATATATATATATAATATAATATATATATATATATATATCTTTATATATATATATATATATATCTATATATATATATATATATATATATATATATATATATATAATATATGATAGTTGTGTGAGAAGCAACTATCTTAACAGGAGAGAGAGAGCGAGAGAGAGAGAGAGAGAATTTTTTGGTTTTTTAGTCCGAGATTTCCCAGGCAGTGCCGGCTTGGGCAATTAGTATTATATTTAGCCAAGGCCACAGGAAAAATAAAAGAATCATTATATATATATATATATATATATATATATATATATATATATATATATATATATATATGCATGCATGCCACTCATGCATATATGTGAATATTCATATATATGCATGTGTGCACACATATACGTATATATATATATATATATATATATATATATATATATATGTGTGTGTGTGTGTGTGTGTGTGTATATATACATATATTAATAATATATTATATATAATATTATAATATAATAATATATAATATTATTATATATATATATATATATATATATATATATATATATGGATATATATATATATATATATATATTATATGATATTGTTATGAAGTGCCAAGTATCTGGTTACCATTCATCGACTGTTACCTCACAAAAGCCAGACACCTGAACCATCATCACAGGTATTAAACGACTGAATACTCTAAAGGCAACAGTGATCCCTTAACAACTTACCAGTATTGCAGAAAATCAGACTAAATTCATCACAAAACAGGTGTGAGGTAATCTTGTAACGTAATAAATTAATCAAACGGGCATCACTTCATCAACAACTTTAAAAAGTCTAAGTATTCCGATTTCCCTTTTCAGATAACGTCCTACAGTACTTCCTTGGTTCTAAGTCACTTCAAGTAAATTGAAGGAAAGCAGATCAATTACCACTCTATGTTTCTACCTAACATAATCATAATCATATGCAAATATATGGTATA
>NC_087204.1:65641527-65676527 GCF_015104395.2 Macrobrachium nipponense
TTTTCTTCCATTTCACTAAATACTTGCTAAACTCGTTTCATTTACCACATACAGTATCTCTCTCTCTCTCTCTCTCTCTCTCTCTCTCTCTCTCTCGTGTATGGTCTCATATGGTTAGATATGCCATAGCTTAGGTTATAACATGTATGTACGTATGTTGCCATGGTTTATTTAGCTACGCAATGCAATGCTTTGCGGAGTGGTGGTGGTTATAATTTTTCGCTCCATTTTGCATTGAATGTTCACTTTTCCAAGGTGCAGAGGTTCATTCGACGGCAGAGTAATTTGAAACTACTTGAGGAGTCATTTCAAACTAGCGGGGAGTCGTTGGAAACTAGTTTCAAATGACGGGGACTAGACTGAACCTAGTTTGAGTTGACTGGGGGAGTCTTCTGAAACCGGGAGTCATTTGAGCCGGTCACAACGGGCGGTACTGCCGGTACATAATCTGAAAGCATCCCATACCGGTTATAAAACTCTGAAAATGAATAAATCATGATGAAAGTTAACTGAACAAGCAAGGGAATCCCATCCCATCCGAATGAAAGAGTAAGCAAATGGGGATGCACTTGTTCTCACTGCGTGACGTGAGAGCATTGATTTATCTATCCAGTTGGGTGAAAGTGAGCTGGTGTGATAGAAGTAAACCAGTATCCCCTGTAAATTCCAAGTAATCAGTGTATGATGGCCGCAGCTTTGCTTTCATTTTCATTTGTCTTGTAAACTAACATACGTTATATTTATATATGTTGATCTTGATAGTTAGTGATTCAATTACACTCTAAATGGTATGTGCGCGCGTTAGTGGGTTCCTTTGTCAGGCACTTCTTTGAAGCAACTTCAGTTGTAAGCGGAAAATTATTTTCCAATACATACCGGAACTCATTTTGACCCCTAGGAGTATAGACCGAATCAAACTTTGTGTGCTGCAGTCTCTATTTATTCATGGTTGTAACAAAGTATTATTGGTGCAAGATCATGTGCCTACATCTGACAGGCGAGCTCCGGTTACATGTAAGTTCAAACATTCCATGATTAACGGTTATGTATATTATAAAGTTTAGTGTGTTTGGTAACACTTGTACATATACTCCGAGGTGATATTTAACTGTGTATCATTTTTGTGTAAATGTGCTGTCGTTGAAATAACTAAAACTGAATAAACGAAATAACAAAGTCCGTGACCCTCCTCAATATTATTCCAGGTCTTTCTACCGAAGTTCATTCTCCCCTCGCCCTCTGTGGGCATTATCCTTTAATGAGTGTTGACTCGGCCGCTTTATTTCTAGGTATAAAGAATGAATAGATAACACGAAGAAAATTACCGTCCATACATTTTATAAATGACCGTCATTTTTCTAACGACTGGTTTCACTCAAATGTAGCTATTCTCTCTCTCTCTCTCTCTCTCTCTCTCTCTCTCTCTCTCTCTCTCTCTCTGTTTCTTTATTCAGTTGAGTTTATCACGTTTTTTTACTATCATCAAGTAAAATTCTCTAGTTACCAGATTAGCCGTTACCTCACTTACCCATCTCTAGAAAAAAATTACTTTTACTCCATGAAAACAAAATTATGAATATTTTTTTCTTTATTCACGCGTTCATTCAAAAGTAATGATTTTGATTTTGGTCAAAGTTAATCGAGCTATCCAGTATAAACGAATTGAGGTATTATCTGTTTCCGTTCCTCTCGTGCTCTCGCAGCTGGCCCCCAAGGTACGCCTGATTGCATTTTGCAGTTTGCGTACTGATGGGCCTGTTTACCCCAGGACCCACTCTTAGTGGGTCCTGGGGTAAACACGCCCACTAAGAGTGGGTCCGGACCTCAACGATGCTCTTGTCTTGACCAGGTTGCCAGTATTGGATCGGATTTCGAAGCGTGGCAAACGTTTTGCAGCTTCTGTCACGTAAGACTTTTCATGAGTTAATAAATTACGATATTCTGGGGAAAGGGTCAAATGTGACTAGAGATACTAACTTCACCGGTAAAGGATTGCTAGGACCATAGAATAAAAAGTAATTATGTTTTAACATAGTTGATCCATGACTTTAGGAGCGAGGCTACATACCCATAAAACATTCTTTGTCGTTATTTGTAATTTCCGCCTTTCATTAATTGCGTAATTAAATGTTCAACTACGAAATAACAATTCTTCTCGGTGTTTTTAGTGATTAGCCTAAGGTACGATCTGTGACTGTCTTTATACATTAGTTTTATGGGCGATATTACTACCATGTCATTAATCGGGGATAAAGAATGACAGTAGTTACATGAATTACTGTCATTCAGTGAGCGATGAAGAAAATATGAATTATACTCGTAGGTGTGTTAGTTGTGTAATCTTTGCCATGAGGGTTTGTTTTGTAATTGGCCAATCATATTCACTTCATGTAAATCGTTGTGATTCGCGATATTAAAGCTTAGGATAAAAATATATTTTTTAACGGCAACTCTCATCCAACCTTTTTTGAGGCACAAAATCCTTTAAATACACAAAGTTAAATGGCCATTTAATCTTACTTGACGATGATATAAATCTAGACTTTTTGTTAATTTCAGTGTTTGTGACCGTTGTTTCTCCTACTTTGCTTGAAGTTTGTTCTTTGTAACAACATTAGCTGTTACAGGAATTAAAACGGCCGTAGACTCAAGTCCGAATTCAACTCCTGTTCTTTGTGACCTTGATCTTTCTGTGCATAGTAATGAACATTTAAAATTGCATAGCTTCTTTTTTTATTTGCTTGGAATTTTTTTAAAGCTAAAAAAGGTTGAATAATACTGTTGAATGTTACTTACGAGATCCTAGCATTAACCGGCGTCAACGATTTTGAAGTTTATTTGAAAATGAATCACAGTGCAGAAAACAGTGTGACTTTACAAAGTGATGCAAGAATAGGAAATGGAAATAAACACACCCTTTTTTAGACACGAAGCCCACTTAATTAGTACATGTGAGCTGTCACATAGTTACCTGGAATAAATTGCTGATTTCCATCGGTAATCTTCTTGTTATATGTTCCCAGGAGCCAGGGTCCTGCTTGTTCCCAAACAGTTAACATATTTTAGAGATGCCTTCCTTTCCAGGCATACCTTACGCATCTGGGCAGCCACTCGCCCTCACTTCCACCTCAGTTTCATACCATTTTTCAGTCTCATAATTGTTCTCCTTACATCTTTAACCGTTAACTCAGCTTTTGATTATTTCTATTTTGCAGAATTTAAACTCTTCGCGGACTTGATAATTAGTAGTCACCAATCTTAGAAAAGGTATATGTTAAACTTGCCTATTTCCTAGCGAAACGAAAAACTATTTCTTTCCTCGAATTTTTCCGTCCATCAATTTTCAATTTGTGAAGGAACAAAAATCTGAATAGTCATGGAGGGTTTATTTACATGGACAGCCCTGCATCCAAGCGAGATAGCTAGGTATCCATAACCGTAAATATGGAGTGAATGGAACGCGTGGCGGTAAAACGATTTTAGGTATCAGGACTGGACGAGCATTAGGAGTTTCACATCTCAATGACCCATAAATATTTCGGTTGGCTATATTGGAGTAGAATTTACGTTTAAACTTAAACGTATAATTTGATATTTCATGTTCCTCCAGATATTGTTGTCATAATTTTGTTCCTTCAGAATGACTAAATATTTACAGAGGAAGGTTATGAACAATAGTACATTTTTCAGTCTGGAATTTCATATTCTAACTCTGGGGGCTTTAGAAAGAAAGTTCTTCCTCAATCCTATTAGATACTTTTTAATATATTTTCCATCAACTCCCGTTACGAGAAAGCCAAAGAGATTAGTTTGATTTTCTGTTACAAAGGTATGATTCAGTGAGGGTCTAATTGGATCAGGGTTTGCAATATCTTGATCACATTTGAATATTTTCTTTTTCCATTTCTCTCTATTTTTTAAATAATAAAGTTTCCATTCGCCGTTTTTTTTCTGTTTGACGTAATTCGTCAAAGTTTCACTTACACTAACGCGTGTATTTTTAGTTATTGGTTGATGCAACGATGGGGTAATAACCTTTATGCTGGTTTCACTGAACATTAAAATGGCCTCACGATGAATGAGCATTTAAAATCATGAGACTTTGTCTATACAATACCTCATATGTGATTCGGATGTGTGCGCATTTTGGATTATAATGATGGGAATAATTTGATGGTACTGTCAGCGTAGTGATATATGTTAAAAAAGTTGCAAGTGTACAGATATTTCGTAAGCCTGCACAAGTCGACCTGTGAAGTAGCAGAGTAATCCGAGAATTCTGCATTTTATTAAATTGTTTATATTTTAATGCATCGACACGACAGAGGAATTATTCAAAAAGTTTTTTCTAACCGTTTTCAATAATAATGGTAAAAGTAAGTTAGCCTTAGTTTTTCGACTTTTATATTTGCAATTGTTTTCAGATTTACGCATTAACCTCTTCCACTCTTGAACCATTCAGCCCCCTCTATACTCTGCAACCATCGACTAATCTTAAAAGTAATCATATTTTTCACTGGACTTCATTATCTCCAGGCAGCTTCTCCCTGTTGGCATCTCTATTGTGGAGATGTGTTTTCTCCATAATTTACCAGCTTGAGTTACCCCTCACATTCTTTTATCATTGAAATTCCTTGTCGCAATCACTTGGTACTTTATTGATTTTTTTTTACACCTGTAGACATTCTTATCCCTATCATACTTTTGCACCTCGAATAATCTTTTCCTTTTATGAAATTCTCATTTCCTTGTAGCACTACCTTTTTTTTTATTCACGTTTTTAGTCCATCTTCCTGTCCTTTTATAAACAAAACACTTCATTGTGGATCAATGGATAAATTCTATAAACAATTGTTTACATACTTCCCGTGTACTTCTGCCACTTCAATGTGCGTTAACCTTAGCCCCTTTTACTCGTATCTCCTTTTGTGCTCTTTTTTCTTATACACATATCTTGAAATTACATTATTGTACGCATTTTCACTCTATACTCGATATCGAAAGCTTTTACATGTTTTTTTTTTTTTTTTTTTTTTGCTTGAACTGCATACTGATCAGACGCAGTGAATTTCTCATCGTGATACTGTGATATCTTTCAACTTCTAAATTCTCTGTCCTAATTCAGACTCACGCACACTTTGCTTCATCTTTTACGTTTTTTCACTTAGAATGCTGAGGGATATTTTCCCCAGGAAACCGCATATTTACAGCAATCAAGCCCCATTCTGAGCACATTTCCACAGGACCTTCCATTTTCATTTACTTTATACATTTCCTTGTGAGAAACTCTTAGCATATATTCCATGAAGAGGTGTTATGATTCGGGGTTGAATATTCTAGTGAACGTTCTAATAAATTAATGAATATTTTTTTTATTATTGATTTTATATGAGATTAATTATATATTATTATGCGTATATGTGTTCATATGCGTGTGTGTGCTACATCTTCATCCTCGTCATAAAGTAGCTGCTGGCTATATATTTATGCAACTGAACAAAGAACATTTTGTGAACATAGGTGATATTGCTTTGATTAGGTTCATTTTAGTCTCAAAATGAGCTTGCATGATCAGTGTTACGTGTTTCAGGTGATATTGCATTTGTAACTCCTCTTTAACCAGCATTTTTCCGTTTTATTGTTGATAAATTGATTAAGAATTATTATTTCATTTATTTAGTAACATCCACGGTTACTTCATCCACAATAAGAAGTTCAGTTATTTCTTTTTTTCATCTTTTATTATAATAATCCAATTATATTTCAATAATTTACATTATTTGAATAATTCTCTTAATACAAAAATATAAGTATAAACTTAGATAACATTTTGCTACAAAAACATTATAAATCCAAATCAAAACATTTAGTTTAAAAATTCTTTAGTTACAGTCTTGGAAATATTGCTTGTATATCTACATTTAATATACACCCTTTGTGATTCTAATTTATTTTTCAAAAGAGCAGTTGTATTTAAATAATATGCCCTAGAAAACTCAAACTAAGGACGAGAAAAACTTTTTTTTTCTGCAATCAGTAATTGGAAGTCAAGACGAAAAAGGAAAGCCATCGGGTAGCTTTGCTTACTTTACCCTGGCCTTGTTTGGAATATTGCTCTCATATTTGGGCTTCTTCATCTTTTGCCTTTCTCTTTGATTTCAATCCAGTCGAATCAAACACAGCCACTCTCTCTCTCTCTCTCTCTCTCTCTCTCTCTCTCTCTCTCTCTCTCTCTCTCTCTCTTTGCGAAGCCGTTTCCTCCTTATTGTTAGACACATCTACATTGGACTTAAGGGACTTGTTTCATTCTTCCTCACAGCACTTCTCACATTTCACCATTGGAGATCATTCATTCTCGGACTACAGCTCTGTGAATGTTCTTCATCTTAACTACCAAGCCTGTCTTGCGATCTTCCTTCCTTTTAAAGATAGGTTGGCTCAATCGTTTCTTCGATTGACCTTGCTCTTTCACGTCATTTGTCACCCCAACCAAGCTCTTACCCACTTTATCTTGTTGTATTCTAGCCGGCTGTAGTTTATCTGAAAAGGTGAGTTCTTACCAATAGTATGTATATATATATATATATATATATATATATATATATATATATATATATATATATATACATCGAGCTAAAAATGTCCTAAACGACATCCAATTCGCTCTACCTCATCATTAATGTATTTTCATATATGTTAACTGAAGGGGAATTTTTAGTTGATAATAATTATTTCGTCCTCTCGTGGCTTCGAACCAGCGCTTAGCGGACACAGGAGAAATCAGGACGTCAGTGACGTTATGAAAATATATAATATAATATATATATATATATATATATATATAATATATATATATATGTGTGTGTGTGTGTGTGTGTGTGTGTGTGTATGTATATATATATATATATGTGTATATTTACTATATATATAGATATATATATATATATATATATAGTATATATATATATATATATATATATATATATATATTATATATATATATATAATATATATATACTATAGCACGAAGGAACATGTGCTTCAGAATATCAGAAAATCCACGTAAGAATAAGTTTCCAAATACAGAACTAAACCTGAATCTTAAATGTGCTTTAGGCTATGATTTATCGTATTCTATTGCTAACGACATTTCGTGCACAAACATCATCTCAGAGATATCCAAACTGGACAAGAAAAATACAACTGCATCAACTTTCCTACGGTTTACTTCAAATACCCAAGAAAATGCCGAATTTCCCAAAAAGGTTTATTGATGGAATTTAAGAAACGAAGAAAGATAAAAGTCTGCATATTGCCAAAGCTGGTTGTTTTGTAGAAATGGATAAAATTAGTTATGTGGAAAATAATTGAAAACGTATTATCTGATTCTAGTACTTACAAAAAGCTACGGAAAGATCCTTTAGCTGATGTCATAAAAAGTTTCAGTTCTAAAATATTAACTACTAAGGGGATTCAGTTCAATAAAAAAGAAATTGACGACAATTGGCCCATCTTTACCTCACATGTACGGAATAATCAAGGCCTGTAAAAGTTATTTTCCCATTAGGCCTATGATCAGTTTAATCGGTTCTATTAATTTTAAACTTTCTAAATATCTAGTTAAATTACTACCACCTAACCTGGGTACTATTTCAATTTCCCTTTTACAAAACTGTGTTGATTTCTGTGCTAGATATTCCTGTATTGAATTATCCAATACGACAAATTAATCAGCTTTTATGTGACATCTTTATTTGCTAATTTTCCTACTGATTACTTTTTTCAGTATTTATCATAACATTTGGAGTTGTATAAACTAGAATAACATGCCAATGACATTGTTCATTTTATATCCTGTTGTTGGAAAATTGAAAATTTACATTTAATGGTAATTTTTTTGAGCAAATATTTGGTATGGCTGTGGGGAACCCTCTTTCACCACTTATGTCTAATATTTACATGGAGTTCCTTGAGGCTTGGCTTATTTCAAGAAATTTATTCTCTAGGGTGATTTGGGTTAGATATGCAGACGATTGTTTTGGTATTGTAAGAGAAAATGTAAATATTCTTGCTTTCTTGCCTACAATTAATAACCTTGTGCCATCAATAAAATTTACAATGTAATATAAATTAAATAATTGTATATAATTTTTGGTTTGCTTAGGTATTAGAAATAGCACCAATTTTTTAAAGTATACAGGAAGCCCACGAATAATTTGTCATATATCCATTTTCACTATAGCCATGCTAAACAAGTAAAGGTGTCAACATTTTCCAGCATGTATCTTAGAACTCTTATAATTTGTAGTCCTGAATTTTTGCAAGATGATGTTAAAATTATTGATGAAATAGAAAATTAGTTTTGTTACCCTCCATATTGTTTTGGAACTTTTGTAAAATTAAAGCAAAAAGATATATTACAATTAAACCAGTGTTTACAAAGAACTTCAGAATATTTTCTGTGTTCCATTTCATCCTAATTTCATGCCAACAGTACGCATTTTAAACACTATTAATATTAACATAGTATATGAATATAATAACATTTCTAGGAATTAAGAATAGCCCACCAAATTCAAAACAATATTGTATTCAGTGTTCCTTGTAAAGAATGTAATAAGATTTATTTTGGTCAAATGTTAAAAGAACTGAAGGTGAGATGCTCTGAGCACAAATATATTATATCAAGAGGCTCAACAAATAATGACATTATGGATCAATGGCTTAAGACAGGCCATGCTATTATCTACTATAATTCCTCGATAATCTACAGGGTCAAAGGAATCTGTTGTGGTCCATTGTTATTGAAGCCACGTCGACAAGGAATTTATATCTCCATCCTGGATTATATCTTGATCTTCTTTCTTTGTCTGTTTTGCTTAAAGAACATGCCATCTAGATTAACAAACTGTAACCCTGCCCCCAGGTTACATACTATAACCCTGCCCCCTCTCTGTTTTTGTATATAGAGGTCTGTAAACTTCTATTGTATTCAGTATGAACTAGAAAATGTAGAATAAATTACAAAAGTACTTGTTCAAAGTCCCGCTTTTCACTCACCTTTATTAGTCAATTGTGTGATATCATATATATATATATATATATATATATATATATATATATATATATATATATATATATATATATATATATATATACCGACTGGCTACATAAAAAACTCGCTATGTGTGCCAACGTTACACGACAACAAGTCTCATTTTCAAGGCTGAAATAAAATAATAAATATTGTGTATTATAAATAAGGATAAATTATACAATAATCTTTTTATTTACAAATGCACACAAGGATAGATTAGCCATTGCTGGGGGTACCAACCTGTATAGAAAGGAAAAGAAGGGCGACTAGATTGTGGGTAGATGAAAAGCAAAGAAGCCACATTCCAGTCGCCCTCCTTCTTCCTTCTATATAGGTTGGTAACCCCCCGCAGTGACTAATCTATCCTTATGTACATATGTTTTTGAAGAGAATATTGTATAATCTATTTGTATTCATAATCCCAATATTTATTCTTTTATTACAGCCTTGAAAATGAGACTTGTTATATTGCAACGTTGGCACACATAAAGATGTTTGCATGTACAGTCTGTTTCCACTACCCTCTTATCTTCGTACATCTGACTGAATAAGCTCTCTCTCTCTCTCTCTCTCTCTCTCTCTCTCTCTCTCTCTCTCTCTCTCTCTCTCTCTATATATATATATATATATATATATATATATATACGTATATATATATATATATATATATATATATAGAGAGAGAGAGAGAGAGAGAGAGAGAGCTTATTCAGTCAGATGTACGAAGATAAGAGGGTAGTGGAAACAGACTGTACATGCAAACATCATTATGTGTGCCAACGTTGCAATATAACAAGTCTCATTTTCAAGGCTGTAATAAAAGAATAAATATTGGGATTATGAATACAAATAGATTATAATCTAGATGGCATGTTCTTTAAGCAAAACAGACAAAGAAAGAAGATCAAGATATAATCCAGGATGGAGATATAAATTCCTTGTCGACGTGGCTTCAATAACAATGGACCACAACAGATTCCTTTGACCCTGTAGATTATCGAGGAATCAGTGTTCCAGTCGAGCAGCCAGACCTGCAGCCAAGGAAGAGCTCATTACAACCCTGTTTGCTGGTATAAATATTCCATATATATACCATTAGTGCCATTCACTCCTTTGAGATGGTAGTGAGGATACCAAATTGCCGGGATAATAAATGAACTTTGGGCAGCTGCATCATAATTTACCTGCTGAAAGTTAAGAAGACACAATTTAAGCGCCGTAGCTACAGTGAGAAACGATCAAAAAGTAATAATTAAAACACATTACAAATAAAATTACAATAATCATAATAAATTATAAATAGAAAAAGATAAAAATTATAAACAAATCGTAAAAATCAAAACAATAACGGATTTGAATGAAAAAATCCTAAATGAAAATTTGGATAGAAATAAAACTCATAAAGGCTAACAAATTTAAAGAGTACAAATGATAAAAAATTATATATAATATATATATATATATCATATATATATATATAATATATATATATTATATAAAGGGTGTTTTTGCCACGAAAGAAAAAAATATGAAAAGCGAGATAGCCAAGCACTTTCGGTCTAGTTCGACCCTTCACTCAGTTATGCCTGAGTAAGGGTCGAACAAGACCGAAAGTGCTTGGCTATCTCGCTTTTCATCATTTTTGTTCCTACGTGGCAAAAACCTTTATTTATACATAGCATCACGTTTTATATACTTCGTGATCAAGTTATTCATATATATATATATATATATATATTATATATATATATATATATATATATATATATATATACATATACACATATATGCATGTATGTATGTAAATACAAATACACATAATATATATATATATATATATATATAGATATATATATATGTATATACATATATATATATAATATATATATATATATACACATATATATATAGAGGTTGGAAACCCCCGCAGTCATTAATCTATCCTTATGTACACATACTTTTAAAGAGATTATTGTATAATCTATTTGTATTTATAATCCAATATTTATTCTTTTATTACAACCTTGAAAAATGAGACTTGTTGTCTTGAAACGTTGGCACACATAAAGACGTTTGTATGTACAGTCTGTTTCCACTACCCTCTTATCTTCGTACATCTGACTGAATAAGCTCTCTCTCTCTCTCTCTCTCTCTCTCTCTCTCTCTCTCTCTCTCTCTCTCTCTCTCTCTCTCTATATATATATATATATATATATATATATATATATATATATATATATATATATATATATATAGAGAGAGAGAGAGAGAGAGAGAGAGAGAGCTTATTCAGTCAGATGTACGAAGATAAGAGGGTAGTGGAAACAGACTGTACATACAAACGTCTTTATGTGTGCCAACGTTTCAAGACAACAAGTCTCATTTTCAAGGTTGTAATAAAAAAGAATAAATATTGGGATTATAAATACAAATAGATTATACAATAATCTCTTTAAAAGTATGTGTACATAAGGATAGATTAATGACTGCGGGGGGTTTCCAACCTCTATATATATATGTATATATATATATATATATATATATATATATATATATATATAGATATATATATAGATATATACTATATATATATATCTATATATATATATATATTATGTATTTATTTGTATTTATACATACATACATGCATATATGTGTATATGTATATATATATATATATATATATATATATATATATATATATATATATATATATATATGAATAACTTGATCACGAAGTATATAAAACGTGATGCTATGTATAAATAAAGTTGTGCCACGTAGGAACAAAAAAATGATGAAAAGCGAGATAGCCAAGCACTTTCGGTCTTGTTCGACCCTTTACTCAGGCATAACTGAGTGAAGGGTCGAACTAGACCGAAAGTGCTTGGCTATCTCGCTTTTCATATTTTTTCTTTCGTGGCAAAAACCAACCTTTATTATATATATATATATATATATATATATATATATATATATATATATATATATATATATATATATATATATATATATATATATATTATATATAATTTTTATTATCATTTGTACTCTTTAAATTTGTTAGCCTTTATGAGTTTTATTTCTATCCAAATTTTCATTTAGGATTTTTTCATTCAAATTCCTGTTATTGTTTTGATTTTTACGATTTGTTTATAATTTTTATCTTTTTCTATTTATAATTTATTATGATTATTGTAATTTTATTTGTAATGTGTTTTAATTATTACTTTTTGATCGTTTCTCACTGTAGCTACGGCGCTTAAATTGTGTCTTCTTAACTTTCAGCAGGTAAATTATGATGCAGCTGCCCAAAGTTCATTTATTATCCCACAATTTGGGTATCCTCACTACTATCTCAAAGGATGTGAATGGCACTAATGGTATATATATGGAATATTTATACCAGCAAACAGGGTTGTAATGAGCTCTTCCTTGGCTGCAGGTCTGGCTGCTCGACTGGAACACTGATTGGAGGAGCGCAGCTGTATCGTTGTCTGAGCAGCAAACCTTAGCGTTCTCCTGATGGTGATCAGCAGGAGATACGTTTCCCTGATTAACACTGAAGAAAGGCGTGGGCCTCCTTATTGTGAAGGCAGCAGTGTTCTATGGTACCAACGAGGATTGTGGTATTTCTCATGATCTGCTGGCACTGGACGGCAATTCTCTTAGAGAGGCAAGTTGTTGCCCTACCCATGTAAGAATGGTGCTATCCATCCTTAGGTAGGCCTTCCCTCCCATCTTCAAGGGACCAATGCTGAAGGAGTGGCTGTTGTTGGGTACTGGGCAGTCCTAGTCCTTCTATCCTTATTATAGAATGTAAAGTCGACTATTGTGTCTACTTCTGTAGAGATTGCACGAGACCAAATAATGTTCTTCAGGGATGCCTCATCCTTTCTTATACTCCATATATATGTATCACCTGAAGAATAATTATATGGTCTTAGTGGTCACCTGGGAGGCACGAATCCCCCATTGATTCCACCCATCGACACCTCTCGCTACTTGTTGATAAGAATATCCATTGTCTGGGTGACATCCTCAAGTTTGTTGGAAGAGGCACATCAGGTAGGGCAGTGGGAGAGGGCACAGATAATGTAGGCACTTATGTAAGATCCGGAATTATTAGGGCACTCTCCATTACCATTGCAGGAGAACCAGATGTTGAATGGTTTTCTGTAGACCTTTGTCTCGAAGCCTTGAGTAATGCTGGTAACATGGACACGGAGGAGGATAAGTATTATTGAAATTTCTCTCGCACATGAAGTGGGGGACTGTTTCTGTTTCAAATATTCAACAAGTATCTTCCCGTTCTTCCTCTTCAGCAACATTGACAAAGGTGTTATAAGTGTATCTTATTCACAATGATGACACATTTGCTAAAGTTGTCAACGAGGAGGAACTTGAGACACTTCATCAAACATTTGAAAAAAAAATCAGTTCTCCACTTCACATGTGCCAGGATTGTCGATAATATCATCCCCTTCTTGGACGCCTGTGTTACTAGCACTCCCTACAGCTTCGAGGTCATCTACAGAAAACCATCCAATGTGGAGCTTTGCCTCAGTCGCAATGGTGAGTGTGCTGATAGCTTTAAGACATCGACATAAATGCCTAATCACCTGTGCCCTCTCCTACTGCTCTTCCTGGAGTGACACCTTCAATGAACTTGAGCATGTCACCCACACACTAGCTGACAATAGATATTGTTATTGCTAAGTCACAAGGGTGTCAAGAAATGGCTTTTACAGGTGGTATCAGCAGGAATGCTGTGAGGCCTTGGAGATCACAAGGGCCATAAAATTATGCCATACATGATATAAATACAGATTATGAAAAGGACAAGGTAGCAATGAAGTACATTATTGGGACTCATGTAGCCTCTACCCAAGTAGAGACAATGGTTGATCTTACAGTATATTATAAGGATCGGAGGATAACCCAGTACCTCATGAGGAACAGCCTTTCCATCAGCAGTGATCCCATGAAGAAGGGAAGGGTGGTCTACTAATTAATGTGCTCTGAGAATGGATGCTACCTTTCTTTCATTGGAAGGACAACACATCTCTTCTCTAATGGGATCACAATCCATCTACATGAGGGGGTGGTATACTATTACTGCATAAAAGAATATAACAACAGGCCCCAAAACCAAATCATGAAGAACACCGCAGTCCACAGGGGGCGACATGGACCACGGCCATCTTCAGCGGAAACGTACTCTTAGTTTACCCAAGAAACCCTCCTCCTGCTGACCAGCATCAGGAGAACAATGAGGCTTACCCAAGATAACGCTACAACCGCCCTCTGGGTCAAGCCACGAGCAGAGGCCCCCACTGCCAACCAGTCAGAACCCCTGTCAGGCAGCCAGATTCATAGCCAATAGGAGAGTTCCCCGAATATGACAAACCATCAAGAATTACCCCATTATTCATAAACCAGTGTTGTGGTACAAATATTCCAAATATGTGTCCCTGGTGCCATTCATCCCTTTTAGATGGTAGCAAGGAGTACCAAAGCATCAGGTTAATAATAATTTTATTATTAATCAGAAAATGAAACCTATTCATATGGAACAAGCCCACGGGTCATTGACTTCCATAATGCTCATTAGGAAGAAGTAAAGGAGTTAAAGTGAAATACATAAAGAAGAGATCATACTTATTAAAAAAGAAAAAATAAATGTAATAAATTAATAGATAAATAAAAATGTATAAAAACGCAAGAACAATAGTATTAGTGTACTAATATATTGATTTGCGCTTGAACTTCTGAAGTTCCAATTGCATGACATCCTCTGGGGAGGCTGTTCCACAGTCCAGTGGTTTGAGGAATAAAGGACCTCCGGAACTGAGAAGTTCAACTGCAAGGCACATTTACTGCATATTGGTGCTGCTGTTCAACGAATCTGGTTACTCTCAGCAGGTAAATTGGATCAGGGTTCAATTGTAAATGTGAAAGAACTCTGTTGAAATATAACTTATAAAGAAGTGACAAACAAGAGACCATCCGTCGATAGTCCAAGTCATAACTGCAACCATTATGAAACAGAAACCTACCGCCACAAACCAGACGCCTTCTTGTTTCACGATGGTTGTTGAGTGGGTGCCTGAGATCATTTGCTTGTTCGGTCTGTTCCTGTCTAGCCATGGCATCTCGACGGATGTTAGGTGGTGTGATGATGGCTAGTCTATACAAAGCTGGCAGGAGTGTTGTACTCAGTGTGCCAGTGAGTAGTACTAAGTATGAGTATCAGTTACGAAGAATACTTCACGTTAAGTTAGGAATATAATGCTTACAACTTATACGTGCAAGTATACGAGTAAGCTGTAGGTCAGATCACACCTTGTTTTCCCTACTCTCTTGTAGAGCTGTCTTTATCCATTTCTCTAGTGTATTATTTTTTATTCATAATGATAAAACAACTATTTATATGTAGACCACAATAATAACCACAGTATAAAGGTATCTGACAATGTTTACGTAGCTATATCGAATTGACTCTTCAGTGAGCATTTTCCGCGTGTACAAGACTATAAGTAAAGCCCAAAAAGCAAGAAAAAGATATGTATTGTTCTTTCAAAATGTAAGTTGTTTCATTTACCAAAAATGAAAAAAGGGAGTTTTTTTAATAGGAGAAACAACCTTAGCTGAAAACTGTATAATCACCTAGTTTAGCTTCGATTATAAAAAACCAGAGATATCAAGGCCATTTTAAAAGAGAAAGTGTTGAAGTGTTTCAAAAAGATTTTTTTAACATTAAATGCAATGTATATGTAGTTCTGGGTTTGTTATAATGTTTTGTAAATAATTTATTGAATAAAAACTTAAAGGAAAAAAATATATATATAGCTCAGAGGTTGCTAACAGGATATTGATACACTTGAAAAAGTATAGTATTTCATTACAGTATAATAATTTTCAAATGTCAAGTACATAACATAGAGAATGTTTCGTTGATGCTGTAATGTCGCTTCACTCGCAAAATACCTGTTCATCCAAAAATAACTCAAGTTGTGTAATGATAGAGGAAATATCTTTCTTTGAACTTAATCCAGTTTGAAAATAAGAATATGCCCCAGGTAAATTCCTTACTTTGTTCAACGTGTAACAAAAGGCTCAGAGATGAGGCAAAATCCTTCGTAACTGGAGAGCAAGGGATTCCTTCCTTCAATTTCCAGTTGTGTAAAGCAAAAAATACTCTATGATACGAGTATCCTATAACCAGAGTACTTGTCCACATCAACAAAACGGTTTAAATTTTCAGTACCACAAAGAAAGGAAGACTATTGATATTCGGTGGTAGCTTCAAATACTGGAGTAGTAACTGGCAATTCAGGGACTTCGGTTAAGATAAAATCTGGTTCCGTATAAATATATGGCTGTCGGAGCTGACATTATGATACACATCTAGACATTGAATCTGCAGATTTATTTTTTACAGAAATAAGATTAAACCTTATACGGTAAATTTCACAGTCTCTGTATATTATTAATTCTATGTAAAACAAAAGGAAAGTTTTTATTTAATTTATCAAACTTTAAAGATGTAGAATTCAATCAATCTAAGGCACAGAGAGAATTAGTATAAACAATAATATTCCCAATTTCTTTGGGCCTTACACAAGAACGGTCAGATAAATCTTCATAAATATCCGGAGCTCACTCAACAATTAGATTTATGGCATGTAGTTCAAGGCAGGCATCGATTCAATCTTTAGTTGTTTGATGACTACATTGAAGACCAAAAGGTAACCTTAAATTCTTGACAGCCACTAAAGAACAATCACTTGGCTGACATTCTTGTAGAAAAAAATGTATTGACAGGAAATTAACAATTTCCTGTTATTTCTTATGTTTAGAGAGTAAGAACATAACTTTGGGTCTAATGTAGATCCAGAATACATGCGCTGATTATTTGACAAAGAACTATAATTAGCAGCCTTAATTTAAGGTTGTATAAAGATACTACCCTTCATTTTGCAGTGTCTATCGGGTTTAAATATACGTAGGTGTATGAGTCAGAAAAGAATATTGAGGATTCTTATCTTTAAAAACATCAAGATCACAGATGGGTTCATGCTGTTTAAGCTTTTAAGATTAGACTTCAGTATTAGTTCAGAAAGTCTTTCGGTTTTAGACAACAAATGGGAGACTTTGCCATTTCATAACAAAGGAACCATAATTCGTCCATCAGACTCACTCTGATGAATGACTTTAGTAGAAAAATCAACCAACTGATTATAAGGTTCGAAGCTTTCATCATTATATACATTTTGATCATGAATCAACGACTCCATTCAGATTCTGAAAGTTATCCAGTGCAATGCTGCAGTTGCCTCTCCATCAATTTACTTTTATTATTGATGACCGAAAAGGAACAGTTTACTTCAAAACCGTTATTATGGTTACAGTCAGGCAGAATATCAATTCTTGTGTTTAACATGCACAGTAGAAACAGACTCAAAGTTACTTTTAGGTACAAAATTCAAAGTCTTTAGTTTAGGATTCAAACATGTTAAATTGTTCAACATCAAATCGATAACCCTGTAATTGATGTATACTTAGGGATCAACATCTCCAAATATCACGTCTGTAACTGCTAAACAATGGAGAGAGTTTATACCCTCCAATAGCTGAACATTATCAATAAATAATTCGATAGTATTTATTTATAAAACCTATTGAATACAGAATAGAAGAATATCTTTCTATAGATGGTACCTTATATAGGTGGTAGTTTATTTCAGGATAAGGTTACCCAGAATTTATATGTGATTGCTTTATGTGATATTCTACACTTATATTTCAGTAATTATTGACATTCCACGACTTTACCATTTATATATATTTTTTTTTTATTTCCAATGGAAGAGAAGCCGAGCATTTGAGAGGAAGATCCCTGTGGTATGCCCTTAATACTTGCAAATGATCAGACCATAACAAAAATATAGTTTTTCAAAATTTTTAACTCAACTATCTTTAACAAGGTGATTACAGTCTTCAGATTCTCATATTTTCAACAGTTAATTAGCAACAGCTATTTCGGGAGGTTTTCAACCTGTGTAAACTTATTACGTACATGGACACGGCCATTAGAAATAAGTGGTTTGTGTGGACTTATATACGTCAAACGTGTTTTTCAAATATATATATTATATATATATATATATATATATATATATATATATATATATATATATTATATATATATATATATATATATATATATATATATATGTAATGTATTGATTGTAATAATATTCCAAATGCTTATTGGAGTGATCACATCGTTCGGCTGTGATTTTTTGTGAAAATGAATCGAGACTGATTTCTTCATCATCGGTACTTAAGCTTCACATTAGGCTTATCCCTTTTGTTTTTAATATTGATCTCGAATTAGGGATTTTTCATACTGTCTAGTCAATGCTCTCAACATTAGTAACATTTTGCGATTTCTTTTATTTCAAGAGAAATGTGGCCGTATTTTATTTGCTATGCATACTACTTTCTTCTTACTTCCCAGATGATACAGTAGATTCGTGAGAATATTTTATTAATTTATTATTCAATCTTTTTCATGGAAAGTTTCCCGAACTGAAATTCTTCAGATGTGTATGTATGGAAATAGGAAAGAGATTCGGGAGTTTGATTTCCATATTTTCTCTTTCTCAGAATTTAAATTTTTTTCCTGAGTTCAATCTGAAATTTGCATACATTTTCTCTAAAAATATCCTCTCATCACATAAGTCTGTCAAGTAGAATTCCTTTCAAAAAATTCAGACTTAAATGCACGCTAGGAGAGAGAGAGAGAGAGAGAGAGAGAGAGAGAGAGAGAGAGAGTGTGTGTGGATGTGTTTATCGGTTGCCGTACAGAGGTTTCTAGCGAAGGGCCGGGTTGGTCGGGTAGTGTGTATATATAATATATATATATATATATATATATATATATATATATATATATATATATATATATATATATATATATATATATATATGTGTGTGTGTGTGTGTGTGTGTGTATAATTACTATAAATATGAATGGCTTCTATCTTTTTTTCCACGTATAAGTTTTTCCCGCTTCACTTTTGTTGTTCCGAACTTTACCCGACCGCTCCCTGGGAAATAGGGAAAGCGAGAGAAAATGAGAATAAATTTTAATTTTCTCATAACCAGTGAAATGGAACGACTCTTAATTTTTGAACACTAGAAGAGAGAGAGAGAGAGAGAGAGAGAGAGAGAGAACTCCTCTCAGGATCCTCACCAAAACATCATCTCACATTTACCAAGAATCCCTAGATTTCATTTAAAATGCTAAGTATAATCTCCCCGCTTTCAGCTGAACCGTTCTCAATACCCCTTTTACATAGTCAGTTGAAGTTTCTCACTCTTTTCTCCGCCAATATTGTGCCAGGTAATGGCAAAACAGTGACGATACCGCCGGCCTTACAAAAAGAACGGTTTCCAGTCTGACATCTCAACTTTTGTCTCTTTTCTTTGTCCTGTAAAAAAATTGTGTCACCGGGAGTGTCAACAGTGTTTTTTTTTTTTTTTTTTTTTTTTTTTTTGACAAATTAGCCTTACACAAATAATTGTATCCTGATTTTCCTTTTAATATAGACATTGCATTCTAATTAGTCATTCACGGCTAATTTGTTTTCCATAAAATCATTTGTAATACCAAATGTTTTGTTATACATTCTTCATGATTTAGTAACACCTATCTCTCCCTCTCTCTTCAATTATGGGTAATAATTTGAAAACTACTTTTTTTATTGGAGAATTAATGTATATTAGTTTTCCGTCCATTAACATAATTTCATTTTGTTTTCTCTCTGACTTCGTTTGTATCACAAGGACGAATTTACTTTGTTATTTATTATCTTAATGGAAGAACGCATGTTAGATGAGTGCCCACTCAGGTTCCACCCACTCTTTTATGGTAGGTATATTGATAACACCTTCGCCTTATTTAAAAATGACTGTGATATTGACTCGTTTTTAGCACACGTTCATACTAAACATAGTAACATTAAGTTTACCGTAGAAAAAGAGGTGAATAATCAAATACCTTTCTTAGGGATAGTGGGTCTTTTAATACATCTGTTTTTAGAAAAAAAGACTTTTACTGGTTTAGGATCCAGTTTTTATGATCTTAAACTTAACTCTATTTTTAGTTTCTTCCACAGGACATTTTTTTATTACATCGAACTAGCAATCCTTCCACCAAGAAATTAGTTTCCTTTCTGGATATTTTACAAATAATTGCTTCCCACAGACCTTGTTTTTTAAAAGCTCCGTATGTTTCTTAACAAACAATTCGCTAGTGTCGCCAAACCCTGTACAGTACCAAAATTAGCTTTATATGCCAAATTCCCTTTTTTACATGATAAATCGTTTCGAAAAACGTTTGCATAAATTGTTCATAAACATTTTAGTGCCATTAATCTGAAATTAATCCCATTAAACCCACTAACGATCGGTTCCTTTATCAGATATAAAGAACGATTAGACCCTCTTTTGACCTCCCACGTGGTATATAAGTATACTTGCCTAAGTGTAACTCTGGGACATATGTTGGATCCACGAGGAGTTACTGCGGGTCAGAATCGACTCTCATCCAACATTCCAACATAAGAAACCACTCAAAAAATTGTAAATTATAAATCGAAAGAAGTGATTTCCGTATCATAGACCAAACAAGCAATGTGTATGAACTAACCACCCTTGAATCTTTACTTATTAAACAACTGATTCCCCAGTTAAATACCCAGACCTCCTTCACACAACTGTACCTGAGTTAACTTTTATTTATGTATTGTCATTCTACCTTCTGCCTTCTCTGCATAAGGATGGTTAGCGGTCTTTGGTCTTGTTTTTGTTTCTGTGTGTATTTTTTTTATTCTGCGTTGCAATTTGTAAATGTGATTAAATTTTAGAATAATTATTAGAATAGTTTTTTAAGTAATTTTATTCATTATCTAACAGATTCGAAGATGTAATAAAGTTATTTTGAAACGTAGGAAATAAAGAATTATAATTAATTACAACTTTTCTATGGTCCACCTTCATGCTGATGTGTCCTACTGGCCGTCGCCTTCCTCTGTCTTTTGATTTATATATATATATATATATATATATATATATATATATATATATATATATATATATGTATATATATATATATATATATATATATATGGTCCACCTTCATGCTGATGTGTCCTACTGGCCGTTCGCCTTCCTCTGTTCTTTTGATTATTAATATAATATATATAAGATATATATATATATATATATATATATATATATATATATATTATATATATATATATATATATATATATATATATGTATATTATGTGTGTGTATGTATATATATATATATATATATATATATATATATAAATACATACACACACACACACACATATATATATATATATATATATATATATATATATATATATATATATATATATATATATATATATATATATATATATATAAATCAAAAGACAGAGGAAGGCGACGGCCAGTAGGACACATCAGCATGAAGGTGGACCATGGAAAAGTTGTAATTCATTATAATTCTTTATTTCCTATGTTTCGTAATAACTTTATAACATCTTCGAATCTATTAGATAATGAATAAAATTACTTAAAAAACTACTCTAATAATTATTCTAAGATTTAATCACATTTACAAATTGCAACGCAGAATAAAAAAAAAAATACACACAGAAACAAAAACAAGACCAAAGACCGCTAACGAACCTTATGCAAAGAAGGCAGAAGATAGAATGACAATACATAAATAAAAGTTAACTCAGGTACAGTTGTGTGAAGGAGGTCTGGGTATTTAACTGGGGAATCAGTTGTTAAATAAGTAAAGATTTAAGGGTGGTTAGTTCATACACATTGCTTGTTTGGTCTATGATACGGAAATCACTTCTTTCGATTTATAATTTACAATTTTTTGAGTGGTTTCTTATGTTGGATGAGAGTCGATTCTGACCCGCAGTAACTCCTCGTGGATCCGACATATGTTCCAGAGTTACACTTAGGGCAAGTATACTTATATACCACGTGGGAGGTCAAAAGAGGGTCTAATCGTTCTTTATATCTGATAAAGGAACCGATCGTTAGTGGGTTTAATGGGATTAATTTCAGATTAATTGCACTAAAATGTTTATGAATAATTTGAGCAAACTTTTTTCGAAACGAGTTATCTTGTAAAAAAGGGAATTTTTAAGTATTTTGAGAATATACGTACATAAAATTTTACCGCTTAAAGGTCTACATATGACTTCTTGATACCAATAAATATTAAGCCGCAAAAATATAGCTTGTAAGTAAATCAGCCGATGAATGTCTATCACTGTACTTAGGCTGAATGAACTTATTAGTTACAACCCCCCTAAGTTGTTGTAACTAATAAGTTCATTCGGTTTAAGTACAGTGATAGACATTCATCGGCTGATTTACTTACAAGCTATATTTTTTCGGCTTGATATTTATTGGTATCAAGAAGTCATATGTAGACCTTTATGCGGTAAAATTTTATGTACATATATTCTCAAAATACTTAAAAATCTATAAATTGAGACCAAAATAATGACAAATATTTCCTGAAAATCAATTTCCCTGTGATAGTACAGAGAACGATTTAATTTCATAGAGCGTGGCTCTAGCAAATACTGACTCAGGATTTGAATTTATGATGTCAATAAAAAAAACGATAACGGGAGTTAATGAACATCAAATCGCTTTTAAAACCTAAACCAGACGTCGAACATATGCGACTATATTAACATCACGTGGAAATCTAAATTGAAGGAACACATCTATCCAGAACCTTGAGCACCCACCACTTGTGCATAAGATAAAAAAAGTAACCTCGAAAGCTTCCAAGCTTAATATTACATATGATATATTTATACGCACACATATACATACGTACATGCATACATACATACATGCATATAGATATATTATATATATATAATAGATATATATATATATTACATACTAACTATATATTATATATATATATGGAGTATAAAAATATTATATTACATGGCTTACATAACATGACAGACATAAATACATTAATATATATATATATATATATTATATATGTATTATATATATTATGTAATTATGTATGAATGTATGTATATAATATTTATACGCGCATATATATTTATATATATATATATATATATATATATATATATATATATGTGTATGCATGTATGTATATGTGTGCGTATAAATATATCATATGTAATATTAAGCTTGGAAGCTTTCGAGGTTACTTTTTTTATCTTATGCACAAGTGGTGGGTGCTCAAGGTTCTGGATAGATGTGTTCCTTCAATTTAGATTTCCACGTGATGTTAATATAGTCGCATATGTTCGACGTCTGGTTTAGGATTTAAAAGCGATTTGGCGTTCATTAACTCCGTTATCGGTTTTTTTTATTGACAACATAAATTCAAATCCTGAGTCAGTATTTGCTAGAGCCACGCTCTATGAAATTAAATCGTTCTCTGTACTATCATTTGGAAATTGATTTTCAGGAAATATTTGTCATTATTTCGGTCTCAATTTATAGGCTTTTAAGTATTTTTAGAATAGGTTCATAACTCCTATCTGTTTGTCAGCTTGTTATAAGAGAGAGAGAGAAAATAGTATGACCGGCTTAGGTTAAATTCTTGTTACTTTAAGTTGTCGTTAGTTATGACTCGTCTTCTATGGAATCTAAAATTTCACCTTGCCACCCGCTGTGTTACAGAACGGGGATGAAAGTGATATTTCAGGTTTTTCATTTCCCTTAGTATTTGACTGATATCGAAGATGTCATTTTTTTCCCGTTTTGACCAGTTTGAATTTAATATTTGTTACTGTCGAAATACCGTATATATAGTATTTATTAATATGATACTTATTCGAAAAAATTTAGAAATGTGCCTTATGCTTTTCTAGCGTATGAAAATTCACACAATTTAGAACCATACCTTTGTATATGTAAATGTCGGCATTGAATAACGCAAGTGTTCGACGAATGTAAAATACTTCCTTTGAACCAGCAGAAATGCCAGTGCAGGATATAATTTTACGTTGCTCATCCCAGCAGTCAGTGGAAACTAGAACACTCGACCTGCTAGTAACATATTTTTAAAGGATCTAAATGTCATCTCTGAACGACCGAGGTTGAGAGTCCATTCCAAAGTCTTGATTTAGATGTTTGATCAGTGTTCAGTATTAGACAATTTTCCATCTTACAGAAATACGGCTGCCATCCCAAGGGATAAACTAGAATAATTTCCTGAAATTCCTAAATTAACAGCTAGATTTCTTCCCTGTTCTTGTTGTCTCCCCTATCCTTGTCCATCAGGTCCATCAGGCGAAATTGTACTGCTATCCAGCAATGTGAAGTTCATTACCATTACAGCAAGAATGTGTTTGCTATGTTCTGATCGTTCGTTCTGGCAACATTCACTTTACGGTGTAACGTCTCTGCCTTCATGGCAACTCTTTTAGGAGAAGGACACTCCAAAATCAAACCAGTGGGTAGAAGGGGCCCTTTAGCCTTTGCAGGGAACCCTTCTTAGAGGTTACTCTGAATTCAAACCTTCTTCAACCTTGTACTGTGCCATAGTCATTGTACCGTGGCCTTCCATGGTCTTGGGGTTGAGTTCCCTTGCCTGAGGGTACAATCATGTATTTATCCTCATTTTTGTTCACTTTTCTATTTTTTTTATGAGAAAGCAAAAGTTGCGTGTTGGATTATCAGGAAAATGCCTCCATCTTTTTATTTCTAAATCCATCCTGATTGTCCTCCTCCAGGTGTTGTGGCAAACCTGGTTGATTTCATTTGCCTTCCAAGGTGCGCCGGCCCCACCTATTCGGTGCTTTTTAAAATGACATATGGTGAGGTTTATATATACTTTCAAAAGAACTTTTGTAAATAATGTAAATACTGTTGTTCACTGTTCTGTTGATTTTTACAATGTTACTGCTGTTATGAGTGTACTAGTTTTGATACTGATTTTATGTGGTTAATTTTAGTCTTTCAGGAGACATTGAGCTGAACCCAGGACCTTTTACTCATAACAGTAAGAAAAATTGCAGAGTACTTTACTCAAATATTCGGGACTGACGTTCACATTTTCTTGATCTCCAGAGTTGTGCCCATAACACAATTTGATGTTTTAATCCGAGTCTCCTGTAAGTAGTAACAAGTCAAAGGTTGAGTTTTTAATCCTGGTGTTTGATGGTCCTGTCCTTATTTATCATCGTAACATCCCACATGTGCAAAGTATGGCTGTACACGCTAAGGCAGGATAACCTATATATCGTCAGAAAAATTAGGAGTGTAGTTGCCATGAAGATCTTTGTTTTAAAATTTTCATCAATTTCAACAATGTATACATATTTGGGTTTGTATAATTATATTATTATATATTATATTGTTTATATATATATTAATATATATATATATATATATATTTTTATATATATACACACATACATACATACACACATATACATATATAAAGCGGAACCACGAAAATTCGAACATGATGAATGTATAAATAAATGTAAAAGCCAAAAATTCATGAACAAAAGTGAAACGATGGAGTGCTCCAAGATCTTTCGATTCAACGTCCTTTACTTAGCAGACTGACACATATGAGAACATGAGTGTACTTGGACGGCTCGTATAAATGACAGATAGGGACTATAAAGGGAAATAAGTACCCAGAATCCAACACACCTTCCCAAATTGTACCTCTGTTTTTGGGAAGGTTACAAATTCTCCAGGTGTGTTAGATTCTACGTAATGGTTTCCCTTTATAATCCTTATCTGTCATTTATACGACCCTTCCTTGTACATTCATTTCTTATGCATGTCAGTCTATTAAGTAAGGCGGGCCACTCACAGTCGATCTGGTCGTACGATGAGAACTGAGTGGGAGGAGACCAAAAAAATAACTGCAAACTCACGTTACTGCTCGATCTGAACAAAGTAGTCAGTCTTAAGTTGGCAGCCACACAGTCCGGACGTGGCGGAGGAAATATCTGATAATGAACCATATATGCTCTGACTGTGCCGTTGCAGCCAGTATAACAATGAAAAAAAAAACCACGAAATAGAATATTGGGCCAATGATTGGTTGTTAAAGAGAGAAAAATACAGTTAGCTCCCAGGGATTGCTATGATAAACGTGAGGGTGGACGAGGCAACATTCAATTTTGTAGGAAAATAACGGTCGTGGAAAAGGACACATACGTAATGAAATCCACAACGACCTATGAAAAGCCACGTGCCACAATACCCTACTTAGCGACTGACTGTTCTTATCAAGATATAAAATTGATGTGTCCATATCGCCCAAAGCTCTTGGAAGAGTCATCCTGGGGACATGTTAAGCTATTTGGACTACACTCTCCTAAGACTACACAATAAAGCTAAATAAAACTCATGTATACATATTTGTATCTTTGATCAAAAATAAACGTGCTTTTAGAAACTCAAAATAATTGAATCTTTTACAAATATACCAAACAGTTTGTAGTGTATAAAATTAGTGTAGGAAATTATAAAAGTGAAAAAGTAATAAATCTTTGTGGAACCAGTCATTTCGCTACACTATTTCGCAATCAGCACCAAGTACCTACAAGAAAATTATGAGGGTGTAGGAAGGTTTCATTGCCTCCCATTAGGATTTTACTATTGCATTGTCTCCAGTTCTCTTTTAAATCATATATCATTTAGGACCTTTTTAGCATATATTCTTATTTCGTTAAGAAATATCCTCAGTTTATTTTCTTATTTTTATTTTACTTTGGAATATAACTGATTAACGTCCTGAGCAAGGCACCAATTTTTTGTTTTGTTTTGAGAGATTACTTCATGTATTGTATAATATACATTACTATTAAAAACACACACACACACACACACATATATATATATATATATATATATATATATATATATATATATATATATATATATATATATAATTACGTAATTTGGTACTTTGAATCCTTGTCGTTAATCCAGGATCTAGAAACGCTACGTCCTTCAGTCTCCAACATCACTGTGGTGAATGAGTTTTATGTAATTTAATTTTGTTTAACTCTCATAGGATGAATTGTAATTATATAAAATTTTACAAAATTCAATATGTGTAGAAATCAGAAAAATATGTATATATATATGATATATGATATGGGGGTATATGTATATATATCATGTCTAAAGTACGAAACGTCTTATGCACCACTTCCTGATTTCTTACATGCCTCTACGTTCCTTAATTCTTTACGATATGAAGGTCTTATATTTATTTTTTATCTTCTTGTTCACCATTTCTTTCGTTACATCAGGAGACTTTTTCTTTAGTTTCCAAATATCGATTGATAAGCTACAATTTTTTTGTGTTTGCCAGAATATTCTTTACTTTTATATTCCACAGACATTGCTACGACTTATAAATCTCGAAGAACCCCGTCCAGAACTCTTTACCTATCGAAAGTCTGACATGTTGAACGATATCCTCTTCTGTGCCGTTTCATGGTTAATGAACCTCCTAGATCAACAAGCCTCGTCGAAGACACCACTCACGGTCAAACTATCAGTTCTGAACGACTTCATCTGGAAAACCCTTATTTGACTGTGAGTTGCTCATTCAAACCTCAACTGTCAGGTTTGTCGATCCCGCTTGACTTCCGGGCTTGATCAGCTCTGATTTGCCTAAAAAACACCTCACTCACATTCAAACTTGCTTAAACCCCACCCATTTCGATCCGGCATTACATATCCCATCTTGACGTGAGTGGCCGGCCTAAAAAGGACGTTGAGTCGTTTCTTCGTGGCTTTTAACGCTTATATATATATATATATATATATATATATAATATATATATATATATATATATATATATATATATAAATAAAAGAATAATTATCACATCACCGTGATTCATATACATTCATCGAACTACAAATGTCCTCTAATATCCAATTCGCTTCACCTCGGAATTAATATATTTACATATATGTTAGCCGAAGGGGAATTTTTTAGTTGATAATAATTTCGTCCTCTCGTGGGTTCGAACCAGTGCCCAGCGGACAGAGAAGAAATCAGCCGAATCGATAACGTCACTGAAGTCCTGATTTCTTCTCTGTCCATTGGGAGCTGGTTCGAACCCACGAGAGGACGAAATTATTAACAAATAAAAAATTCCCTCCAGTCCAACATATACGAAAATATATTAATTCCGAGTAGAGCGAGTTGGATATTTAAGGACATTTGTAGCTCGATGAATACTATATATATATAAATATATATATATATATATATATATATATAGTATATAATATATATATATACGTATAGTATATATACAAATGACAATTTGTCTTCCTGATATATCTCTTTATCTCTCTTCTCAGTCATGTGAACGTATATATATATATATATATATATATATATATATATATATATAATATAATATATTATATATATATATATATATATATATATATATATATATACTATATATATATATATATATATATATATAAATATATATATATATACGTTCACATGACTGAGAGAGAGATAGAGAGATATATCAGGAAGACAAATTGTCATTTACCTTCAAGGATGTGATGAAAATTGAAATTTACGCCACTTGTGTTTGATGTTTCCTGTTCGGGGACGAGGCTCTTGCTCATCGAAATGAGATTTCCATTTGGTGTAGATGATTTTCCTCGTAAATTAGTTGTGTATTGGAAGTGAAAGTTAATATGCATTCGTTATATGTTATGAGATTAGTTTGACCTCAATAATAATATCTAAAGTTGTCAATGTTTTTTATGATACAATCGCTTGAGAAGGTAACTGTTAGTTATTAACTAGTATTTATTATTCACTCTTTATTGCATCTTAGATGTGTAGATCTTTCGTAAAACAAATTGATTTATCTGTATTGATTCTGGCAGCTTTGTTTGACAGTGATGTTGTGAATGGAAAATGCCCAAATCTTAAATTTTAAAGATTTACTCTTTTTTTTTTTCTGACGTCCAATATTCAATTAGCCTGGAATTCCCTTTTGGAATTCCGGTTCAATGAAGCATTTTTACGAAACGTTTCAGTTTCCTAAAAAGAGTCGGTTCTAATTAGTATCAGATTGTTATTTTCCAAATTGCTCTTGGTCATCTTATTTGACAAGAATTACGATATTTTTGCACTCTTGTGTTCGTATTGGCTTACGAAAACATCAGCGAGGTGTGGTTCAGTTCTCAGTTCTCCATTTCTGTATTATCTCTTTGCACAAACTCGCTTCCTCTGGAAATTTTGCGAATCTCAGTTGTTTTCATTTCACTTCAGATATCCTTCATCATCCCTTTTCTTTTACATTCATATTCTTTTGCTAGAATATAAGGTGTTTCCAAATCTTTAACATGAGAGACAATTTCTCTCTCTCTCTCTCTCTCTCTCTCTCTCTCTCTCTCTCTCTCTCTCTCTCTCTCTCTCTCCATAAAAAGAAATAAGAAGGATTTTCATGTATTGCGTGGAATTTATTCGTAGCGTTAAGAGCATCAGCTTAAGAATAATTTCGCAGATTTAGCGTCTCATGAAAAGCCTATTTAGAAATTAAATAATTTTCAGGCTAGCGGGAGTATCGTTAATGGAAACCAATCTAGTATCATAGCGTCTTTGTTCATAATCTTATTTAAAAGTGACGTCCTTCCACATTAAAGCCATATTTTAGTACCTGTTAACTACGACTATTTCATGGAAAACCGTTTTTTTTTTTTTTTTTTTACTAAACACCGTCACATTTTTCGCATTTTTTTCTCCTACTTTTGCGGTGTAACGTAATATGGAAGGAAATGTTTGGGAAAGCTATTTTTGGGAATTATCATTCGATAGAAAACGGAAATGATGATCATTTGGTCATCTACTATTCATTTAAGGGCATTTGAATTACTTATCGTAAGTAGGAGTTTTCAAAGACGAACCCCTTGCGTCTCATTTGCGCCTCAAAATCCAAATGGTTGAAGGTTCGTTTTGACGAATCAACCTGAGATTTCAAATTTATTTCGTTCCCGTTTGCTGTTTTCAACCAAACCTGCGAAATGGATTCCATGGCCCTTCTCAGGAAATTGTTCTCCAAAACTTGTGGTTCCAAGGAAGGCTTTCTTTGAAATTCTGTTATAAAATTTACTTCACACATCTATGGAAGTTACAATATTATTGCGTCCCAGGCTGTGTTTAAGTTTTCTGCCCTTCTGCTGGAGTGACATCGATGTATTATACCAGATCTTCCCATAATATTGAAAGGATCTTTATAAATCTGGATATCAAAAGTCGTTTGGCAGAAAAAAAATAGTGAAAACTCTAACTGAATATCCGAAAAGTTATTTGACAATGATCGTTGGATGCTGACTGTGTCATTATCTATCTATTTATTTAGGAAAACGGATCATGTAGCTTAGGACCGGTATTATACATACTATTTGTTATTTTGTAGCAAAGGACCAGTGTTTTGTTTATTCCTTGTAATATTAGTCATATATATAAATGCATATAATCTTGTTTTGTGTGTTGTCGATATATACATATATATATATATATACATATATATATATATATATATATATATATATATATACATATATACATATATACTATATATATACATATAATATATGTATACATATATATATATATATATGCATATATATATATATATATATATATATATATATATATATATGATATATACATACATACACACACAGTATATATACTATATACTATAATTATATAATATATATATATAATCTATATATATGTAATATACATACATACATACATACACACATACATACTACAACATACATACATTACATACATACATACATACATACATATATATATATATATATACTATATAACATATAATTATATAATATCTAAATATATGTATATATATCTATGTATATATGATATAAACCTATATATATATATATATATATTACTATATATATATATAATATATATATATACACACATATATATATAATACTAATATATTATATATATATATATATTATATATATATATATGTTATATATATATATATATATAGATAGATATATATATCATACATACATACATACATACCTACATACATATATATATATATATTATATATATTATAGTATATATATATATATAAAGATATGTATATATATAGTATATATATATGTATATATATATATAAACATATTACTATATATTATATATATATATCCACACATATATATATATATAATATATATATATATATATATATATACATATATATATATATATATATATGTATATATATATATGTATATATATATATATATATGTGTGTGTGTGTGTGTGTGTGTGTGTGTGTGTTTGTGTGTGTGTGTGTGTGTGTGTGAATAACTTGATCGCGTAGTTTATGAAAGTATATTTGAGAAGTAAATATGAGGTGGGTAGCAGAGATCGTTTCATATCTTTTTTATGTATTCTATTTCTTGGTCAAGATATTGTGGATTCGTGATATGCAAAGCACGTAAAAACATAGAAGAAAAAATTGAAATTTTAATATTATGATGGTGGCCAGAATAAAAATGTACATATGTTAAATTATTAGTGGGTTTTCGTTTGGCCGCTGGACCAGAGCCCAACATTCGTGTTTCACCTCGCCCGACACCTGAGAAGAGATGTCATGTAGTAATTCACAATCTGCGCTCATCGGTGACGCTAGACGCCATAGTGGAGAGGGTCAAGTTTCTCACTGGCTCTGACCCACTCATCTCTCACTAACGCCCATGCAGAAGTAAACATAAAGGGGCTTACAGTATTACCTGCCTATTTCAACACCTCGAAGTTCTTAAAGGCGAGAATTTTGGTCCTAAGATATTAGTTTTAAGATATAACCTAATCCGGGACCAACCACCTCCAAGGGAACTTACTGACACTCCAACCAGGGTCATTTCCACCGCAAGTGCCAGCCAATCCCCAACGGCGAGTGACTGCCCACTCCCCCTGGCTAACCCCCCATCCACCCAAATGATTAGTGCATTCATCTCCCATCTTCGTAAGTAGCCATGGATACATTAAACATAATCCCTTGGAATATTTTTGGCCTCAAGCGAAACATTCCTCTCCTAAACATGTTCTGCAAAAACTTCAAAGGCATCATTGCATTGCAAGAAACGTTCCTCTGGCCACATGACCTTGCCATCTGCGATGCAATTCATGAAGATTTCAGAACCTTCTCGACTTCATCGATGCAAGTTACAGATCAAATCATAGCCGGTCGCCCGAAAGGGGGCCTTTCTTTCCTGTGGCACAAATCGTTAGACAATATGATAAAGGTGATGACCTACAGGAGCGACAGATTGCTGGGGCTTCAAGTGACAGTAGGGAACTCTAAAATCCTAATAATTAATGTTTATATGCCATGGGAAAATAACAATAATTTTGATCATTACTGCAAGATCCTAGGTGAGTTACACAGTATTATTCATGATTCACCTGCTGATCATATTTGTATAATCGGAGACCTTAATTCCCACCCCACAAAACAATTTTATAATGCACTTAATCGCTTCTGTCAAAATCATGCTCTCCAAATTAGCGATGAAATGCTGCAATATTCGCTATGATCTTGCAACGCCAGTACCCCATCCCTCCCTACCGTGAACCCCCTAACTGACCGCCCTCCAACGGTTAACTTGGATTTTAAAAACCAACAGAAAACCAGATACTTTAGGGCGACCACGGAAACCAGGTTGCAGTCAATAGTTCAACCGGCAGACGCCTTACATTGTACCAACACAAATTGTAGAAATGACCACCACAGGAGGGATCTGAATGAATTCTATTCGAACATAATCTAAGCTATGCTTCCTTCGGGGAGAACTGCCTACAGATTTCGTCAAGGTAATTCTCGTAATATACCTGGATGGAATGACTTGGTTAAAGATCTGTATACATACTCACGAGAAAAGTTTTTATTGTTGAGGCAAAAAGGTAGCCCGAGGGAAGGGCACACTGCACTACTAATGAGACAAGCGAGAGTGCAGTTCAAACTTGCTCTGAAGCACTGCAGGTTAAATGAAAAACAACTAAGAGCCGATGCAATGTCTAGAAACTTAGAATTTGGTGATTATCCTCGTCTTTGGAAAGATATCCAGTCCTTAAATCCCAAAACTAAAAAGCTATCACAGAGAGTAGGGGAAGCAGTCGGAGACGAAGCTATCGCAAGTATGTGGGGAGATCACTTCAACAATATCCTGAATTGCATAGATGATCAAGATTCCCGAAGGGATGTAGATAACCTCCTTACTGACAACATTCAATTACATTTTGCAGACCGTATTACGCCAGGTAACATCAGCGATGCCATAAACAGCCTACCTAATAATAAATCGCCCGGCTGTGATGGTCTTCCCGCAGAGGCTTTCAAATTCTGCCATGCTGCCCTCTTCAATGCGAGCATAATTCACCGGTTTCTTCCAGACTCCCTACTCTTAGTTCACTTGATACCATTAATCAAAAACAAGCTAAAGGATGCAGCTGACGCTGGCAACTACTGGCCGATTGCAATCACAACGATCTCATCGAAGATACTTGAGTCGGTTCTTCTAGTGAGACTTCTTCCCTTTCTACACACCACTGACAACCAGTTCGGGTTTAAAACAAACCACTCAACCGACACCTGCATCTACATACTGAAAGAATTGCTGAACTACTACCTATCTTGAGCCTCTCCTGTTTTCCTTTGTTTTGTAGATGTGAGAAAAGTATTTGATAGAGTAAACTACCTGAAGCTCTTCCTGAAGCTGCATAAAAGGGGCACACCCCTATATCTAATTGGCATTTTACATTGCTGGTTCTCCACACAGCAATTCTGTGTCAAATGGGGTAACGTATTATCGTACACCTTCGGCTCCCTAAACGGGCTTCGGCAAGGGGGCATTCTCTCTCCATACCTGTTTAATACGTACACAGATGCCTTGAATATCAAACTGAACTCACTCTCAATCGGATGCACTGTCAATGAAACAACTATAAACAACCTCTGTTATGCCGACGATATGGTTCTGATTTCCCCATCAGTGCAAGGTCTTCAACGACTCATCGACACCTGCCGCCAATATGCAGAGGAATTTGATATAATCTACAATGAAACCAAGACAGTGCATGTCGCTGCTCCCGAGATCGCTTAAGCATATTGCAGAACCACAAATTTTCCTCGGAAACCATCGGCTGGAATTTGTGCATGAATTTCCGTATTTGGGTCACATTATCACCGACGACCTAAAAGATTCGGCAGACATTGAACAGAGGCGTCGTAAACTATGTACAACTGGCAACATGATTGCAAGGAGGTTTGCCTTCTGTCACCGAGACGTAAAACTGCTGCTCTTGCGCTCGTACTGCTACAGTATCTATGGGTGTTCCCTCTGGACGAACTATACCCGAGAGACCATGAGACGCATCGCTGTTGTGCACAATGACATTCTGAGACGCCTCAAAAACACTCCCCGCTACCACTCCGCCACACAGATGCTCATAGAAAACCACCTGGACAATTTAAAAATCATTGTCAGGCAAACAATGTCCAGTCTGGTAACCCGAGTGAGAAACCGCAGCAACTCGCCCATACAGAGCATCCTAAGGAGTGAAGCAAGAAGATCTAAATTGTGGGAAAGATGGGAAAATGAGGCCTTTGTCCCCTAAAGGAGTTAATCTCTGTATTGGCAAGATGTCATCTGCAGATTCTGTCATTATTATTATATTTATTGCTGATATTTTACTTTTTCA
>NC_087204.1:65681527-65751527 GCF_015104395.2 Macrobrachium nipponense
TGGGACCTCTATAGTATAAAGTATTCACTCTATTTATGGCCTTCTCGATAATGTATGGTGGATAGAGCATTTGCCTTAGGTGTTGGCGGATCGTGTTGAATTCTTTATCTACGTACCCATTTGAACATATTCAAAGCCCCCTGAGGAATAGGTTGCACCCGACCATGATCTTTACGGATGCACCGTGGTAACTTAAAAAATGAATATATGAAACAGCGAAAGTGGGTTTCCTGTATAATGAACGCATATCTATTCTTTTCTCAAATGATTAATACGTCTAGGAACGGAAATTTTCCGTTCCTTTTCCCATTCTGTTTTAAATTTTATGGTCGGAACTAGCTAATTTAGTTGATTGAAAAATTCACTGAAATCTCCCCAGTTATCATCCCAGTAAGTAAAAATATCATCTACGTATCTAAGCCAGATCGTATTGCGGGTTTGATAGATAAAATTTCTGTTTCGAAATATTCCATGTATAGGTTTGCTAGAAGGGGGGATAGGGGACTGCACATGCTACAACCAAGTTTTTGTTTGTAAAAATTACCATTGAAAGAGAACACGTTGTTAGTTACACAGCGGTTGATTAGTTTTTTTGTTTTGTCAATACCAAGAGGAAAATGTTCTTCATATGGTTGTAACTTCCTCTTTAGAAAAGACAACACGTCGGCGATCGGGACTTTGGTAAATAATGATTCAACGTCAAGGCTGAGCAATTTGATGTTATTTGCGGGGATATTTAAACTTAAATTTTTGTATAAAATCCTCTGCATGTTTAACGTGGGAGGATGGGAATGTTCCTAGAAAGGGTGATAACAGGTCTGCAATCCATTTGGATATTTTATACATGAAAGAGCCCCTGCTAGATATTATAGGGCGATGAGGAGTCCCATCTTTATGTTTTGGGAAGTCAAAAAAATAGGGGAGAGAGGGATTGATTATCTTGAATGACTCTAGTAATTCGAGTATAATCTTCTTATTACCCCCTATGGGTCTGACTGATTTGTTAACTTGGGCAGCGATGTTTGTAGTGGGAGCTTTCGTTAATTTATCAGAGGTCTCCGTGTCGTTTAGAAGTTCATGAACTTTATTGATGTAAGTCTCCTTATCTAAGAGAAATGCTTTCCTGTCTTTGTCCGATTTTGTGATTATGGTATCCTCCCATTTTCTTAATCTAACTAACGCATTTTGGAATCTTTTCGGGACCGAATTTTTGTTGTTGTTTTGCTCCAAGACATTTAGCATACCTTTGAGACATACGACTTTTTTGTCATCATTGTTTTTTGCAAAATGTTTATCAAATGCAACCAAGAAACTAAGACATTTAGAAAAATACCTTTAAGACATGCGTCTTTTTTTTTATAACTGGTTTTTTGCAAAATGCTTATCAAATGCAGCAACGAGTAACCTTAATTTTTTGGTTGCAGATAAAACATGCGTCCTTGCACGGAACAAGCGTACAAGTCCTGCTTAACAGCAGAAGTACATTTATTTATTTATATATATTATATATATATATATATATATATATATATATATATATATATATATATATATATATAGATAGATTAGATAGATAGATAGATAGATAGATAGATAGATAATAGATAGATAGTATAGATAGATAGGAAGGTAGGTAGATAGATAGATAGATAGATAGATAGATAGATATGCACGTATATATTTCCACATTCTCTTTTTCACTTGCATAAATACTAAAGCGAACAATTAAATGCTCTTCAGCTGTCCTGTTTATAAAATACTACTGATTTCCGAAAGAAAGAAAAAGGTTTTCTCCGATTGTGAAGTTGGTAAAGCTGTGTGCATACAACTTGGGAGACAGGAGTTCAAATTCTACTTGAGAGCTGAAGTTAAAATTTCTCTTCTTGTTATCAGCTATCAAACGCAAGAACGTACACACACACACACACACACACACACACACACACATATATATATACATATATATATATATATATATATATATATATATATGTATATATATACTACATATATATGTATATATTTATATATATATTTATATACATATATATATGTATATAAATATTTATTCATACATTTATATACATTTATTTATATATATATATTATATAATATATATATATATATATACATATATACATATATATATATATATATGTATATATATTTATATATATATATATATATATATATATATATATATATATATATATATATATATATATATATATATATTTATATACATATATATAGATATGTATATATATATATACTTATATATGTATATATTATTTATATATATTATATATATATATATATATATATATTATATATATACATGTGTGTGTTTGTGTCTGTATGAAGACAATTGCCTGCATGAATTAATAAAACAGAGCATCATCCGTTTTTAGAGAGTAGCGAACTTTGTAGCACAACATAGCTTAATTTTCAAAAAGAAATCTTTAATTAGTAGGTAATTATGGTATATTCCTCCGTTGCGTTCCGGCCAGTCGCTAATATATAAGCAAAGTAAATCTTCTAGAAAAGAGGATCGGAAAAGATGATCCTTTTCCATTACCCTCGCGATACTCGTGTTATTAAGCTTCTTACTTAAAGCAGCTGCAAGCACATAACCTTCAATACGTGTCATGCATCCATAAACGTTCTGTGATTCATTTCGAGTTGTAAAGTACCTGGTACTTCTTATATGACTGGAAATAGCCAGACTTTGATGTGCCTCCCTTTGATCGTTGGAATGCAAATTTTACTCTGAACAGTTTGTTCAGTGAAACTCACGCGAAAGTTATTGTAGCTTATGAAAATGCGCCATTATGTTTAGGTGTCTATTATTTCCTTAACATTGGCGACTACTAAATGGGAACCGAAAGTATAAGGGTTATTTATCTTTAGAGTTTCAATTATCTTGGCAATGTCATCTAGTACAGCCTATTATTTGAGGTATAATAACTGAACCCTCTTTTCTATCGCGTAGTGAGAGTATTTTAGGAAAGAGTTTTTCTTATCAATTATTCTAAATTCTAATTCCTACATTCAAGGAACGGAACCGTTTTGTTAACCAAACTTTTGTAGAATTACGGTATAATATGACGAAAATCTAGGTTTCCTGTTCACGGAGTGTGACCTCTGTTTTCGTCTATCTCTAATTTTTAATACATTCAATAGAGAAATCGTTATCCTTTTGCAGTCTACTTTGTAGCTGGGAATTGTTTTCATGTGATACAGAGCGTATTGGAATTCTCCAAGACTGTATTCCGAGATGTGAACGTGTCACCCACATGCGCCGCCAACCTTCGAAATATCCCATATAAAAATGAGATGGAGCAGGGCTGATTAGAATATTCATTATACGCCTCAGTACATGCTTATGAAAGCCACCGCCACATGTAGACGTACAAGGGAACGCATAGAACCACTAGTATGAAGGTTTTCTAACCTAAGCAAAAAATGGACTGCGTTTGGTGTACCAAATTTCGGGAAAAATTGTAAAACGTTCTTTATAGGTATATGTTAACCTTATGATATTATGTTAAGAATTTTATATATGAAAGAACACGGTCAAATATATTGAAAGGACAATTGCTGAGCATCATTAATCCTATACACAAAAAAAACAGCACTTTAGATGACAGGTGTTAACGTAATTTCATTATTTAATTTGTATTTATTTATTCATTTTTTATTTTATTTATGCGTTTATTAATTTATTTATTCTTTTTAGCTGCGCAATAGATGGAAGTTTCGGTAAATTGTGTTGAATTTTCACATAACTTCTGTGGTACGTTTTCTGTCCGGAGCTTTTTTGCAACCTTCCTGTAAATGCAGTCTGGAACTTACTGAGAGAATTAGTAGGTTTCAGGTTCTCTTACTTATCGTTAGTGCTGAGTTATTCACTTAATGTGTCACATTATTACGATAAAAAATTTTCCGCTCTTCCCCGATTATGTTTTTGTACTTAATTTTCTTAGGAACTTATAGCAGTTAAGACCCCATGAGGGACAGAATATGTCTTGTAAGTTCAAGTACCTCCTGCCTTAGAAACTAATGTCTAGTCTTAATCATTCTTATCTGTAATTAATGTATCGAAAAGACATTTTCAAATCCACTTTGTTCCTTTAGTCAAGTATCAATGCAAATGATATATAATCCTAAGTTCAACGTGAAGGTTGATCTACATTACTAGAGCAATCGATAGTATTATCATTTTAATATGCTCTTCTTAGTTATTCCACACAATTTGATACCCTCAGAGAAGTAATTAACAGACTTGTTTTGAGCGCATGAGAAAACAAAATCGAGCACAAAGATGTTTGTGAAAGACAGCACTTGGTGGTGACAAATTTCAATTTGACTTTTCACCTCCAAATATGACTTTTGTGAAGATCATTGGTTTAATTTATATATGAACGATGACCTTCAGTTTCGCCCTTTACCTACTTTGTACATAAACTTCATCATATTTGACAGAAATGTACTTAAATATGATCAGATTCAAAGTATATAGGGTCTTCTCAACTCGGCAGTGGGGGCGGAGCTAATACTGTGACGTCACAAGAGTAACACTTCCCGTGCTTTTCCATTGAATTACTTAAAGAACCCTTAGTTTTTATACATTTAATCCATATCGCGTGGCGTTTTTCACAAAATCTTGATGATAAAATCTGTAGAGAGGTCACATGTTTGACTTTTTTAATACCAATTCTCTCATTTAGTCACCAAGCCTTGTTTTATTGCACAAAATATACCAGTTTGAACACACATAGCTACTCCAGCTTTCCTCATATTATGTTTATTCTTTACTTATTTATCTACTTGCCTATATACTGGTTTGCTGTATTCTCTTCAAGTCCATTTTTTATAACATGACAGCTCTCTCTCTCTCTCTCTCTCTCTCTCTCTCTCTCTCTCTCTCTCTCTCTCTCTCTCTCTCTTTCAGATAGTAATATTATCAAAATTTTAAATAATTCTAAAGAAATGTATTTAATTCTGTCACTGTGTTCATGCCTCACTTTGAAAAGCAACTATTTTTATGCTAAAGGTTAGAATGATAGATTATTTATATTTTCCAAATCTTATTATTAATACTTATTGTTATGCAATAAATACAAAGAAAATGTGGATACAGGCAGTGTAAAAAATGGCAGTTGCATTTGCACGACTAGACCACAAAAAAGAAAACAATATCAAAACTATAAGAATTACATCATATACGATATAAGGTATCAAAGGAATAAATGGTGAAGAAAATGATAAAGAGAACACATTTCCAGCAAATTTCTCATTAGCACTTCATATCACATAAATATACTTCCGAACACATAAGTTTACATATAAAACAAACTGTATACATAAAGGTATTAATTATGCATGCCTCAAACGATTATAATATGTTCGAAAAAGCACTAAAAGGTATTCGTCAGTCTCGCTGGATGTATCTGATGACGTTTCACAAGAGGCGGGACTAGATTTCAGATCTCCCACGAACGCTTAATTTTTTTATAACTTTTGCGTGCGTAGATAATTTTTTCTGTGCGCGATTATGGGTTTGAAAATAATTGTAATTGTAATGTGTCATATATCAATTGAAAGGGCATTCTTTGTACTTTTACATGGTATATGGCAAAATGTAATAAGATGAAAAATTATGTAAGAAAAATGTGGTAAATATTTACATAAAATTTAAAAATTTTGGTCCGTCTTTGACCTAGAATTCCTCGAAAATTTCTGAGAACACCTATCCATTTTATTTATGCATTTTATAGTAAATTTTATCAGCTTTCTAATCCATTTTTCAGATACGCCACGAAACGTGAATGTATGTAGGTTGACGGATGAAGTCATTGCACATTTTTGTGTGCGTAGATAATTTTTTCTGTGCGCGCTTGTCGGTTTGAAAGTAATCGTAATTGTAATGTGCCACATATCATTTGAAAGAGCATTCTTTGTACTTTAACGTAGTATACGGCAACATGCAATAAGAGGAAAATTTAAATAAAAAACTGCCATCGCAGAAATAGTTATATGTAAAGATATGGTCCTTTTGTAACTGATGACGTTTCACAAGGGGCGGGGATAGGTTTTAGTACCGCCTCGTGAGCAGACCCTGTATACTTTGACTCTGGGTATGATCTTGCCCCTTGATCCTCCACGTAAGTGCTGAAACCCCGTCAGCTGTAGTGGGTTTATTGTTAGATGACCCGGACAATCGGAGCATAGAGACTATCATTCCTCACGAAAGAATCCTGAACATTATACAATTTCTGCGAGAAGACATGAAATTGTCGAAGGTTTCTGAAGCTGAGCTCATGGAAGCAGCTGTTCAAAATCGAAAGGGTTGTTCAATTACATGTCTGAAGTTTGGACAGACCATCAAAATGTTAAACCAGTGTTGCACACCCTTTGTTCTTTACCATGCTACTTGCTATACAGCATGAACAAAGCTTTATGAACCCGTATTATATAATATTCTGAGCGCCTCAGTTGCGTGGTTAGTATGGTGTTTGCGTCCCACCTCGGTGGTCGCGGGTTCGATTCTCGGCCATTCCATTGAGGAGTGAGAGATGTGTATTTCTGGTGATAGAAGTTCACTCTCGACGTGGTTCGGAATTCACGTAAAGCCGTTGGTCCCGTTGCTGGATAACCACTTGTTCCATGCAATGTAAAAGCACCATACAAACAATATATAATATTCTGATCTCCGTCTGTAACAAGTTTAGTCAATAGGAACCCGATCTAAGCTCGTATATAATGCGGAAGAGCCTCTAATTAACTGATACTTAAAAAAGCAGATCAGACAGCACCGGTATAACACTAAATCCCTTTAGATCAAGCTGTCTGAATTTTTGTCTCTCAAACTGGGGCAAAATCAGATCATGAACACCAGCTTGAGAGAACTGAAGTATTTATACATTCGCATGCTTTTTTGGGGGGGTGGGGGGGTGTTTGGAGGTGTTGCATTTAGTTTTTCATGTAAGCTATAATTTAAATAGTAAAGCGAAAATGGCCCGATGCAAATAGATATAGTGTAATTATGAAGTGAATAATTGTAGTATAAATATCCGTTAAAAACTTTAGTGATATTACACACACACACACACACACACACACACACATATATAGATATATATATATATATACTATATATATATATATATATATATGTATATATATATATATATATATATATATATATATATATATATATATATATATATATATATATAGATCAGATAATCTAGGAATTCGAACCACGGACTGCTGAAGCAGTAAGTAGAAGCTTAAGCCACTCTGCTACCAAGGACATAAAAGGAGTAGAACCAAAACTTCCAACTACATAACCGAAATTCTGGAAAGCCCCTAAGTATGATTTCGCTCAAGATGCGTTTGCATGTCTGGCTCCACTTCATTTATGCCTTCGCTAGCAAATATGACAAAGCATCGATCTACTATTTCAGTGGTTAACGGTTTGAATCCCCAAAGAAGGAACATATCCTTAGCATCTATTTTTTTGCGGGGTGGTGATACTGCCTGATTATATATATATATATATATAGATATATATATATATATATATATATATATATATATATAATATAGTATATATATGTGTGTGTGTGTGTGTGTGTGTGTGTGTGTGTGTGTTGGAATTCAAGCATGAGCAATTAGAATTCTTGTTTTATCGTGACTATGATTCTCTTTCATTTTTCACACCAATGAAATGTTCCTTTGTCATAGCCACGTATGACACACGTTCCGTCATGGCCGCTTTCATATTTTTGGGTCTTTGGAAGACTACTGTGCAGAATATTAGATTTCACAAACGCATGAGCGCAATTTTCTAGGTCCAAACTCACTCTCTATATCTCTCGTTTCCCATTTGGAAAAAGGTTTGTAATTGACTTAGTCATCATACAATCACAGTGAATTAGGTCAATTTCATCGGTAGCGTACTCTGAATTTTTAAGTAACTAAAATTACCTGAATAACTTTTCTTTGTTGAAGTATTAGGGGACTGGCAACCGTAATTATATTTCACGCTAACATGGTAGGTTTGTCAACGTGTATATTCGCCTTATTTTCAACAGTTAAAATTTTTTCGGGTCATTTTATGCTGTTTCTGCCATTGTTGCGCCATATGAATTCACTAACTGTTGAATGCTACCATACAAATGAATTTTGTTTTCATATTAAAACAGTAAGTATTGCATTAACAAGTAACCCAAGCTTTAACATATACATTTACTGCAAAAGATGGAAGATTAAAAAACTTCTCACACAATCAACCATAAAAAAATTTCAATCAATGTATATATGTTATTGTAATAGCCACAATGCCCTCTTGACTTCTCGAATTCTTCAAGCTTTTTTTGGATACGCTTGTCAGTACAAAGCCTGTTGAACTACAGGAGGCACACAACAGGGGTGGTCTACACGAATCTACAAAGCAGTTGATGTTGTGACACAAATACAAGTGTTGTTAAACTTACGTAAAATGATAAAATGCAAAGTGAGAATTACACAAAATATTTGATTTATCAATGCTTCAGTATTATGTTAATGCAACGAGATTACTGTTAACAAAGTAGCACACACTAATATCACTTACACACTTATTTTACAAGAATTTGACACTTACTTGGACTCACGTGGTCTCTGACGGAGATGGGGATAATAAGGATGGGAATATTAGAAACAGTTGGAACATGGAATGAGTGCAAGGAAAGATGGTGAAGGGCCAACAAAACAATTTCCAATTTCAATTACTTTAATCCATGGATGGGACATGCGCAGATCAAGCCAGGGTGTCAGAGGAATCTTCAGCCACTTGCTGGTCTTAAAAAGGAAGGAAAAGGAAGGTGCTCCTCATCAGGCAGCACCCTCAGGAACTTCAGGAACGATAGCTTCGATAGGGCTGTCAGGGCAGACATTTAGGCAGAGTTTGGTCTGTGGACAGCGTACTCATAGGGGAAGCTAGCTGGGCTCAACATCAAGACACATGTAGGCTAAAGTGGCAGGCCGACGTCGGGTGCAACACCACTTCAGCATGGGATGAGACTGCAGTAACTAGCAAGGGCATAATGCAATTTGGTAGGTCATGTCAGACCATATTTATACCCAATTTCAGAGATTATGGAAACATCTTTTCCAAACTGGATTGATCTCCTTAGGTTCTTTCATCTCTGCTGCTGATCCTTCACAGGTACCTGAAAAAGGTCATTGGACACCGTCAGAGGAGGTGTGAAAAAAAAAGAGCACAATGGTGCTAGCTAGAGTCAAGAGGTAGGGTCAGTAGGCAGGAATGCAGGTGTGAGGAGTCAGAGTCGCAAATACAGAAGGCTCTGACAACAATGGCAAGGGAAAGGGTCAGCTAAAATGGTTAAGGGTCAGGTCAGATGGACCTCATGTGAGAAGGTGTGTATTCTAGTGAGTGTAGGGGCTACAACCTGTTAATGATTTCTGTCAAATTAGACCGGGGACCGAAATACAATGAGATACAATGGCAAAAGGGGCGACATTCCCTGAAGTATCATTGGCCCTTTTCGGAATTTGGTGTATGGCCAGATGACAAACTATAAATCAAGTTTGACATGTCATTGAAATTAAATAAAAATATTTTCCACCTACAAGCTGATGTTTGCAAAAAAAAAAAAAAAAGGACAAGAGGCTAAGTCAAAAATAGTCTCATGGCTTTCAACAACATCACAACAACGAGGGTCGCTTTACTGTGTCCCTGGCATGAAGCAGTGTAATCTAGTTCATTTGATTTCCCTCCTCTTCAAATTCTTTTGTATTCTCAAAATTTCCCTTGCGTTATTCCCTCAGTTATTCCTCTAACTTTTTAGGTTTCCAAAAGGATGCTTGTAGCACCTCCCCACCTTATGAAGGTAGATCTTAGACTTAAACGGTTTAACGATTGTTAACATCTACCAATTCTTTTTTGAGAATAATTATGACCTCTCTCTCTCTCTCTCTCTCTCTCTCTCTCTCTCTCTCTCTCTAGTGCATGATATAATAAATATAAAATAAGCTGCGTCAAAGTTAATTCTAGTAACTCAGGCTTTCAAATTAAATGCCTTATCTACCACAATTAAATGCTTGCCTTTAGCATTTCAGTCATTATCCTAGTTTGTTTTAACACTGAAACAAGGTATTACACTGGAAACAGTATTGTAGAGAAAAGTATGCTTAGCAGGACACATGAGGGGTAAAAGAGCATATACATATTATGGGAATTACTATAAGATACGAGTCTTTTACGAAGGTAGATATTTAGTGTTGGCTCTGAATAGCAAAACTAAATACTCAGGGAGATAATATTATGTGAAGAAACTTCTCAGAGCTAAACATGTGATAGTACATTAGCGATTTTAATATCAGTGGCCTGGATATATTCAATCTTCCAATTGTAGTCTTGCATGTCCAGACTCCATCGCATTATGCATTTATTTTGATTCCTAAATTGGGTCAGATACCTTATTGGATTGTGGTGTCTTAAGACTGTTAGTGGGAACTTGTGATTGGCGTGAAAGCCTTCATAATGTTTCATAGCAAGTACCATCTCCAGTAATTCCTTTTTCCTAGTGCTGTAGCAGGATTCTGCTTGGTTTAGCTTCTTTGAGTAGTATCGGTTATTTGGAACATTACTGCTCCTATGCCCACGTTGCTGGCGTCCGAAGCCACATAGAAGATCTCATCATAGTCTCGAGTACTTAGTACTGTCTTATTTATTAATATAGCTTTGAGGTTATCATAAGCTTTCATGCATTCTTCTGTACATTTAAGGGTCTTATTTCCTTTGAACAAGTTGGTTATTGGAGCAGCAGCTTCTGAAAAGTTAAGGATGAATCTTCTGAAATACTGTACCATCACAAAGTGTTGCAGTTTCTATTTAGTTTCTGGGTATAACATATCTGTGATCACGTGAGCATTCATGTCTTGGCATGATTTGCCCACTGCCAACTATGTGCCCCAGGTATGTGATCTAGGCCGCTCCAAACTGATATTTCTTAAGATTTAGTACTAAGCTTGCTTCCTTGAGGGCTTAGAGAACTTTTTCCACAATTTTCTGATGTTCAGAAGTCATGGCATAGATTACCATGTCGTCTAAGTACACAACGCAATTTTCAATCCCAGTTTGAACCTTAATTATTTTTTGAAAGCATCCCAGCAATTTCTTCAAACCAAAGGACATTACCTTGTATTGGTAAAACCTATCTTGGGTTGTAAAAGCAGTCAGTGGGTGCTACTCCACTGAGAGAGGAACCTGCTAATAACCTTTCTCCAGATCTATCTGGCCTCAGAAAAGGAGCTTTGCTGGGGATGTCCAAGCACATATCTATCCGCAGGAGTGGGTACTGCTCCAACTCGGTGACTTCATTCAATTTAGTCAATGCATAACCTATCTCCTCCTCCCTCCTTAGGTACTAGTATCACTGGGAATGACCAAGCACTGTTGCTAGGCTCAATCAGTCCCAGTTCTAACTGCAAGAGCACCTGTTTCTTTATTCGTTCAGCCTTATGCAGGTTTACCTTGTAGAACCCTTGCACTAAAGGCAGAGTGTTGTCCTTGAAAGTTATGTGGTGCTCTATGACCAAAGTACAGCTGAGCATTTCCTGAACCACTTCGCTGTAGTCAGAGCGCATTGCTCTAATGTCTTCTCTTAGGATGTCTGTCAAACCTGAGGTGATATACTTAAGGTTCTCTACCACTTGAGAGTTCGATGGGTGGAATGTTCTGCAACTTGGCCTTGGGTACTCTCTCATTAGGATTTCCTGGTGTCTGACAATTAGGACACATTGTGACATATGTCTTGATGTCTATTCTCAAACCTGCCCAATAAAAATGATCTGTTAGAGCTTTGGTAGTGTGCCTGACATCAGAGTGTCCTCTGATTCCATTATGGGCTAAGTGAATGACCCTGTTTTGCAACTTTTTGGCACTACCAAATGTATGTGAAGAATGTTGGTGGGTTAGGTCTTGCCTTGCGAGATGCAAAACAATATGTCCATCTCAAGAATATACGGATCCTTAGAATGGTCACCCAGGGAGGCCAAATCTGTAGGCACATCTCTGCAGTTGTCCTGCAGGTCCGGATCTTCGGCTTGTGTGGTGATCAACTAATCATGGGTAAGGCAAGGGTTAGAGGCATCTGCCCTAGTGATTAGGCAGGCAGATTGAGCTACAGGAGTGCAGGTTGGAGGTTTCAAGAACCAAAGCACTTCTCTGAGGCAGATATCCTGCAAAGGATCATCTCGAGAAGATTCCTTGCCCTTAGGATCATGCAGCAATGTAGCCATACAGCTGAGAGGTATTCTTGAGTCTCGCCATTGCAAGAAACTTTGTTTGAGCAGCTTGGCATGACCAGTCCCAAGTTTGTGAGCAATGCCAAAGTGGTGATTCGTTGTTTTTTTTTGGGAGCTGCCTTGGGTGACAATGAGGCAGAAAGTAGGGAGGTCCAAGGTATGCACATTAAACCAGCATTTGGCAATGCGCTCATCCTTCCTAATGGGAGCTGAGGTGCTTCTTTGCATAATATCAAGCTGACCTCCGACCCAGTGTCAATTATATTTGAGACCATCTGGGTGTCTACCATGATATAAGGGAGTTGTATCCGCTTTGTGGCTCCTTGGGTGTAGACAGTCTTCTGGACTGATTTAGGGATAACATATATTTTGGGGATTCTAGAAAGCACAGACATGTGGCTGACATTTTTGCAATCCTGACAGGTATCTTTACTACATCCTTTGACCCCATTGATTGCAGGGCAAGGCTAGGACCCAGGTGTGGCTTGCTGTTGTTCCCATTCTTGTTGGGGCACCTATCAGCTTTGTACATGCATGGCATAGGAATTCTTTAGGAACGTCACAATTTTTGGCTGAGCTGTGGCAGCTGTGAATCCAGGGGGCATGATCTTTCTATTTAGGGAGTTTAGTTGAGCATGATGAGTCTCCCATTCATTAGCCAAGGAACAGCATTTGAGCAATTCCATTCATGGAGGTATGTGGCAAAAACACTCTGCGCATATTAAAAGAAGTCTTCGAATTTGAATTTCTCCAGGACAAACAAATTCCCGGGCTCAAAGAGATTCCATCCAGCGACTGAAATTCTTATTTTTTGTAATTAATCCAATCAGTCCAGATCTGCCCGGCATCTTTGGGCAGACCATGCCTGTTCTGTCACCACATCTCTAGTGTAATCTCATAGGCTCTCATAATAGCTTGCTGTATGAGTGCGAGATCTCCTTGCTTTTCTACAGGCAGCGCACACAGAGCAATGTATCCGTTTACTTGCATATGCTTACTGAGGATCAGCGCCACCTCTGAAGCAGAGGGTGGATAGTTTTGGAACACCCGCTCAGTGTGATGTAACCAACCTTTTGGATCTTCACTGGACGACCAGGGCAGCACAAGGCTGTTAAACCCCTGCAACAGCGAGTGGAGAGCTATGTGATTTGGCGCTTCAGTCCTTACCCAGGAAGTTCGAGTGCAATTCTTGACGTTCCACATACTTTGGTCTCTCAGATTGAGCCTTTTCCACCTGGTGTCAACAAAGGCAGTGAGGGCTTCTCACTAAGCCTAGTGCCTGAAAAAGGTGTACTAGGTCTTTAGCATAAGAAATCATGATGGTGGCCACAAAAGATACAGTCTCAGGAGAGAGAAAGTAAGTGCCAGATGAAGCACAGGCCAAACAAGCATTGTCTAGGTCTGTTTTCAAACAGATAATGTACACCTATGGTGTGGTACTTCAAACAGAGGCCTTTGGCATTCAAACAAATGACATAGCTGGAGTACCACAAAAAGGAGGGCAGATAACAGGCAAGTGTCTGCAAGGTGGCACTCATAAGTATGGCGGGAGTGTCAGTGAAAGTGGCACTCGTAAATGTAAGAAAGTGTCAGTGACATTGTCAAACAGACAGGCAGGGTGGCAATGTAAAGCGTGGTACTCCCAGAGAATGTAGGTCTGTATGAGGGACTCAACAGGCCATAGTCAGAAGTCAGGCGATCGGCCTACCTGATAGGTTCCTTGGGTGAGCAAGTAGGAGTGTCAGCGGCAGTGGCACTCATAGGGTTTGTAGTCTTGCAATACGTTGTGTGTTCCCAGAACACAAAATGTATTGTTTATGCCACCTGCTTATGCACTGACGGGTGTGTGGCAGTTCCAACAGAACATAACTTCTCAAAGTGCATAGGCAGGTGTCACTGTCAACTGTGTGTAGGTAACACTGGTATGTGACCGGTACTCTCATCAGTAAAACCGACAAGCCTTACAGGTGGCACTCAAAAGTGCATGAGTAGGTAACTAGCACTCTCACCAGTAACAAGCAAACAATGCTTTTGGGTGGTACTTAAAAGTACATAAGTAGGTAAGTGGTACTATCACCATTAACAAGAAAACAATACTTCCAGGTGGCACTCTCAAAGTGCATAGCAACACAAGCAGGTACGATATGAAAACTTACAAAAGGATTGAGTTCCACCACAGTAACGATCAGTGTTTTCCAAAACACTAAACAGCAAAAGCAAACACGAGAGTCTCTCGAGACTCTCCAAAAGTGTGTTGCTAAGGAAATGGTTACACACATCGTGTGTCTCAGATTCTAAATGGGAATAAATAGTCTTTCCGTTGATCTTGGCTGATAGTTAAATGGGTTTGTGCTTTTATGCAGTAGTAAAACAAGTGTTTGTACACATAATATAAATATAAGCGCCAAACAAGGTAGAATATAACCTTTTCTTGTAAGATTAATCTTGCTAATTCAGAAATAGGTTAACTAAATTCTAGAGAGTGAAGGGGCTGCTACCTGTTAATGACTTCTGTCAAAGTAGTTGGGGGACAGAAATACAACGAAATACAACGGCAAAGGTATAATAGTTCCATAAGTGTCGTTGATCCATTTCAGGATTTTTGTATGGCTGGTAGCTGTGAATCAGGTTTGATACATCAGTAAAATGAAATTAGGAATGTTTTCCATCTACGGGCTGCTGTTTGGAAACATAAGGGCAAATGGCCAGGTGAAAAATATTCTCACTTGTTTCAATAACATCACAACAATATAGGTTTGCTTTACTGCTTCCTTGACATGAAGTAGTTTAATCTAGTTCTTTCAATTTCCCTCCTTGTCAAATTCTTCATTATTCTCAAAAATACCTTTATGTTATAATTTCAAGATTTTAAGTTTGGGGGAGAAATGAAAAGAAGAGTCCAAAAGGATGCCTATATATATAATATATATATATATATATATATATATATATATATATATATATATATATATATATATATATATATATATTATATATACATACATACATACTAGCAGACCAACTTGACACTGCTCAGTGTCTCTATCTCTTTCTCTCTGTCTGTCTGTCCAAAAGGATGCCCATATATATATATATATATATATATATATATATATATATATATATATATGATCACGAAGTATATAAAACGTGATGCTATGTATAAATAAAGGTTTTTTTTGCTATGAAGGAAAAAATGAAAAAGCGAGATAGCCGAGTACTTTCGGTCCTATTCAGTTAAGGGTCCGAATACGACCGAAAGTACTCAGCTATCTCGCTTTTTCATTTTTTCCTTCGTGGCAAAAAATTTCACCTTTATATATATATATATATATATATATATATATATATATATATATATATATATATATATATAACTATATATATATATATATATATATATATATATATATATATATATATATATATATACACGTACTAGCAGACCAACTTGACACTGCTCAGTGTCTCTCTCTCTCTCTCTCTCTCTCTCTCTGTTATTCCTTGTTAAGATAGGTACTTCAGTTACACTTCCTAGGATTCTTGAAAAACTATATTTCTCCAATTCTCTAAAACACCCCCCCCCCACCCCCCCCCCCCCCCCCATTCCTATTGGGGCTAAGCTTGGACTTAAAAGGCATTGGGAGTGTCTCTGTTCATCCCAGTGACCTTGAAAACTATGGATTAGACTCTTAATATCAATCATATTTACTTTATTTTTCAACCTTCTCACCAACCCCCTCCCAATCGAGGATGAATTTTGACTTGAAGGGCATTGGGAGTGTCACTATTCATCTCAAGGACCTTGAAAACTATGGATTAGATATTAATATCTGTAATTCTTTTTAATTTTTACATGCCACCACTATCCCACCTTTCTCACCCCCCCCCCCCCCCGCCCCTCTTATTGGTGCTAAACATGGACCTAAAGGGTACCGGCATTCTCACTATTCATCTCAGCAACCTTGAAACTATTGATTAGACAGTAATATCTGTAGTTCTCATCAGTTATTTTTACTTGTCACCACCTTCCAACCCTCTTCTCATCCTCACTTCCAATCAGGGATGAACTTGAACTTGAAGGGCATCGGCAGTGTCATTATTCATCTTAGGGACCTCGAAAACTATGGATTAGATACAAATATCAGTATTTCTTTTAATTATTTTTACATGTCATGACTGTCCCACCTGTTCTCACCCCTCTTCCTATTGGGGCTGAAGTTGGACTTTAACCCTTAGCCCTAAGAATTTGCTACTGATTTTACTTCTTATTTGATTTGATATTGTGTGAGTTGTAATTATAATTTTACAAACTAAGATCAAATTATTTATTAGTAAAAATATATATAAGTTGGTAAAATTTACGATTGTCTTGTAAAAGAGGTCCCACAAGGGTAGGAGAAATTTTTTAGAATTTTTTTTTTCACCATGTGCATTTGCATATCTTCCTCTTTCCATTGGTGTGTTTTTTTCGTAAATTGGCCAACCTCAAAGTTTACCCTGCCTGAAGAGCTGCATAATGATATATTTACCCGTCCATTAAGGGTTAACCCTTTCCAGTCTTGTAGCTTCTGGGAGAAGCCAACCATCTCTCTCATACTAGGTATCGAGGGCTTCTCACAGAAGCCCACCCCAACGCAGTGCATATCTTTTCCCCCCAATTAATCCAGAATGTACCCCGAAAATAATATACAAAACGCCAAACACTCTAACGCTATCACCAAGTCACCCTACATCCCTAAATTTGATTAAGAAGTAATTAGTCTCTTCCCTCAGGTCCGATATATAATTTTTCTGTCTCTGACGAACAATATTTTCACTATAATCCACATTTCTGAAAAACATAAAAAAAAAATCAGTAGTCATACAGTAGGTAGCTGCGTTCAATCACGTGATGAAATCGAAAACATTTCCTTCCCGTACTTCAGAATGATGCAGTGAATATGAAATTGGTCAATTCTCAGGCCCCATGCCCATTTCAACACGTAATAGAGAATTCATAAGTAATACAGGGGGGGTGGGGGGGGAAACATTCTGACCATATCAGTGTCAGTGTTTTGATGTATATGTATGTTTATAATATATATATATATATATATATATATATATATATATATATATATATAATATATATAATATATATATATACATATATATGTTTATACGATATATATGTATTATTACGATTTTTATGATAGCGAAGTTATGGATAAGGTGAGCAACATCTCATCTGTTTCCTATTGCTTAACGAAAATGAAAGTCATCCAGTGACGAGATGTACACTCCATCCAATTATTCTAATTCCTTGCCGACTAGATGGCATGAATTTCATTTTTATTTTCGTAATGTATTAAAGATATAACTAGAAGAAACGTTTACAACATTAAACGTCACTATAAGGTCTGGAACCAATATTATATATATATATAATATATATATATATATATATATATATATATATATATATATATATATATATATATGTGTGTGTGTGGTGTGTGTGTGTTGGGGGGTGGGTGGGGGGGGGGGGGGGGAATTAGAGGGTATTAAGCCACGAAGGAAAATGAAAAACTGCAGTAGATTATAACTTTATTTATGCATTTAGCACGTTCCATACTATCGTGATTCAGTTATATATATATATATATATATATATATATATATATATATATATATATACATATATTATATATATATATATTATATATATATATAATGTATATATATATATATATATATATATATATATATATATATTATATATATCATAAAAATCGTAATTTTCATCACGGTGGTCGATGTCTTTGTCTGAAGAGCAAATGACAAGATCCATTCCAATATTCCAGATGATGTAGCGAAAACTTTCGGTGAGCTATTTATTTGTATGTTCTTCATTTCGTTATTTTCAACATACATTTTTAGCCATTGTGTACGTGTATATATATATATATATACATATAATAGATATTATATATATATATATATATATTTTTTATAGGTAATATATATATATATATATATATATATAATATATATATATATATATATATATATATATAATATTTGTTTTTATATGTAATATATATATATATATATATATATATATATATATATATATATATATAGATATATTCAAATCATTATTATTTTTATCTATAAATGTTTTAGATTATCTAAAACTATATATAATATATATATATAGTACATAATATATATATATATATATATATATATATATAATATATACTTGTTTACTTTCACATAAAATGAAGACATTGCATCGTAGATTGAATTTTCCGTGACAAAGTTAAGTATTTTGCCTTTTTTAATAAATAATTCATTGTTGAAAACAGAACACTATATCTTGCTTGTTTGGTATGATTTTAAAAGAGCCACAACTACTGAACAAGATCATAACGACGATATAACTTTATTACTGACCGGAGTTCGTTGAGGATATGGAATCGACAGTCATAAAATGTATACTTGTTAGGCAACTACCCATAATAATTCAGCTTTTAAATGACCCTATAGCTACTGATTGTTCATTTTAAGATTGGCTTTTCGTTTTTGCTTAATATTTACTTTTATATTGAAGTATGTTTGAAAACATACGAAAGTCCATGTTATAATTACATTTGCATTTGTACGCTTATACTAGACAGCTATGGAGGTTGGAATCACCATTAATTCTTTACCATTTTACTATTGCATATAGCCTTCTGATAAACATACTGTGACAAAAGCCGAGGGAGAAATGCCAGTGAGGAGTGAAAGCCATGGAGAGTATTACTAAAGTGGATTATGACCACACCCAGATTATTTTTCATTATTCAGAATTTTTAACAAAAGAGTGAATGTAGAAGTGTGAAAATATGAATAAGTCAGATAAGCACGACAAGAAACTAGCATTACAAGAACTGATAGACAGCACAAGAATAAAGCATAAACGCACCACGTGACGGGATCTAACTATGACCTAGGTTGTTGTATATAACAACCAGGCCGACGTGCAGTGAACGTCAAGACAGAAGGAGGAGTTAAGACTATGAAGAACTTACCTAGCCATCAGTGCTGCCAGCGCCGGCTATAAACTAACCATCCATGAAGTGCTTGATGGATGCTTCTGTTTATTGCTTTGCCATTCATAAAATAACAATTTATGTTGACTGAAATATTTACCACCACTGTAAGTAAGGAATATTCTATCTACTTACGTAAAATTTATTACATTTAATTAACCAGAAAATATATTTTTCGACCTTTGAAATCAGAGGAAGAGAATAAGAAATGCTAAAAATTATTTTTGGTCCTATTGTATCACATCTAAAACGTTGGTAGTTGTTATTTTATTTTTAGGAAGTTTTAATATATGCTACAATAAACGTTCAGCTTTCCAATGGTACCACTTTAGTCATGATAAAACATACAGAGGTTAAATTAGAAAGCATTTTGTTGAAACTTTCAATGCTCTTCAACTGTTCACTGATGGGTAAAGTACCTAGACCGGAATGTAAACAAGAGGTTCGGCCCGTCCGGACCGAAGCGGGTTAAGGACATCGGAAATGTCACTATTCATCTCAGCAACTTTAACAATTCTGGATTAGTCACTAATATCTGTCGTTTTAGGGTTTTTTATATGTCACCTTCTTCCCACCACCTTTCAGGGCTGAACGTGGACTTAAAGGGCATTGTGAGTGTCACTATTCATATCAGTGACCTCAAAAACTGTGAATTAGGCACTAATTTCTGTCGTTTTTTGGTTATTTTTACATGTCACCCCCTTCCCACCTCTTCCCACCTCCTTCCATCAGAGCTGAACTTTGACTTAAAGGGTATCCGGAGAGTCATTGTTCTTCTCAATAACCTTGAAAACTGTAAAATAAATCTGTCATTTTTTATTATTTTCACATGTCACCCCCTTCCCACCCCTTCCTATCAGGATTGAAATTGGATTTGAAAGGCATTGGGAGTGTCATTATTCATATCAATGTCCTCGAAAGCTATGGATTCATCTCAATGTCCTCCAAAGCTATGGAGTAGACACAATTATCTTTCATTTTTAGTTGTTTTTCCATGTCACCCCCTTCCCAACAACTTCTCACCCACCCTTCCTACTGGGGCTGAATTTGGACTTGAAGGGCATTGAGAGTGTCACTATTTATCTCAGAGACCTTGAGAACTAAGGATAGTCACTAATATCTGTTTTCAATTATTTTTACATGTCACCCCCTTCCCACCCCTTTCTCACTCCCCTTTGCTATCGGGGCTGAACTTGAACTTGAAGGGCATCTGGAGTGTTATTATTTATCTCAACGACCTCAAAAAATATGGATTTGACGCTAATATCTGCTGTTTTCAATTAATTTTTCATTTCACACCCTTCCCACACACACACAAACACACACACACCCCATTTGATGCCAGTGAAGTTTTACCCCCACAGTGTTTTTGTTTTCAGATGGTACGGTCATAATTATGTAACAAGTGGTTGTAAATTGCTCAATGCATTTCAAAGTGTATGTGGCACATGGACACAAAACACTTAAATACATACGAACATGCACATAACCATATATATATATATATATAATATATATATATATATATATATATATAGATATATATATATAATATATATATATCCAAAATGATCAATGTTTCCCCCCAAATGGTCTATCAATGTTTTTAATATCGCATATTCTGTCTAATAAATCAGTATTGGATTCCCCTTCAAATAACCTGGTTTTCACTGCTTTTATTGAAGTTTGGTATCTAATGCCTTAAAATACAAAATTAAACTCAGTTTAATAAGTATTTTTTATAACTGTTCATAAACATGTGCTAATCTTGCATAATGAATAAGAAACCTGATTCTGTAAAAGTGAAAAAAGTTTTGTTTCTTTTGAAATTATGTAAAAAATATAGCGTGTGATATTTAACTTTGATTGATTAAAATTATTTTTAGAATACAAGTGAAAAGAAAGTTTTCAAAATGAAGTACTCATTTTAACTGATGAATACTTCAACCTGGCTTAATCACTCCCAAATTATAGTGCCCTCGCAGTTATGAATATGATGCTACTTGTCACAATTCCCATTGATTTTTTTTTAAACCACAAAAAATACAAGTACAATAATTTTACAAAATGGTGTGAAACAACTGGTGTACATTTCCATGTACATGCGTACATCTATTCTTATTGAACTTTACTAATTCAAGGCCAGAATAAATGTTTGAATATCATCCAATTGATATTTTGGCCTGAATGGGAACCTTTCAAACTAATACACTGCTTCAGATTCCTTGGGAAAATTGCTTCTTTTGTGGTGAGTAAAACCGACAAATGACAAGTAAAGGGTTTTCTAACCTAATTTGACCGAGATTCTTTGAAATTTTTCAAAAGCAAATCCTGAAAAATATAATCTTCAAATTTTGAAGGCTTTTTCGTATAACGGAAACCTTCTTGACCTTTGTGTCGTAAGATAATGGATTGCAAACTTCACAACCACAATATAATAATAATAATAATAATAATAAAATAATAATAATAATAATAATAATAATAATAATAATAATAATAATAATAATAATAATAATAATTAAATTAAAAAATCCTCATAGTAGCACGAGTCTTCAAATGGAGAAACAAATCCACAGTTATGTAAATGTACTATATTTAAATTTAAAAACAAACAAGCAGTTAAGGAAGCGTGAGGACGTCACTGTACGCAGGGCCGATAAAAACTCCTGCTTTCGTCCTTATCCAGATTGAGGAATATCGCCGGAAGATTGAAGAAATCCTGGCGGACTCCACGAAATTTCGCAGAATTACCAAGAACCCCGTCGACGAATCAAGCGAGAGGCCAACCGGATTATTGTGACGGTCAACGCCGCCTCTAACGCCCTGCATTTGCCACCTATAACGGGTGACCATGACTTAGGCTACATCTATGGGAATGTTAAGACCCATAAGCAAGGAACCCCCTTCGCCCCATAATCAAGCCAGATCCTGCCCTACGTACCTGCTGGCCAAGAAACTCAACACCATCTTAACCCCGTACGTCCCAGATAGGCACAGCTTGAAGTCGTCGGTCGAGTTCTTGGAAGCCCTACGAGCAACGCCCCCGGAGGATGCATCACTTCGATGGATGTAGAGTCCCTCTTTACCAACGTCCCGTAGACGAGACCATACAAATGATCTTGGACCGAGTTTACAGGGACCCGGCACTCCATCCTTAAACATCCCAGAGCTTGCCCTTCGAGCCCTGATGGAAAATCTCGTACTAAGAAGGCCCCTTTTGCTGATCACCGCAACTATATGTACACCTAGATCGACGGCGTGGCGATGGATCTCCCCTTGGGGTCCTTTCGCCAATTTCTATATGGGTACCGTCGAAGAGAGGGTCCTCCAGAATTCCAACAAACCGAGGATGTACGTGGGCTACATTGATGACACCTTCGTGTGCGCCGACTCCCGGTAGGATGAGATAGAGCAGACTGCGACGTGCATTCCACGACAAAAGCTGTCTCACGTTCACGATTGAACATTGCAAAAACCGCCGCCTCCCCTTCCTTGACGTTCTTGTCGAACAGCGAGATTCCGAATTCAGCACGAAGGTGTACACGAAGCCGACGAACCTGGAATGTGCATGAACGGTGAGAGCGAGTGCCCTGAGATGTATAAGCGCTCCACCATCAGCACCTTCGTCAGGAGGGCCCTCTCACACTGCTCCTCCTGGAATGACACACACAGTGAGTTGGAGCGCGCCGCCCAGGTCCTCATCGACACGGACACACCAATCGTGCTGTTGATGAATCTATAAGGAAAAATATGGAAGCCTGGTACCACCAGGAACCCCGCCCCGATGTTGCAGAGCCCATCAAGCTTTTCTACAGGGGGCATTTCCACCGGAGGTACAAGGAGGACGAACAGCCCTCAAAAATATCATCGACGAAAACGTCAGCCGCGCCGACCCAGACAAAAATATTAAGTTTAATATATATTATAAAACGAAGAAGACGAGCAGCCTGGTGATGAGAAACAACCCTTCGGCGCTCCTGCAGGATCCCTTGAAGAAGACGAGTGTGGTCTACCGTTACACATGCCCCGTCCGAGGATACCTCGGCAAATACGTCGGTATGACCTCCATGCGTTTCTCCAAGCGAATCTCCTGCCACGCTCAAGAAGGAGCCATCTTCAACCACGCCAGGACTGCTCATAACAAACGGATAAAGAGAAATGATATTATTTCCTAATATCGAAATAATAGACCAGACAACGGATCCCCGGCGTCTGCGCCTCCTAGAAGCCCTTCATATAGGCAAGGAGAAACCAAATCTTAACATCACCAAGAAACGTTTCTCCTTCCCACCGCCGCCCGGAGAGCAGCGAACGACCCCCCGACAATACCAGATAATCAGGAACCTTTGTGACAGGATTCCTGCTACGGGCGGAATTCCTGTCGTTCATCCCTATGGCACACTACTGTGGCGCTCGCACGAGAGAATCCCCGAGACCTTCAAGGCGAGATCCACGACTTCGTCCAAGACCGGCCCGACCAATGAGAATGCAACTCTAGGGTCCGAAGCCGCTATAAATACCGCCCCACAGACTTTCTTGCTACAGTCTCTTCAAACGACTCGTCCGAAGATGACCGTTGAGAAGGTCGAAACGTCACGTGATACCAGATATACCAGCTATACAGCACCAATACCAGCCCTTAAACCGAGACGAACCCGGCCCCGAACTGAACTACGCCTACGGAATAATACCAGCACTGACGACGACCCTTGCTTGACCTGGACCTGATATCCTGTTCAATAAAAGATCACGTTCAGCATTTATAATTTTTGAAAATTCCCAATTTGAATATTGGTCAGTTACTCAGAAACATCGCTGAGCCTGAGAAGCGAATTGTAAGGAAAATAGAAAAAAACGATATATATAAAATCAACTCGCTTAATTCTGCCATTCTTTTAAACAGTATTTGCCTAAAAGAGGGTCTTCTACCAAAATAATAATAATAATAATAATACCCGTCAGTCCAGGGTAGAAAAAGCATCTTACATTCATCCTGGAGCTCTTAATTTTTACAATAATGAGATTTTATGCATAATTCTAAAATGTAGTTTTTCCGTAAACGTACTTTAAAGATAGTTCAGAATATTTCAAATAATGTAATGATTATAAATTAGAATATCATTTCAGTTCGACCAGTTAACTATGTTGTGATCAAATGACTAAAATGGATGCATAGAGCACTGCCGGATACTTCTAGTTGAATATTTACCTTTACTAGTGAACAAATCAGCCCACATCCAGGTAGATAGACTGTAATGGTTTAAAATTTATTTCTGGTAAATGCCAGAAATAAATTTTACATTTTTGAGTTTATAAAACTAGAACTGATTTCAAATCATTTCATCAGTTTCGGTAATTCATAAAGTTTGTAGTTGTTTGGTTTTCTAAGCGAATTTTATTAAATAGTTCCTGCTGCATTTTTCAAAGCTATATTCATAACAGATTATTTGTACTTTGTTTTTTACAATTGTTCTCTCTCTCTCTCTCTCTCTCTCTCTCGCTGATGACACAAAGTTCGCTGATGACACAAGTTTCGCTGATGACACAAGAATAAGTAGAGAAATTACTTGTGATGAAGATAGGAACGCTCTACAAAGAGACCTTAACAAAGTATGATTGGGCAGAGGAAAATAGGATGGTATTTAACTATGATAAATTTTAATCAATATAAATTATGGAGACAGAGAAAGAAAGCTATATGCATATAGGGACCTAATAATGAGACAATCACAAATAAGGAAGCAGTTAAAGACCTTGGTGTGATGGTGAATAGGAACATGTGTATGCAATGCTCAAATAGCAATTCTTTTGGCAACATGTAAAGCAAAAATGGAATGTTGTTACGGCACTTCAAAACAAGAAAAAGCTGAAACAACATGATTATGGCTTTATAAAACATATGTTCGTAGTCCAGTTGAATATTGCAATATGATATGGTACCCACACTATCAAAAGGATATTGCACAAATAGAGATGTACAAAGGTCTTTACAGCTAGAATAGAAGAAGTTAAGGACCTTGACTACTGGGAAAGACTACAATCCTTAAAAATTATATAGTCTAGAAGGAGAAGAGAACGCTACATGATAATTCAGGCATGGAAACAGATAGAAGAATACAGAAAATATCATGGAACTAAAAATATCAGAAAGAGCAAGCAGAGGTAGTCTAATTAAAGTGAACCCCCCAAAACTATACCAGGAAAAATAAGGAAAGCACACAAGGACAAATTAATCCACTACGCACCAGCATCGATAATGCAGAGCGGCTATTCAATGCGTTGCCAGCTCATCTGAGGAATATATCAGGACGTGAGCGTAGATGTGTTTAAGAATAAGCTCGACAAATATCTAAACTGCATCCCAGACCATCCAAGATTGGAAGATGCAAAATATACCGGAAGATGTAATAGCAACTCTCTGGTAGACATTAGAGGTGCCTCACACTGAGGGACCTGGGCAACCCGAACGAACTGTAAGGTCTGTAAGGTAAGGTCTCTCTCTCTTCTCTCTCTCTCTCTCTCTCTCTCTCTCTATATATATATATATATATATATATATATATATATATATATATATATATAATATATATATGTATGTATTATATATATATATATATATATATATATATATATATATATATATATATATATATATATATATAACCGAGCAAATTAATCATAAGGCACTGGTTAATCAAAACTAAACAAGTGGCAACTCTTACCTTTCAGTTGCTGGCTGTCTCCCTCTGCAAACAATATCAAACTAGGCTAATGAATTCTCGTAAATACAAAAATATGCTATTTATTTCCTAAACTAGATGAACATAATATGGAACAAGGTGACTAAAAGATGTCCCATTAAAAACTAAGTCTGACCCACAAAAAACTGTAAATTGTCATTCTATTCTCCTGAATTAGACTAAGTAATCACCCCCATACTCCCTAATTGTCAATCATTACATTTTCAACACTTCGTGTCCTCCGAACCTTCCTTATCTTGGTCTCAGGAGAGTGTGGCTTTTCTCCCAGTATCGGGCGATTGGACCCATCATTACACGCGCAAACGCATGTACCTATGAGACACGCCTTAAAACCCAACAACAATTGGTTGTACAGGCCTCGGTCTCACAAATGCATAATCATCAATTCCCTCATTTCGAAGAAGGCAGTCGCTAGGCTCTCTCTGTCTCCAAGCCAAGAAAGCTGATGCATCACAATTCACCGACACATTTACTTTCTTCTTTAATATATGTATATATATATACATACATATATATGCTGCGAAGGCTTAATGTTCACAGATGCATAAAAATTAAACTAACATTATATTTAAAATTTTATTGTGCCTATAGACCTAGAGGAGAGCCTTTAATCTTATATTTGATATATAATTTAATTATGGCAATCAGTTCTTTCAATTTATGTACAAAAAATTTAGTATTATCAAAATATACAGGTTAATTTAAGATGTAATATCACAATGGTGATAGCATATTTCACCCCTATGCAAGAGGATATGTTTTAAAACTTCATGCAGGGGACACTTTTTATTAAGAGTAAATTTAGTATTTAATGCAATGTTTAATAAATCAATTACTATAGTGAATGTCAAGGCACAGGGAGAGAAATATGGAGATACGTAGAAGATGAAGGTACGGATCATATATACTAAGATAATTTAGACGTGAAAAATCGGGGTACAGATTAGGGAGGGAGGGAAAGGAGACTAAGCCTTATCAAGCACTGGATAGTTTTCCTGAAAGAGTTACAGAAAAGGAAGGGCCTCGATATTCAGGATGCGCCAGATTAAGAAGTACAGAGTACATAGGGGAGTTCAGCGCGCAGCTAATGAATAATTTGTATCCACGATCCAGCAGGCAAATACGAATATGGTAGTGACCGCCACGACATTTCTCTAATGAACTTCCTTAAGTACAAGAAGCGGGTTAATGTTTAAATACGCACAAGCAGATATACACAAATTATACATGACAATTTTATATGCACAAATATAAACCTATAAATGCCGTGAAATGTCTAATTCTTTAAACCATGGAATGACATACACCGAAGGAGAAATCATAAATGTTAAGCGATCCGTCACCCATGGGACTCGAACCACCGAACGGTTTCAGAACGCCGAGTTTCAGCGACTATCCATTAGGCTATCAAGGGAAGTATACCATCTGCTATCATGGCGGAGGTGGACTGATGGTTCGAGTTCCCCTGTTGACGGATCACGTATTGTTTATGTATGTTATTCGGTGTATGAGTGAATTAGATTATCTCACGACATTTGGACTATGTTCTAGGAATGGATGCTTGAGAATATCCTCAAATCCTCAGTAGAAAGGAGAGTATAAAGTTGAGAATGTGGTAATATACTACAAAAATACTTGTTCCAAGTCCCCAGTTCTCACTCGCCTTTCTTCTGTGGATTTAAGGATATATATATATATATATATATATATATATATATATATATATATATATATATATATATATGTATATATATATATATATATATATATATATATATATATATATATGTATATATATATATATATATATATATATATATATATAGTATATATATATATTATATATATATATATATATATGTATATATATATATATAATATATATATAGTATATATATATATGTATGATGTATGTATATATATATATATATATAGATATATATATATATATATATATATATTATAATATATATATATATAGTATATATATATATATAGATATATATATATTATATGTGTGTGCGTGTGTGTGTTGTGTGTGTGTGTTACCGTAGGTTCTAACCTCGGCATAGATTCTCAAAGAAAAAAAAACTAAGAACTACAAGTCCTCCAAGTCTACCATTCCACTCTCTCTCTCTCTCTCTCTCTCTCTCTCTCTCTCTCTCTCTCTCTCTCTCTCTCTCTCTAAAACGTAAGTAGGAAGAATAGGAAACCCATGTCTACCAAACTAAAGTTTACTAAACAAATGAACAAGGAAATGAATATAATTCAATTGTAATGAATGAGATAATCATGAGATATCAGATCATTAACTGAGTCATCACCCCCATCCCCCCAACCCCTCACTAAAAGCATTATACCTCTAGGTCCATTAAGCAAACTCATAAAACATAAGTCCAAAATCTCAAACATAAAAGTCTGACATGTAAATGTTCCCGATATACTTGTGATCTCTCACTGATTTATCTAGAGACCCAAAGAAAAAAAAAGACATTTTTAGAAATATGCACAGGGATTTTCCCACATTAGTCATAAATAAAATATAAAAGAATAAAACAGCCGAGAAATGTAAGACTAAAAATTGCTGCAAAATACACAGACCCGATTCATGCATATATGGGAAATAATAATAAAAGATCAGTGTATACATTATATGTTGTGACGAATATGACAAAGTTTAATGGGCTCTGTAAATAGTTTTTGTTTCGTGGCTCACCTTACTGGCAATCGGTAGGAGTCCGAGACCTGGACTTCCTCTTTTCCGAGGGCGATATGAAAGAATCATAATTGTTTCGGAGATCAAAATCTATCTTTCACTCGTTCCGCCCTTCAAACCAACTTACGTACATACTTCCTGCACAGAGCACGCCCACAACCAACTTCCGTTGCGAGAAGCTTCTGTGACATTTTTCAGGATCAGCTCAGGAAAAGCTAAGTCAACAAGATGTTATCAACCTGTGCATTTCTTTGTCTCCATGCGAGCCTGCTCTAAGAGCTGATTGCGTGAGCACTGACAAGTATCAAAGTAAGTCCTGACACCTTCAATCTCCTTCCGCTCGCAAAATCCCCGATGTAGGAATAATGATTCTACTTATTTCAAAGGAAGCATATATATATATATATATATATATATATATATATATATATATATATATGTATATATATATATATATATATATATATATATATATATATATATATATATATATATATATACACACGCACATATGGTGTATTATATGCAAATATATATATATATAATATATATATATATATATATAGTATATATATATATATATATATAGTTTATCTGATGCTTTCGTTACCAGGCAGAGTCATTTCCACGTTCAAACACATTGAGCACCTGACATCAGACTTGACTCGTGGTGAAAGCAATTAGCATCGTAGCAATTACTGATAGATGACACGTATTCGACAACGGCTAACCCTCACCCCCGAGGGAAGAGGTCTTTCTAAATACATGGTCATTTGAGTTTACTTTATTGTAGATTGCTGATATTGCGGTCGTTTTCCCATAACTTTTGGTTCTTAACTTGCTTATTGACAGAAAAAGGTGGGAGCGTACGATGCCGCATGTATCTATATATATATATATATATATATATATATATATATATATATATATATATATACTATATATATATATATATTTATATATATATATATATATATATATATATTTGTATATATGTATATATACACACACATGCGGCATCGTACGCTCCCACCTTTTTCTGTTCAATTTAGCAATGTTTAAGAACCAGAAGTTATGGGAAAACGACCTCAATATCAGCAATCTACAATAAAGTAAACTCAAATGACCATGTATTTAGAAAGACCTCTTCCCTCGGGGGTGAGGGTTAGCCGTTGTCGAATACGTGTCATCTATCAGTAATTGCTACGATGCTAATTGCTTTCACCACGAGTCAAGTCTGATGTCAGGTGCTCAATGTGTTTGAACGTGGAAATGACTCTGTCTGATAACGAAAGCATCAGGTAAACAAACTCGATTGATACATTCCTGATAGCATTTCCTTGTTACCCAATCTTGTTACCTTGTGTCAATTAGGCATTTGCAATGTTCCCATTAGTAGAAGCATTCCTGCTGCTGTCTCCCTTTAGTGCATTTCATATCAGGTTACAGTCGAATTACCTCGAGCATTCGGTGATGTTTCTTCAGTGATGGAGCGGTTGACGATTCTGCCGAATCCTTGTTGACAATTCTATTACGTAAATTGGCAGCTACGTTCAAAGTACGACTTGGCTACTTGAACTCGAAGCTGAAAACTTATTTGCCAATATTGAATGTGGTGGTCAAGCTGATGCCGATCGGCATCCACTCATTTGTTTTTAGTTTAGATAAATTTTACTTAAGTGATTGGAATATCTTCATCACTGTTTATAGCCAGTGAATTTCTGGTGCCACATTTGTATTAAAACTTCGTTCGCGCTTCAGCCTCTGTTTGATGACCTTGTCTTGCGATGAAGTTCCGTTCCGAAGTTACATTCACGGAGATATTCCTACGTTTTTTGTAAATACAGTAGAAGTTGTCAGATTCAGTTTACAAATATATATTAATTATGCTTATTATGTCAAATATATTTATTATTTATAAGTATTTGGATCTACCTATTACGTTTACATTTAGATAAATTGCCTCTTTCATTTTATTCAACCTTTTTACTCCCTTTCATTTTTAACATTCGCAAAGTCTAGACTTTGAATATTGCTCGAAAACTAAATGGCCTCCTTTGTTCAGTCCATATAACCATAGTAATAACCTTTTACTTATAATAATAATGATAGCCTATGTGATGTATAGGATTGCTTTTTATATGATGCTCGGCACTTTCCTAAAATTTAAACGAAAACTTTCCTACTTAAGGAATCGTAAGTGGTTAAAAAGACTACATTTGTATGCCTCGGTTTTCACACGGGATAATAACATGACAACTTACATCAGTCTTTTAAGGCCAAATAATGGGGCCACTTTACGAGTTATGAAATGCAGAATATATTCACTGTCCGGCAAGTTTTAGGAATTTAGCTTTCCTTTTTTTTATTTATTTTTTTTTTTTAAACTCAACCACTTCCCACGTGGAGATGTCGTCCAGTATTTTTAATATTTTTTTTTTTATCAAGGTCCCTTCAAGTTTCTAATACCCAAAAAGTGATGACCATAAGATGTAAAATTTACCCATTTTCAGCTAAATTGTAAAATTTTAATGATTAGGAGAGAAATATAGGATTTAAAAAAAATAGCCTAGCTACTTCTAGTTATGATCATCAGTGCAAAGACTTATGTTACAAAATTAGACGAGAAATGTGCAGGTGGAACACTGATTTTTGTTAGACCTATTTGAAAACTTCTCAAAAGAATTGCAGCAGAATTTCTCCAGTGAATAAATGAGACACAAACGATGAACATAATTTTATTTTTGTATATGTTTGGCATTTTGTGTCAAATAAGCTTCTGCAAGGTCAAATGTAGGAGTAAAGTACTGTATCGTCTGCTAACATCACCCATTGCACTCTTCATGTGTAACTTATTTTCTCATTGTAAGTGGTTCCACGAAACAGATTCTTTTTTTGTTATATTTTTGTTATGTATATAGACACATGTATACGTACATATATATATATATCTATATATATATATATATATATATATATATATATATATATATATGGCTAACTTGATCACGAAGTATATAAAACGTGATGCTATGTATAAATAAAGGTTTTTTTGCCACGAAGGAAAAAATGAAAAAGCGAGATAACCGAGTACTTTCGGTCCTATTCGGACCCTTTACCGAAAAGTACTCGGCTATCTCGCTTTTTAATTTTTTCCTTCGTGGCAAAAAAACCTTTATTTATATATATATACTATATATAATATATATATATATATATATATATATACATTTCTATATATATTATATATATATATATAATATATATATAGATATATATATAGATATAGAGAGAGGAGAGAGAGAGAGAGAGAGAGAGAGAGAGAGAGAGAGAGAGAGAGAGATCATAAAATCCATTTAATTACACCTATGATAATTATCTTAAATGCAGAGTTTTTGTTACTTTTATGAATCTTGTGTTTGTGATATTATCCAAAATCCTGTTTGGTTAAACGTATACTGACTGAAAACCATCACTTTGCAGCCAAACCAGATTTTGGATAAACGTCACAGCGTTGCCAAGTCAATACATAAAATATGCCAGTCTAAACGAATAGAAAATCTTTGCTTGATACATGAATCGTGCAAAATATACAAAAGGCAATGTTTGGCACAAGATGTTTATCCTTTTACATTTGGCAGTTAGGAATAGTGTAACTTCACTAGTTCGTACGAAGGAAACTCATTCTCACTCTATAAGATATAGTACCATGTTTGCTTGCATATTTCAGGAAGACTGCATTATTTGCAATGTAACAATATCAACTTGAAGTATATCATGTACGTAAGTATTACTAAAGGCGGCAGCCTAGCTGCCTCCACTTTTTAGCCTTTTGCTTTATCTCCGTTCCCGTTTCCTTCCTGCAATCTCGCTGTTCATTGTTATGAAGTGCTGATATGGCATTTTCTCCCAACTCTTCCTCCGATCCTTGTAAGCTATCTCCTTTATTTCCTGGAACTCTTTATCTTCCTGTCCCAGTAACTCCAAATCACCCCCTTTCCTGCCTTGGGCGTTGAATAGGCGACAGTGTCCCAGACCCTTACTTGGCAGCCATGAATTCATATGTTCATTCATTGTAGAGCTGAATGTAAAGGCCGCATGAAAGAAATCGCGATTTTCTGTTTTCATTGTTGTGTTTCAATGGAACAAAAATAAGGATTTAGAGGAGGGATGAGAAAGCTTTTGCAAAATAGACTGGTAGAATCGTCAGCGTTAAAAATAAGCAAAAGAACAATGGCCTTTTTTATCCATTTACATCGGGCAATGTCATGAAAATACCAAAGTAAAAGACCATAACAAGGTATCTAAGGGCGAGAACCTTGCGGAAATTTTAAGATTGAAATTATTCTAGCTGTTATGTCTCCTAATCATTACTATGAACTGGATACCCTAAAGATGATTACGAAATAGTTAATGATATTGAAGTCATTTTAAAATCATTTTAACCGACCTGAATCAGAGACGAGAGGCTTTTAATGCAGTTTTAATGTACAGTTAATGAATTCCCAGTCATTCGTTTTAGAGGAAATGAGTCGGTGTCGCTAAAGCGATGAAATTAGATTGCTACGATTATGCACTGCGACTGATCTGACACTTTGACTTTTCATCATTCGGTTAACGGAAATAAGGGAAATTGATTTAAAATTTCATGTATTCGTATCAAGAGCTGAAGGTGCTCGACACACACACACACACACAGATATATATATATATATATATATATATATATATATATATATATATATTATGTTATATTAACAAATTTAAAGCTACCCACATCGCTAATATCCGATTAATATCCAGCCTCTTTTGTTGGTTTAGCGGTGAAAATTCACTGTGCATCATTGTTCCTAAAGCATGAAGCGGTTTGGATACCACTGGTGACAAAGTACTTATTAGTTATAATTCCCATTGTGTGTAAGTTAAACTGAATTGGTTATTAAACGACATATATGCTTGACATTTGTGAATATGGAAATGTCACAGTGAACAAGACAAAATATTCGTATATGTTAACTGAAGGAGAATTTTTTAGTTAATAATAATTTCGTCCTCTCGTGGCTTCGAACCAGTACATAGAGGAGAAATCAGGACTTCAGTGAGGTTACCGACTCGGCCGTGATAACTTTTTACTGATTAGCTAAAATATACTTGTCTATGTGCAACAGTCTGCTTACCAATTATAAGCATGAAATTTTTGTACTTGTGAATATTAAGCGAAAAAACATGATTAAATATCAAAATTCGTTAGGACTTCCGAATAAGTTACTGATTAAGGCTCTGTACCAGAATCAAAATCGGCCAATGTTAACTGCGACTGCCGAGTACTCGCCACTAATTTTTATCATGACATTTTTATACTTTCAAATGTTAAGTCCCAAATAGAATATAGCTCTCTTCTAAATTTAATGCCTTTGGAATCACTTACGCCCATAAGTATGTAAGTCTTTATAACTTTAGTTACCCTGACCAGGATTAGGGACCATACCTTATGGGATAAAAGTTGATTTCAACTCATGTACATATTCCTCTCTCTCTCTCTCTCTCTCTCTCTCTCTCTCTCTCTCTCTCTCTCTCTCTCTCTCTCTATCTCTCTTCGATTTTTTTTCCTCTCAGGATCATATGTGCTGCAGAATATGAGAATACGGATGCTGACACGTACCTGGAAGTTGGAGTATTTTCATGAGATGAAAGTGACAGATTCCCAGGATAAAAGGACGTCAAGTCCTTTGAATTCCTGATGTTTTCAAGCTGTTTCAGGATTCATTCTTCCCTTTCGTGTGCAAATTCCTCCTATTGAATAATAGTATAGTATATTTATCTCTGTAAAACTTTTCTCTTTAAGCTTTTTATCGGCCGCCATTGACATTGTAATTTTATACTATATAGTTTTTACCACATCTTCATTCTTTTTCGTTATGTTTGATCAATGTGCAAGTTTTGAATGAAAAGCTATTTACTTCAACCTTGTGTTTGGTGATAGAGGTGTCTCCCTATATTTGGTAATACTTATAGTTGCGTGAAACATTTATGAAGTGCTATAAGCCAGAAATGATTAATTTTTTTTTTCATGTTACGTCACCTCTCTTTGAACGAAGCTCTTGGTTATTTTATGAACAAGAATTTTAGATAAGTTGAAAATATGTAATAAACCTCATATTTGCTTCCGGATTTTCTCTTGATATGCCAACGAAGTTCAGTATTTTTTGTTCCACATATCAGTTTCCATAGCCAACAACTGAACATCAAATTTTCTTTTAAACAATATTTTCTTGATTTAGTTTCTTGTGAACACTTCGTTGAAGGGGAGTGCTGTGACATTTATTTCATTTCATCTTGGATGAAGAGACTGTCATGAAAATAAAAGTAAAGGCCTTTTGTCGTGAGGAGGAAAGCCAATCAAACAATCAGTTAATCAGTTAAAGATGAGCTAACTATTAAACTTTATTTTAAATATCTCTCTCTCTCTCTCTCGTCTCTGCTGTCTCTCTCTCCTCTACTCTCTCTTTTCTCTCTCTCATTTCACACATACACAAATATATATATATATATATATATATATATATATAGATATATATATATATATATATATATATATATATATATATATATATATATATATATATATATATATATATATATAAATATATGTGTGTGTGTGTGTGTGTGTGTGTGTGTGTGTGTGTATATACATGCACTTATGCTTAGTACCACCCATTCAGCTTGGTTAGCCTTAAAACTCATTTAATCTATCCGGGTCATAATTCAAAAGTAATTGCAGATTGGTCGACCATGTGTCAAGGACTTCAGATGTTCGCGAGAAAGCTTTCGATCATATTTCCCAAAGGGCAACGGAAAACGCACTATTAAAGTTGAGCAATAACTATAATTTATTCGATTCCGGAGATAAATTCGATTTGTTCTCCCAACTTGTCCCAGTTGTCAAAGAACTTCATCCTGCTTTGACATTCCTCCTTTTTTCAGCATTACTGATCTGTCTTGCCATATCAAACCGTAATCACTTATTAAAGGAGGGAATGGCTGAGAAATGATCGTCCGAGGTCGTTGAGCAAATATAACTTTATGAACTTCTTCCTCTTAGACGAATGGAAACATCTTGAAACCCTTCCGTGTGTTTTAGAAGAGAAAGATAAAATTGATATTGGATGAAAAGCTAAGTGCGAAAATTTAACGACATGTCGAACTTGACAGTATTCAAATGAAGAAACTTTCGGCAGCGTCAATCGCCGTTGGTTGACACTTGCAAAGATTGTCACTTCGAGTCTCTATGTCTGATTAAAGTTTGGACATGTGTGGAAGAGGCCCCTTGCTTCAAAAAACAATGCTAGCAAGAAAACTGCATGATATTTATTGATAAATAAACATCAAAACCATCCAGTCTAGTTCCACATAATCCTTTTTCATTAAATTTAATGTAAAGGAATCAAGATGCTCAACTTCCTTGGGTGAGTGGAATGCGTATTCATTTGCGTACTTTCTTCACTAAGGCAAAAATAAGAGATAAAAAAAGCAAGCAAGAAAGGGACCATATCACTGTCGGTGTTCTTCTCCGGGAAATGAAAAGTGTGATAAGGAACGTGCTTTTATTTATTATTTTTTTTTGCTGGGGTTATTTTAAGTATTTAAACATCCTTTCTCTCTCTCTCTCTCTCTCTCTCTCTCTCTCCACACGACACACACACATATATATATATATATATATATATATATATATATATATATGATATATATATATATGAATAATTATCACATCGAACCGTGATCCATTTATATATATCAATTCAACGCTACAAATGTCCTTTAATATCTAAATTCACTTTACCTCCCAAATGATATATTTTCATATATGTACCGAAGGGGAATTTTTAAGTTGATAACAATTTCGTCCCCCCATGGGATCGAACCACCGTCCAGGTGGACGGGGACGAAATCAGAACAGTCAGTGACGCTATCCAATCAGCCAACAGAGACGCTATAAGTTCATATTGATTCTGACCTTACAGCACCCTCGATCTGGATGCTTTCGTAATTAGAATCGATATGAAACCCCGTCTTACCATGTTGGCCCAATTCGAGCGTTTGACAGCACGTAGCCTTTTGTTTTGAATAATTATCACATCGAACCGTGATCCATTTATATATATCAATTCAAGCTACAAATGTCCTTTAATATCTAAATTCACTTTACCTCCCAAATGATATCATATATGTACCGAAGGGGAATTTTTAAGTTGATAACAATTTCGTCCCCCCATGGGATCGAACCACCGTCCAGGTGGACGGGGACGAAATCAGAACAGTCAGTGACGCTATCCAATCAGCCAACAGAGACGCTATAAGTTCATATCGATTCTGACCTTACAAAGCACCCTCGATCTGGATGCTTTCGTAATTAGAATCGATATGAAACCCCGTCTACCATGTTGGCCAATTCGAGCGTTTGACAGCACGTAGCCCTTTTGTTATGAATAATTATCACATCGAACCGTGATCCACCATATATATCAATTCAAGCTACAAATGTCCTTTAATATCTAAATTCACTTTACCTCCCAAATGATATATTTTCATATATGTACCGAAGGGGAATTTTTAAGGTGTAAACAATTCGTCCCCCCCATGGGAATCGAACCACCGTTCCAGGGTGGGACGGGAACGAAATCAGGAACAGTCAGTGACGCTACCCATCAGCCAACAGAGACGCATACCAGTTCATATCGATTCTGACCTTACAAAGCACCCTCGATCTGGATGCTTTCGTAATTAGAATCGATATGAAACCCCGGTCTACCCATGTTGGCCAATTCGAGCGTTTGACAGCACGTAGCCTTTTGTTATGAATAATTATCACATCGAACTGTGATCCTTTATATATATCAATTCAAGCTACAAATGTCGTTTAATATCTAATTCACTTTACCTCCCAAATGATATATTTTCATATATGTACGAAGGGGAATTTTTTAAGTTGATAAACAATTTCGTCCCCATGGGATCGAACCACCGGCCAGGTGACGGGGACGAAATCAGGAACAGTCAGTGACGCTATCCAATCGATCCCATGGGGGGACGAAATTGTTATCAACTTAAAAATTCCCCTTTGGTACATATATGAAAATATATCATTTGGGAGGTAAAGTGAATTTAGATATTAAAGGACATTTGTAGCTTGAATTGATATATATAAATGGATCACGGTTCGATGTGATAATTATTCATAACAAAAGGCTACGTGCTGTCAAACGCTCGAATTGGCCAACATGGTAGACGGGGTTTCATATCGATTCTAATTACGAAAGCATCCAGATCGAGGGTGCTTTGTAAGGTCAGAATCGATATGAACTTATAGCGTCTCTGTTGGCTGATTGGATAGCGTCACTGACTGTTCCTGATTTCGTCCCCGTCCACCTGGACGGTGGTTCGATCCCATGGGGGGACGAAATTGTTATCAACTTAAAAATTCCCCTTCGGTACATATATGAAAATATATCATTTGGGAGGTAAAGTGAATTTAGATATTAAAGGACATTTGTAGCTTGAATTGATATATATATATATATATATATATATATATATATATATATATATATATACACACACTATATATATATATATGTGTGTGTGTGCGTGTGCGCGCGCGCGCGCTTGTTATATTCTTAACATCGAGACATTTCCCATAACTCCAGAAAACAAAGAAAACAAGGTTCGTTGCTATATCCATACTTGACCTGGTGAATCGGAGATAAACCTGCGCAGAGACCATTCAAAGTGAACCACTTCAAACAGTTACAAAGTAGATCATCATTAACTTCCGCACCCCCTTCAACATTATGCCACTCACCTCTGTATTGCATGCATTCTATTGCTGATGGATGTGAAGGTATTTATGTTCGTTCCAGTGACTCCCCCACTATCTGTCTAGTACTTACTTTTTCTCCACCCCAGCTATTCCGATTTTTACACTTTTTTGCCAGATCAACGTCTTCCATTCTCTTAACATGATGAAAAACCCAAACCATCTTGAGACCTGAGCTAACCTTTTCACACATCCTTCTAAGCATCAAGGCATTTGCCACCCTTTCAGTCCGTCTGGCTTTGCATTTACTATGCAAAAGTTCATTTCAATAACCTCAATTTATTTTTCAACATTTCCATTCAGCTTTCACATCCCGCTTCTCAAAAGAGATTTAGCTCCACAATCTCTTACACTCCAATTTGACTTCCGTAGCCTTTTGTTTCCATTTGCCCTTTTAACCTTACTCTTGTTCATATTTATTCATTGCTTTTAGCAGTGTCTAATAATTCACTTAATAACATACACACACACCACACACACACACACACACACACACACACACACACACACACATATATATATATATATATATATATATATATATATATATATATATATATACTATACACATATAATATATATATATATATTAATATATATACATATATATATATATATATATATATATATATATATATACACATTATATATATATATATATACACATTATATATATATATATATATATATATATAATATATAATATCAGTAGAGCAGCAACTTTCAGATTGTGCTATTCACGATCTTAGAATTTGTTTTCGGGAATATACTAACTGTAGAGCAGACAACAAGTTAACTGGAGACTCGCCTAAGCAGGTATCACACATAAAAATAATGTACATGACTGGCATATACAAAATGGGCTACACTTGCTATAAATTGCAGCCAGTCAGCCACTTTGGTTCCATAAGCGCGTCAGTCATATTTTCTTCGAATATAATTGTTTTTGAAATAGTAGTTATTGTGGACTTTGCGTTCGTTGAGATTGAAAATGAGCATTGTAATTCTCCGGGAACTGTGAGGATTTTCTTCGATATGTATCCAGACCTTTATCTTAGATGTGCTGCAACCTTCATTAAATAAAGTCAAGATGCAGTTTTGTTGTTTGCCTTATTGATTAGAAAATGTGTAACTATCAAATGGGAATCCAATATTTGCTATAAGTATGATAAATCTTTACTGAGAAATATAGTTACTAGTATAATTTTTAGGAGAGGATATAAATTCATTTTTTTGTATATGTCCTTCATACAAAGAAATCACTTAGAGCTAAAATTTAACGCCACGTTTTTATGTTAAACATAATTATCAGTTTTATTTCGTATAACTAAAGCGTTCTTCGTTAACCCGAGTTACACAGACTTGGGATTCCGATGTTACTTTTGTCGTTCATCAGGCATTCTGTGGTGCATCTTATCAGACCTCCCACCTCGTCTAGGCCTGGATGTGGGAATTGTTATATATCTTGCGACCTGTCATACTAAATAACTTTATATTTATGCAATTGTAAGAAGGAATTTGGAATGAAGTACAAACGAAGAATGAAATATTCCCACTGCCAATGCCAAACTTCGAATATAGCTTCTCACTTATAGTACGAAATTTAGGTGTGTTTAGAGGCTGTTTTTGCATGTGCATACGCTTGTAACTATATATTTATTGTTACTTAAGAACATGTTTTTATGTATTGACTAGCGTATATGTGAAGCACTGTGTGCATACCGACGTAAGCGTGCAAGTTTTGAGAGAGGATTTTACACTGACATTTTACTTTCTCGAGTCTGACTAAAGACGACGAGATAATCCCTTAGCTTCGAGGCAGGTAACGTCAACGGAAGTACGTTGGTCTTGTAAATGCAGAGGAAGTAAGGATTTCTCACGAGCGCCATTACCACGACTTGTCTATATATGAAAAAAAAACTCATAAGAACTGCTTTCGCATTCATATAAAAATCGGAGACTGCATCAGTGACGCCATGTTGCAAACGATTTATAAGTGCAGGAAGCTCTTCCTGTTCAAGTTTTTTTCTTATGCAAGTTATAATGCAACCTTAAACCTTCCGTGCTAGTGACCTTTATGGCAGTTAATTCAACGGATGCTGGTTATGATCGCTTGGCACTTCGACATAATCCTATCGACAAGTTTGATGTAGTTATAGAATTACTGTAAAATGTAAGTGAAAAATTCATAATGAGTTTGATGTCGGTGCCTGAAATACTGCTGAGCCCTTCGCCATTTATTTTACCGCACTACTTGGGTAAGGTTAAGGTCTCTCATTTTGACCTTTCTTTTTTAACATTTGGGCATTTTATTTTATGGAAAGGTATTGTGGAGGGTCGTGGTCTTTCTCTTTTTTCATAAGACTGATGGCATAAAAATGATTAATATAAACAATGATACTATGAGAGGAAAGAGGGAAGCTCACCCCAAATAATCCATATAAGAAAAAGGCGGTTTGATGCCGAAATGGGCCTCATCTCGGGACCGAAATATCTTATGTCATTTGGATTCGAATATTTTTCGCAGAATTTTTTCAGCATAATCCGCTGACCCAGTCACACACATAAAGAAGTTCGTTGAACAGGAAACTAGAAACAGAATTTTGTTTTTGTACTTTTGTTTATTTACATTATACTGTATTATTAAAAGCTCATTTTTTATGTTACTGAGTACGATTGTATAAACTTATCTATAAATAACAACTGGCACGTTTGAAATGATTTAACTTATGCAAATCTGGCTTTCCCATCTCTTCCTGGAAAATAGTACGATATTTATCTGTCCCGTTGAAAAAATGAAAAATCCTATTTTGACTCACTGGTTTCCTTGAACGCATCCTTAATTTAGTCCATCACCAATAACCCCGTCATCCAACCTTTTAGGAACCAAATGCTTTCTTCTGGTATTGCTATACAAAAATACTTTTTAGAATCATGCTTGGTTTCTTTGTCGTTTGTGAGCGTCTTATGATTAATTGGAGAAGCGCTCGTTTATCCAACCTGTTCTCAAGACAGTTGACCACTCCGCCTCATCCAGTTAGCATTGAATTGAACATACTTCTACTATAGTAGAGACATTCAAATGTACTTGGTAATATTTGTTTAATACTACGTTCGCTCTGAACCTTCTCTGATCCTTAGTACTGCTATTTTTAAGGCAAGACAAAAGATTGATCTCCTTCCCTTTTCTCACAGCTGGGCGTCATTTCTAAATGATTTGAGGGATTATATGTTTTGCTCTTGAAAGTTCCAGGAGTGTTTAAGTGGCCTGATATTGCTCCTGTTACCTAAGCTACCTTCTTAAGGTTCATTTGCCTTTACTTTGTAAACCAAATTCAATTTCTTGTCGGACCATTCTATTTCTGTTGTTGACGCTGTGATATCTGAACCTGTCCGATCTCCTTGATCTCCTCGAACCTTTTTCCTCTTTTGATCATTGGTCTCCTTGAAGTCCTCTCCTGTCTCACTCATTCGTTTGATGACGATTCTAACCTTATCAATTTATTTTCTTTTATAGCTGACTACAAGAGCTCTTTCTCGGTCTGTGCCTAGGGTGTGGGATGGCGTTATATTGCTGTTTTGCAGTCTCACTGAATGGGATTCATAATTTTCTAGATCCCAAGGCCAGTTTTCTTCCTCTCTCTTTGTTGCAAACTCCCAATGACAAGAGTTGCGGCTTTCAGATAAATAGCAGAATGTCTTGGAAAGCTCACCACTGTGTCCCTGGCTAAGTCTTTTTCTTTAAAGTATCACACACACTTTTCATACTTATGAAGCAATTTTCGTTCCTTTTACGGAGTTTTCCCTTTCTCTGTTTCATTATGTTTTGCTTAATTGATCAGGACATCAATCCTACTACTCTTAGCTGCTGGCGCATCTCAGGTGCCATACTCTTTAGTAACCTTATATCCTGTAATTTCAAACTTGCTAATATATCAGTCTTATCATCTCTACCAAGGTTTTATACAGCCTTAGTTTCAAGGTTTCGTTACCGTAGGGTACCATCTACCATCGATTATATTTGTATGGTGTACTCACTAACTTTTTAGTTGTTAATACACACACACACACATTACTTATTCTCACTTCTTTTTTAACATATATATGAATGTGTTATTCTGCAGAAGAATGCTATGCAAGTTATTGTTGTTAGGTCTTGTACATAAGAGCGTTAATATTGCCATCGTGAATAATAATAATTGTAATAATAATAATAATAATTCAGCAGTCTTATCGCATGGTATGTTTCCTCGTAAAGTTGAATGAAAAGCGTTCTTTCAGACGAATAACCAAACCTTTACCGTACTCTGTAATCCGTCGAAGAGTCTCCTCCTTTCCGTGCTTTACCGGTCGTGTTTTGGTCGTTGGTTTTAAGCATCTACAAATAATGTGACTATTTGCACCTTCCATTTGTACGTGACGATATTCTCATTCCCACAGATACGAGTGTAAGGCGCAAACGCCAACTCAGTCTGTTTAGCCAGACATTCTTAGATACTATTCCTTTCCAGGATGTGGAATACTATGCTTCCTTCAGTCTTTTCCTCATCTTTTAAACTGCCTTTTTTTATAAGGCGGGTCTGTCATCAGTTACGAAGTGATTGACGTCTATTAGAACGCTTTTCTTTCAAGGCCAGGTTGCTTTACATCATAAAAATTCGTGATTAGCCGGATGTCTGGCGTAAGGAGTAAACTTTTTTGTAGTACATACTACTAGAAATATGTGCTGTATCCGAAGCACTAGTATATATTTATCCCTTTATAGCACGTTCCATTAGTGAGGACCCTGTCATTTGCAATAGGAAAAAATAGTAAGTTAAACTTCTTAAGATTTTCCTATCAAGGCTGTCTAAGGCAGAGGCGTTTTCCAGTCTCATAAATAACGCATACTTCATCAAAAAGAAAGTTGTCACCTTGGGAAAGCTGTTTGTGAAAATTTCGATGATAGTTTTTAACGTTACATAAAGACACATCGTTCATTACCTATCAATTTTGCATAAGGAGAAGACTTTGATATTCTTGCGTCATTCTTCCCCCTCACCCCGTCCTGGGTTTTACCGATGGTCTCGTAATGCAGTAATTCCTTAATTCTTTACAATGTGAGTTGGTAACTTACACGACATTTTTTGAAAACTTATAGCTTTTCACATTTTTTGAGCTTTACTCCTATGTTGGTTGAAGACGATTGCTTTATTCGATTTATTTTGCATATTTCTATTATTTTGAATAATTTTAGTTCCTCGTTCAGTCAGCACACGAAGAATTGGCGTAGTTTCTTAATTCATTGTTCGTTATGGAAATATTGCCATATGCATGTGCCAGACTATTTACTTATCAATATGAATAATAATTCCTTTCAAAGATGTTATACTTGAAACAAATTAAATTAGAATTCAGTAGATTTATTCAACATATCAAAGATAATTATTTTGCAAAGTAAGGAAAATATAGTCCCATGAATCCACAAATTCTACTTTTATTCTCAACTCAAGCTTCTTGACTGCATAAGCATTTTGAAGTTGGCTTTGCTGCCGCTCGGTCCTGACCCAACGTACCATACTGTATTGGGGTCTCGTCATTCCATATCCTACAGCTGATAAATAACACATTAGGGTCAATATTCTTTAATAGGAATTTTGTCCTTTGATCAATAAATAACACATTTAATGGGTCCAAATTTGACTTCTGATTTTCGCACCTGATTAGCCTAGGGCTATTTTCAGCTGAATACTCTCTCGGATACGTAAAGTGAATGAATATTTAAATCGGCAATATCTGTATTAATCTGCTTTATTTGATTTGTCCCGTTATTCTTCTTTATTATTAGCCATGTCCTCCTTTTCATAATTGCTTAACATAATTTACTCAGACCTAGTTATTGAAAGTCAAAAAGTAATCATAAAAAATCATACGAATATAATTTAGTCTTTTTTTTTTTAATTCCTCGCATGTCATTCTGTTTCATCCGGACACGTTGGTAAGCTGTGGGAGTCAAATCTGACGAATACATAAAGAAAGGCTTACTTTCATAAGAGTTTTCTTAGGTTAATCTTTCTGTAGCTATTCATTTCTTCTAAATAGAAAATAATTAAAATTATTTCACATGCAGGGCTAGACCTACTGCCATAAGCATATTGTAAGTAGCTGAAAGGATAATAAATATGAAAGGTGACTTTCTCGTTTAAGTCTATTTCAGATATCTGCCTGTACGATAAAAACCTACTGCTGTAATCAGGGGTTGTTCTTTGACAGCTGCAACAATCATACAGGGGGTAACACGAGTGTATACAAATATTTTGGGGAATGAAAGATAAAGTAATTTTGAGCAGAAAATATCATATAAACATGCATTTTAAGGCTTCGGTTGTCGGTGAAGGGAATTTTTACAAAATAACCGTTATGAATAGTGGTGCTTTCACGCGATGGAGTTCGTAGCGATAAGTCGGATCGAGTATAGCCTGAGAGATGTGGGGGAGCGGTGGAGCCGTATAGGATAATAGGATTGATGGAGGGATTAGACCGATGTTAAAAGAGTATCTCCCAATAAATGTATTATTTAGGTTTTGAAAAAAATGCATGCATCATTGAATCTGTTTCCCTCTCTATCCGTGGTATTCACTGGACAGCGATAAAAAACAAAGCAAAGAAAGTAAGCCTAACTGAAACTCATCCATCAAAGGTAGGTTTGCTTATTCATTACACTTATTCATTAGACACCTATCAAAGATTTCAAGTGTATTTTTGAAAATCTTTCCCTCTCCATCTAAGCTATTCATCAGACACCAGTCATAGGAGTAGAACTATAAAGTCATGATTCCTGGTTCAACAATATCGTTACGAGGCGCTAGAATTCAAAATTCACAAACTAATGTTCCTCAGCAACATTTACACAACTGTGTTGTCTTTCTCTCTTGTGGTGCTTCGAGGCCCATGTTCTAAACTTTGCCGTTCTCTTAACCATTTGATTCATCTATGTATGATTCTCTCCGGTATATTAAACTTTCTTGATATCTCTCCAACAGGAACTTGCACCGAATGCAGTGCAATAATTGTTTCTCGCTCAGCGAGGGATGTTTCTTAGACCGATAAATGGCACATCGAAAGCAGTAGAGTGAGGTCGCATGGGTCACAATTTTAGGTTATCGTGTTTTTTTTCTTGATAGCATTTCGTGAGTTTCCAATGTTTTATGCGATACTACTAGTGATAGGTGTCTCCTATCTAATTAGTAATGTATGTCAGTGGTTGTGATATGACGTTTTTATCACTTCGTTTCGTTCACGTCAAATTTGCTATATGGAGAATAATTTTACACCATAACATAACATGATGTTCTAAAGATAAAATCATTTAGTGTTTTTAACGTCATTACATAAGATTTCTTCCATTTTGAAAAGAAAAATAGATTAATAAGGTATGAATCGTGCGTCAGGCAGGTGAACGAAAAATTACGAGACTTTGCCACCACTTGTTTGAGCGTGTTACATAGTTGTTTGTGCATGAACACACACAGACGCACAAAGCACACACACACACACACACACACACACACACACACACACACATATATATATATAATATATATATATATAAATATACATAATACATATATATATATATAAACATATATATATATATATATGTGTGTGTGTGTGTGTGTGTGTATGTGTGTGTGTGTGTAACTTGATCACGAAATATATAAAACGTGATGCTATGTATAAGTAAAGGTAATGCCACGGAGGAAAATGAAAAAACGAGAACTGCCGAGATCTTTCGATCTTAATAACCCTTTACTATAGGCAAGAGTGACCAGAAGAATGAGAAACAGTACAGGTAAGCATATACAGGATTAACAAAAGGTCCAATTCACTTTAAAGAAACGAAAAAGCCCGTGGGCCAGATTAAAGATTTAAAAGCAGCCACCCACGAACAAAGCAGCATATGTATTCAGTTAGAACAGCCCAAACTTCAAATGCGCTACTTATCCGAGTGAAAAATCTCATTGTATAAATTGGGGCGATAGCTCTGTAATTGTTAGGTTTAATGATTATGTTTCAAGAAATTTACTGGAATCAGCAATTATACAAATCACTAATAAAAAACCTAAATCTTAGTCCGGGATTGTACCATTTGGACCCATATATTTGTAAATGTTTATGAAAGACCTTAAAATAAATTAATTAAATACTAATTAATTAGTCCCACATGTTTTTAGTTATTATTTTTTTCTCTCTCTCATTTCTCACTCATTGCCTGAACGCTTTTGTAAATTTCATGTCACTCATACTAAGTGTATTGTTTTCCGAATTAGATTACCTTTGACCAATGTGTTTGACCGAACCGCTCCTAAATCCTTAATTTAGCCTTCGGGATTTTACCAACTTTGTACTGTCTAGTCGTATATGCCTGTGTTTTCAAGATGTATTGTTTTCTGACTAAATTACCTGTGACCACATGTGGGTGGCTGCTTTTAAATCTTTAATCTAGCCCACGGGCGTTATTTTGTTTCTATAAAGTGATTGGAACCTTTTGTTAATCCTGTAATGTTCGTTTGAATAAGGTTACCTGTACTGTGTTTTTCATTGTTCTGATCAGTCTTGCCTATAGTAAAAGGTCGTTAAGACCGAAAGATCTCGGCAGTTCTCGTTTTTACATTTTCTTTCATGGCATTACCTTTACTTACACACACACACACACACACACATATATATATATATATATATATATATATATATATATATATATATATATATATATATATGTTTATGTATATATATATATATCTATATATATATACTAATGTCCTATAATATCCAGTTCGCTGAACCTTGGCATTAATATACTTTCATATATGTTTAAACGAAGGGGAAAATTTTTAGGCGATAATAATTTCACCTAAAGAAATTCCCCTTTGGTTAACATAAATAAAAATATATTAATTCCGAGGTAGAGAGAATTCGATGGTAAAGGACATTTGTAGCTTAAATGCATGTACATGAATCACGGTGATGTGATAAAGATTCATATACATATACATACACACACACACACATATATATAATATATATATATATATATATATATATATATATATATATAAGTCATATCACATTTCCGTGATTCATATACACTAATATATTTTCATATATGATAACTTAACCGAAGGGGAATTTATTCTCGATAATAGACTTGTCTGGACCAGGGCGCGAACCCATGGATCCTTTCAAATCCAGGAACGTCAGTGAAGCTTTTACCTACTACACCACTATATATATATATATATATATATATATATATATATATATATATATATATATATATATATCACACATTTGTGTGTGTGTGTATGTCTCCGCCTACCCTATATCCTTATGTATTTTGCGTATTTCACTCCATCCTAAGAAATTAGTATGCTTTTATTTTCATTTCCAGGTTTCCTACATAAGCATTAAATATTTTGTCTCGTTAAAAGCTCTTCAGCCATTTAAGGGGCATCTCCCCTCTGTCACGGAATTCTCAACTCTCCCATCTGCTTTAGGACAAGTGTTGGCATCCCAAGTCATTGGCTATAGCCGCTATGTCTGGATTGTATCACTTATTGCCACTACTGGATGTTTTAGAAATCAATGAAGTAAAAATGGAAGGATGGGTCGTTCAGGACTGAAAATGACAAAAAAAATGAGTATTTCTGTTGATATTGCAAGGGAAACTGTCGGAAGATATTTAAATGTAGAAATCTAATCAGCTAATGATTGTATGGGCAAAATTGAATGGTATATAAAAGAATGATATTAAGTCCAGGAAGGGAAATAATTGATATGAAAAAGAAAATTTACATTCCTCACATTGTTTGGAGAACAAGAAAGGTTGGTTGTTGTAGGCGATTTAAATGCAAGGGCAGGTGACAGAGAAGGAAAAAAAGAATTGATGTAATTGATTATTATGGAGTTATGGAGGTCCTTGAATAAATGAGTCTGGAGGGAATCATGTGAAAATATTTTTGTGATGGGACGTTCATTGCTGAAAAAAGTGTCTGAACGGAACCGTATTATTCATTATGATATTTTAGAAAGAGAAAAGATGAAGAAAAAGTTTGTAAGTGTATCTGTTAATAATGATTACGTGCAAGGTAATGAATACATCAGCTTACTGAAGGAAATTAAAAATAGAAGTTCCATTTAGTAAGGTTCAAAAGATTAGGATTTAATGTAGTTATGACAAATGAGTTTTTTTAGAATGGCATGTAAGTAGAGGATGGATGGGGAATGTGTTAAAGTCACTGCAGCTGAATCAGTTCAAGAGGAGTATGAAATTCATGAACAAGGTCCTAAAATCATGGAACGATAACAGGAAGTTGAAGGGCCCTGAAAGTGGATGATGTTCTATGGAAAAAAAATATGATTTTTTTGAAGTGCAGTTTTCAGGTGAAAAAGATTATCATGAGGGTGTACACAACTTGCCTTGGGGTAGCACAATTCTAGATTTAGCCTTAAGGTCAGGTAAGATCATATACAAGGTTACAGCTGAGAGCCTTCTTCAGAAGGGGAGAACGACTAGGTAAACTCTTAGATTTTAGTATAATTTATTATATTTACAATAGAAAAACGCATATCAGAAGAATAATAATAGTGTAAATGGGACAGGTAAACAAGGCCCCGTAATGCAGGATTAAGAGGAGAAATGAATGGGGTATCAGTAGGGAAAAAGACTCCATTTCGGCTCAACCTCAACACCCGACCCCCAATTCAGCTCACAGGCGATAAACCCCATCAGCTTGCCTTTACCTTAACCTCATGTGCATTTGACCATTAACGACTCCACGGGAAAACCACCAAATATTTCGCTCTAGTTCAGAAAAGAACCCCAAAATGGCTCATGAAGAACTCTTCGGATAGGAGAACCATGGTGTCGCTTAACCCCTTGAAAATACCAACCCCATTTTGGCAAAAGCTAGACTGTATGGATGAAAAAACAACCATTTCAGGACCCCTTGAAAATACCCAACCCTATTTTGGCTCAAGATATAGTCTACGGATGAAAAAAACCACCATTTCACATAAATATGAATATGAGTGAAAAAATTCTAAGTACCTTAACCTAACCTAATCCAACCTAACTTATCCTAACCTAACCCAACCCACTTAGTGAAAAAATTCTAAGTACCTTAACCTAACCTAACCCAACCTAACCTACTGATTGAAAAAATTCTAAGTCCCTTAACCTAACCTAACCCAACCCAAACTATTGGCCTAAGATATACTCTACAGATGAAAAAAAACCCATTTCATACAAATTTGAATATGAAGGTAAAAAATTCTAAGTCCCTTAACCTAACTTAACCTAACCTAACCCACATGTAATACCCAACCCCATTTTGGCTCAAGATATACTCTTCGGACGAAAAACCTCCATTGCACATGAATATGAATATGAGGAAAAAAATTTTAAGTCCCTTAACCTAACCTCTGTTATGATCAGTTGTGCCTAAGTAAAGGGTCATGTTAGACAGTAAGTTCTTGGCTTTCTCTCTTTTCCATTTTCCTCCGTGGCATCACCTTTATTATATATAGAATATATATATATATATATATATAGAATATATATATATATATATATATATATAACCATGGATGTCCTCTAACTTCTCTCATGCCACGCACTTATACTTTATGGCTGAGATTGTCACTACAAAATCTTAGAGCCAGATGCAATATATGAAGTAATTCTGATGTCCGTAGCTTAATTATTTCGGTCATTATGAAAATCATATCTTGCTTAAACCTGCGCTGTATTATTTCAAGGGAGTGATATGATTTTGACATTAGTCTCAAGTTTATCTCTACCGCCTTTCTCTTGAGAGTGCTGCCTCAACCCCAAAGAAAAAACAAGTTTTAATGATATAATACTTTTCCACAATTCTGGAAATTGTCAAGTATTTTTATGCTGCTCAGCCATTTCCACTATCATGAGGAGTCTAGGTTATGATAGCCACATTCACACTTACGCGCACCAGTAAACATTCGTATTCTCTCACAAACGGGCTGCGATTTGGCGAACATCGACCGTGAGTCAAACTGAAAAACACATTCAGTTTCTAAATAGTGTTATTTTCGCTCTGCTCGCTGAACAATGAGGTAATGCTCACCTAATAACTTTCAGAAACCAACTCTCAAAATACTCTCTCTCTCTCTCTCTCTCTCTCTCTCTCTCTCTCTCTCTCTCTCTCTCTCTCTCTCTCTCTCTCTTTCTTCAAATAGATTTATTCTTCATATTGAAAATCCTATGATTTAAGTGGATAGAAATCTTCTGTGAATGCTATCATTGAACATGAATTACTAATTTACATATTTATCTGCATATTTGCTTAACTATTTATTTCATTGCTTACAAATTTTACTTGTTTGCTTCCTGATTTCATCCCTTACTTGCTCGATTGCTTACAGTCTTATGGCCCCCCTGGCCTATCTATATTTTTATGTGTGTGTTTTCATATTACTTATTTGTTCGCTTATGTATTCATTTATTTGTATTTATTGGTTTATTTATTGTCACATATGTAGCACATCTAATCTAAATGTTGTATATGAAATAATTACAAAACTGATTATCTTGAACATGAACGCGATCATTATGTTAAGATTGATACCAAAAGTAACATCTGACTTCTGGTTTTATGCAAAATTCATTTTCAAATAAATTTCCTTAACATCACAAATACCTTAACTCTCTGGTATAGTTTACCTGCTTCTTCGTATGGCTTGATTTTTTACTTTTTCTGTTTTTTTTCTGTTTTTTTATGTTTTTGTCTTCCTTATCAATATTTCAGTTGCCTGTCAATTTCTAGGTTTATGTCACTTCAAAAACCTGGATATCACACACATATTGGCGAATACCAGAGCTGAAATTAAGATTTCTTACATTCTTTTGAGAAATTGTAAAACCAGAAGTACTATTGTTTGTGCATCTCAAGGACATTTGGTTCTATAATGAACATATAATGAGGACTGAAGACTGACTTGCAGTGGTAATAATAATTTTTTCTTTAAATATGGTATATATTCAGAATTTCTAATTGTTCAACCATCATGAACAGCGGTCTTTGGGAGCAAATGAATGTTTTCAGGAAAGGTGAAGTTCGTTAGGAGGCAATAGCAATTTTACAGGCAGGTTAATATTATTATTACTATTATCATTACTCCTTGGAATTTGAAATATTTATCATGATCAGACATATGCCATTGTACTAAGAACACACACTTCATGAGAATCTACATTACTGCAGCTGATTTACGTTCAAGTAGTTAAGCTTGATCCTTCTGCACATGATGTTCTAAGACGCTTTAAACAGTTGTTCAGGTTATTGTACTTTACTTCCCTTTAGTGAATTCTGTATCTGGTTCAATCTAAGACAGTTGTCCCTGTTCTAAAGAGCTAAATCAATTGTACTGACCTTTTTAAAGCATTAGAATTATTTTTTATTCTTTTAATCGCATTTTTAAGCTGTAAAACGGAGTGTTTGTAATAATATAGCATATTCAAAAAGGCCTTGGTATTAGCACGAAAGATCTAGAACTCCGTTGTTTTAATTTCCTCTGGGTAATATATATATATATATATACATATATATATATATATATATATATATATATATATATATATATATATATATTTATATATATATATATATATATATATATATATATATAACTCGTGTTTAGCTTTTTATCTATCTCCATTAGTGCATGTACTCTTATTTTATATTCCTCCTTATAGCTTTAGCATTTCAAATAAATATAATTTCTATTAATTTGCCTTCTTTTTTTGAGTTTGTCTTCTTAACTTATATAAGAGTATTCTTTTTATTTTTCCTCTTTACATTCGTTCTCCTTCATATTCTCAATACCTCCTCTTTGATACCTGCTTTGTAATTTCATTCATCACTGCCATTCTGTCCAGATTTGATTCTGCAATAACCCCTTCCTTTCTCGCGACAGACTTCTTGGAGCTCCCATCTTCTGATCTTTTGTATCTTGTCTCTTCCTCTTTTCCTTTTAAGGTCTTATAAAGTCCTTATCAGATATGTAGGGTTTACTGATAACACTAATATTAGGAAATGGTCGCTATAGCTTTAGAGTTCTTCAGAATCGAGCGTATTGCAAAAATTGGATCCTCTACAAATGCTTTCCATTTTACCATTTTCTTTACTTTTCTCCATTAGTCTACAGTGGTACCTTCACGTACGAATTTAATTCGTTCCCTGGCAGATCTCGTAGCTCAATTTGCTCGCCCATCAAATAAATTTTCCCCATTGAAAATACTTATAATGCCCTTAATCCGTTCCAACCCTCAAAATGCCACACCATATTTTTGTTTCTTGTTATTAATAAGGAAAATACAATTCCAAATAACAAATATTGTATAAAAACATAATAGAAAGAGTATTTAAAGATATAATAAGGTTTCGTACACTGTACAGGTAGTGTTCAAGTTACGATTTTCTAATTAAATAAGTTCAAAAAACAGCAAAAGGGAATGATGAAAGTATTGTTTTAACGTTATACTCGTTGCGTAAATGTGTACGGCCATGAACAATCGAACAAGAAACAGCTTTTTTTTGCAAATTACAACCGAATTGGATAACAACAACATCCGTTTGGCTTGCATTTCAACCATCGTACAATAGTAAACAATTACCGTAGATATGTTATAAATAACGTTTTATATAGAATAGGACTGAGATATTCTTATGTAATAATTTTATTCGCTATAGGTATATCAGAGATCAACAAAAAAAATATACATTAGCTTTTAACCATGTTGTAGCTGAAGCTGAGAAAACTGTTCATGATGAATGACTTTTATCGTGCATCGGCAAACAAGGATAAAACTCCTGTAAACTTATGCCATCAAACACAACCGTAGGGAAAATTGAGAGAAAATCTTTTTAATGAAAACTACTGGGCTTGAAAGAACACATTCTAATGTTGTTTTCACGTCGATAAAAGATAAATAAAAGATAAATATCGTGAAAATAGCGATCGGAATCACGTATCTTTTTACTCAGTAAACATGCCGCCTACATAATCTGTTAACGAAAAATATAATTTAGTTCTCAATCACGAGTCGTATTCAAGTCATATTTCGACTTTAAAACACGTTGCATAACGAAAAATTCCCTTGTCTCATATAAGTCAGGTATCTAGATATTTGTTTATGCTAACTATAAGCAAGAAAATTCGCTTAGAATTGAGATAAATATGGCGAAACAAACTTGTACAGAGTTTAATACCTAATGTTTAGTCAGTTGGAAAAGCTTCGTCAAGGGGCAAACATGAACATTGTCCAAAATACATCGAAATAAACAGGCATCAGTCTAGGCTGATATATACTACGTCTAGAATGGTGTGGCTCACGAATTCTGTTTTATTGTTTAGAGGTGTGCAAGAACAATTATAATAATAAATAGATAAACAGCACTAGTTAAATAAATAATCAGGGCCACACAAAAATATTTTGCTTCCTCAGTAGGCCAGCAAAAATTGTCGTTAGGAAGCAACTGGTGGCTCAGATATCGTTTATTTGTTTATTTATTTATTTATTACCGTCTATGTTAGTATTATTGCCATTTTAGAATTATACCCTCAAGTCAGATCTTTGTTTCGAAAGATCTGACTAGGTAATACAGACGAGTTTCTGGCTTATTTTCGATGAATAAAACTTACTTGACACAGGGTACACGTAAAAGATTGCTTGTGATTGTATAATCAGAATAATACTTGACACAGGGTAAACTGAATAGATTGTTTGTAGTTGTAATTAGAATAATACTTACCTGGCACAGGGTATGCCAAAAGATTGTTTTTTTTTGTAGTTGTAATTAGCAATAAATACCTTTACCTGGCACAGGGTTATGCCCAAATAAAGACTGTTTGTAGTTTTAAAATTAGAATAACACCCTTACACCATGGACACAGGGTATGCCAAATAGCATTGGTCACCCTTGTTAGTTGTAATTAGAATGATCAACTTACCTGGCACAGGTACGCCAAATAGATGTTTTTGTTTTAGTTCGTAACTTAGTAATAATACTTAACTTGGCACAAAGGGCTATGCCAGATAAGATGTTTGTAGTTGTAACTTAGGAATGATACTACCTGGTTACCAGGTACGCCAAATAGATTGTTTCGTAGTTGTAGTTAGAATAACACTTATCGGCCAAAGGGTATGCCAAATAGATTGTTTGTGGTTGCAATTAGAATACCTACCTGGCATAGGGTACACCAAATAGATTGCCTCTAGTTATAATAAAATAATATTTACCTGGCACTGGGTATTCCAAATAGATTACCTTTAGTTGTAATTAGAATACTTACCTGTTACAGGGTATTCCAAATAAATTGCTTCTAGTTATTATTAGCAGCATACTTACCTGGCACAGGGTACGCGAAATAGATTGTGTTCGTAATTAGAAAGTAATTAGAATAATACTCACCTGGTACAGGGTATTCCAAATAGATTGCCTCTTGTTGTAATTAGAATAAAACTTACCTGGCACAGGTATTCCAACGAATTGTTCTTGTAGTTATAAGTAGAAGCATACTTACCTGGCACAGGGTACGCGAAATAGATTGTTTGTGTTTGTAATTAGAATAATACTTACCTGTCACAGGGTACACCAAATAGATTGCTTCTAATTGCAATTAGAAGCCTACTTACCTGGCACAGGGTACGCCAAATACATTGCTTCTAGTTGTAATTAGAAGCATACTTACCTGGCACAGGGTACACCAAATACATTGCTTCTAGTTGTAATTAGAAGCATACTTACCTGGTACAAGGTACACCAATTGGATTGCTTCTAGTTGTAATTAGAAGCATACTTACCTGGCACAGGGTACATTAAATACATTGCTTCTAGTTGTAATTAGAAGCATACTTACCTGGTACAAAGGTACACCAAATACATTGCTTCTAGTTGTAATTAGAAGCATACTTACCTGGCACAGGGTACACCAAATACATTGCCTTTAGTTGTAATTAGAAGCATACTTACCTGGCACAGGGTACACCAAATATATTGCTTCTAGTTGTAATTAGAAGCATACTTACCTGGCACAGGGTGACTCAAATACATTGCTTCTTGCTGTAATTAGAAGCATACTTACCTGGCACAGGGTACACCAAATACATTGCTTCTAGTTGTAATTAGAAGCATACTTACCTGGCACAGGGTACACCAAATACATTGCTTCTAGTTGTAATTAGAAGCATACTTACCTGGCACAGGGTACATCAAATACATTGCTTCTTGTTGTTGAATTAGAAGCATACTACCTGGCACAGGGTACACCAAATACATTGCTTCTAGTTGTAATTAGAAGCATACTTACCTGGCACAGGGTACATCAAATACATTGCTTCTTGTTGTAATTAGAAGCATACTTACCTGGCACAGGGTACACCAAATACATTGCTTCTAGTTGTAATTAGAAGCATACTTACCTGGCACAGGGTACACCAAATACATTACTTCTAGTTGTAATTAGAATAATACTTACCTGGTACAGGGTACACCAAATGGATTGTTTCTAATTGTAATTAGAAGCATACTTACCTGGCATAGGGTACACTAAATAGATTGCCTCTAGTGTTAATTAGATAAATACTTGCCTGGTACAGGGTACACTAAATAGATTGCTTCTAGTTGTAATTAGAATAATACTTACCTGGCACAGGGTACCCCAAATAGATAGGCTTTAGTTTTAATTAGAATACTTACTTGGTACAGGGTATTCCAAATAAATTGCTTCTAGTTGTAATTAGAAGCATACCTACCTGGCACAGGGCACACCAAATAGATTGCCTCTAGTTGTAATTAGAAGCATACTTACAAAGATTGCTTTTAGGGCACACCAAAAAGATGGCTGTCATTTCCTTTGCTTCTTCCAGTATTATGTATTTGGTTCCTATAGATCATCAACCTTCTGCTATATCCTTTATCGTCTGATACACTAAGTACTGAAGACTCCTTCCGCAATCATGGATTCCATCCGTTCACATCTGGTCCTCGGGCGTCCAGCTTGCTTCTGTTTGGAAAGCTTTTAGTGCTTCTGAATCTTCATCCTCCACTGTTATTACCTAATGATTGGTTTGTTTTTTGGCCTGCAGCTGATGGTTAGGCCGATGTTCGCGTTCTTCATGGTTTCTTGTTGATGAGATTATCTTCAGGGACCTCAATTTCTCTGAGCATTTCTCTCCAATTGCGTCTAGAGCTTCCGTACTTGTGTGGCTTTCCCTCAGCTATTCCCTTTATATCTATTAGCTCTTCCTTTCTTCTTGTTGTCTACTTCTCCAACTATTCCTCCTTCGTTGCAGCTGTCTGTTTTTTCCTAAGTCTCAACTTGAGATCCTCCCTCGTCTTCCACAATCCAGGATTCCATCTCTTCACATCCGGTCCTTCACATCCGGTCCTCAGGTCTCCAGCTTGCTTCTCTCTGGAAAGCTTTTAGGGCTGTCGCATCGTAGTCCTCCGCTGTTATTCTTTTCTCTGAGCTTCCTTTTACCTTGGATTTCAAATCAGATGCATACGAGCTCCGAAGCCTTCAAAGATGGCATCTAAGGATCTCAAAAAGCTTGCATCTAGAGTCTTTGGATCCAGTGAACCTTAGAGCGTTGGGTGTGCAGTTCATTTTTCAATACATCTTTGTATCTTGCGTCTTCGCGTCAGCATGTGAATTTCATTTCATTATTCCTTTCTTGGTCGAACTTCAGTGGGTGGCAGGCCAGACCTAGAGCCTCAAGGATTCTAAAACGACATCGGGGCAAACCACCCCTCAGACTTGAGCTGAATTCTAATTATATTTCTCCTAGTCAGTTCTGCTGCTTACTGAATGCTTCCCACCCTTCATGGAAGAGATTCTAGTAGAGCTGAAGCAGCATTTCAGTGGGGGATGACCGATGCTATGGCGGAGTGTGGAGTCTGGGAATCCAGACTTCGGAGAACGAATGGGACTTGAGGAAATGGGCAGGAGCGTTCTGCCACATTTGACTTAGCATCTTTTAATTCTGGATAGTACCCATAATTCATCTTTTATGCCTTTCCTTTCGAAATTCTTCTGTTCGAAGTTTTGGATTTTCAACATACCGTGGAAGTTTCCGCCTGTTTCTTATATGTTCAAGAAACAAAAAAAAACAAAAAAAAACGAAAATTTATCATTTGTCTCCAGTATATCAACTTCCTTGACATAACTTCAAGTCAGGCGTTCTCTTTGTAATGTTATGATGACATATGCAACAACAGAATATTTTCTTCTGGGGTTAACCTTGTATTTATATTAATTTCTTATTTATTTCTTCTTATTTACTTATATCTCATTAGATACATAGTCACTGTGTGAGTGTGATATTATAGGTCTTTCACTGAACGATTTGGTACGCTTGATGTAACTTCAAAATGTTGTTTATACTTCTCTCTCTATCCACTCTCTCTCTCTCTATCTCTCTCTCTCTCTCTCTCTCTCTTCTCGTCGCAAATACAGCTAGTTGTGAATTGAGATTGACTATCGCATTGCTAACTGGCGGCCGCATTGTTGCGAAGGAAAATTTACCATGCAATTTAGACAAAACAGTTGTTGTCGGTGCTGTTATTTTGCAGATGTTTCTTGCTCAAGATTGCAATACAGATGTACTGAGCTATTTAATCTTTTTTTGTACAGAAAATCAGGTGGCCGAGTTTGACATTTTGTTCGGTAAACAAATGCTTGCTTGGAGAGAGAGATGAGAGAGAGAGAGAGAAGAGAGAGAGAGAGCGAACATATATCGTCAGCAATGATATGCTAGGAAGTTTGACATCTGTTTGACATCTGTTCAGTAAAGAATGCTTGCTTAGAGAGAGAGAGAGAGAGAGAGAGTGAGAGAGAGAGAGAGAGATGAGAGAGAGAGAGAGAGAGAGAGAACATTATATCGCCAGCAATGATATGTTAAGAAGTTTGACATTTGTTCAGTAAACGATGCTTGTTTGTCAGCGTTATTATTACCAGGTACTTGAAGATTATATTTGTCTACGAGAGAGAGAGAGAGAGAGAGAGAGAGAAAATATGCATCAACCTGAATGACTGTTTTCGAAGCAGCCTTGTTGTCATGAAAATGAGACGAATTTCCTTCGACTCAGAAACCGAATTTAGTCTTATTTTTTTTGTTAAATTTTTCTCCACGATTTTAATCGTTTATTATTTTTTTGGTTTATCATTTGGACAAAGACACCAGCTCTCTATTGATTTTTTACGTCAAGCCGTACAAGATATTGAATCTAGAATATTGTGGTTTTTTATTGTAAAATTGTTTAGCAGTTTGAGGTTGGTGATTAAGAGTCGTGGTGGTAGTTTTGAATGCGTCTCAGGAGCAAAGGGTGAATCTGACACTTGTTAATGTGTACCGGTTTATGTAATAAAAATATTTGAATGGTCATAATCAGTTTTTATTACCATCATTCTTCATTGTTCAATCTTCCATAGAGTTTCATTATGTTAGGTTATGGAGTTTAGAAATCTTTTCGCATTCATACTATCACGTGATATGACATGTTGTGCACCTGGCAGTGAATCATGGAGAAAATGGTGACTGTTGTGGGCGCTTATCAGTTGCTTATCTAAATTTAAATGGAGTTTAGAAATCTTTTCGCATTCATACTATCATGTGATATGACATATTGTGCACCTGGCAGTGAGTCATGAAGAAAGACAGGTTAAGGGAGTTATAATTTATTTTACTCATATTCATAATCTTTTCATATACTTACTCATGTGTGTTAGGTTAGGTTAAGGAACTTAGAATTTGTTCCGCATATTCATATTTTTCAAATACTCATGTGGGTTAGGTTAGGTGAGGTTAAGGGACTTAGAATTTTTTCCCTCATATTCATATTTATGTGAAATGGCGGTTTTTTGTCTGAAGAGTATATCTTGAGCCAATAGGTTGGGTTAGGTTAGGTTAGGTTAGGTTGGGTTGTGTTAGGTTAGGTTAAGGGACTAAGAATTTTTTCACTCAGTGGGTTTGGTTACGTTAGGTTAGGTTAGGTTATGTTAAGGGACTTAGAATTTTTTCACTCAGTGGGTTGGGTTAGGTTAGGTTAGGTTAGGTTAAGGGACTTAGAATTTTTTCACTCAGTAGGTTAGGTTAGGTTGGGTTAAGGGACTTAGAATTTTTTCACTCAGTGGGTTGGGTTAGGTTAGGTTAGGTTAAGGGACTTAGAAATTTTTCACTCAGTGGGTTGGGTTAGGTTAGGTTAGGTTAGATTGGGTTATTTTGGTGTTAGGTTGAGGGTACTTAACCCATTTCATGTCCAACTGAAGTAATAGTACGTAAAAATACTCTATCCCGTATCTATCCAACTGACGTAGCGGTACGTAAAATTTACCGAAATTTCGTACGTGTGGTAGGGGTATTTTTTTTTATTTTCGGACAAGTAGCGATTTCCATAGGCTAGATCATACCTTGAACCTGTATCTCGGGTATCAATACGCCAGCAAAGTAGTTTCTGTACTGGCGGGCATGCTCAAATCCCTGGCGTAGTAAAATTCTCCACAATGAAATCAGCTGATCGCACCTACACTTCCCTCTCAGTGACCCCAAAGCCCTTTTTTCCCTTTTTTCTAACTCCCTATATTCTTCAACTTTTCCTCTACATTTTCGTATATTTACAAAGTATTTCTATGAAAAATAACCGAGATAGGGCTCTTCAAAAACATTTTATTCTAGCAATAAATGTTGACTATGGTAACATTTTTTTCGTTTCGATCAATTTATAACGTCAAAATGAAACTGTTGCCGTATCCAAAGCCATTTTTCTTGACCTTCCTTTATTCTACAACGTTTCCTCTACATTTTCGTATATTTACTTTAAAGGAATTTCAATGAAAAGTAACCAAGATAGGGCTCTTAAAAAAAAAAAATTCTAGCGATAATTCTCACTATGCGCTAGGCAGAGCGCTATGTTTCTTATCCTCTTTTCTATCAATTTTTTCACAGGCTGGACTTATTCGTTTTCCATTGATTTATATGTCGATATTTAGGGAATTTTATGGCTTTCTCATAAAAAAAAATAATTCATTCGCCTGACTTTCATAGTTTTTGGGTTAGGAACGAAAATATATAAAAAAAGTAAAGAATTTTTTTTGTTTTTTTTGTTAAATAACTCACATTTTTTTCGTATTTAGAGGGCTGGGACTCTTATTCTGACTATTCCACCATAAAATACTAACATTTAGAAAAAAGGACAGCAAAATGAACCTTGTTGGCATAAAATTTATATTTTTGCTGAATTTTCAAAATAATAATTTTTTCGCACTGTCGAGCATTCCCAGACACCTTGGATATCTGAGGAGACAGTGCTCAAAACTAAGCGGATATGAAAGAGCTAAAATTTGTTCACTCATATTCATATTTATGTGAAATGGTGATTTTTTCATCTGTAGAGTATGTATATCATGAGCCAAAATGGGGTTGGGTATTTTCAAAGGGTGTTAGGTAGGTTAGGTTAGATTGGGTTAGGTTAGGCTAAGGGACTTAGAATTTTTTCACTCATATTCATATGTGAAATGGTGTTTTTTTTTCATCCGTAGAGTTTATCTTGAGCCGAAATGGGGAGGGGTATTTTCAAGGGGTTGAGCAAAACCACGGTTTTCCCTATCTGAAGAGTTCTTCATAAGCCATTTTGGGGTCCTTTTCTGAACTAGAGCGAAATATTTGGTGGTTTTCTCGTGGAGTCGTTAATGATCAACATACATGAGGTTAAGATAAAGGCAAGCTTATGGGGTTTATTGCCTGTGAGCCGAATTGGGGGTCGGGTGTTGAGGTTGAGCCGAAATGGAGTCTTTTTCCCTACTGATATCCTTGAAGAAACACAAAAGGGAGCCCGCTTCGTAGAGCGCCGTAAGGATGAAATACAGTGGTTATGCCACTGTGTGCACATGGTTGTGAATAGATTAACAGCTGATTAACTCCTGCCTGCAATCGAGAACACATGTGGTCACTTAATGAGTTAGAACCACGACAAAGGTCACTAAGGTCCATGACAGCCACGTATATCCAGGGTAAGCTCTAGAGAGTAATGATACTAATAATAATAAATTTTATTGTCAACTCAAGGTCATGTACATGGAATATGCAAAGTATAGCTAATAACATACACAATCAAGATAAAAGAGATAACATGATAAAAATGATTCATCAGCAATATCCAGACGGTTGCTGAAATACAGAAATAATATTGAAAATAGCCACATATTAGTGTACTTAAGAAGAAACCCTCTCTCAAGTATACTTTGTTAAAAGTAATGGCTACTTCAGCAGCGTTACACTTATATATAGAGATTCTTCTCTATTTTCCGAACAGCAGCTTTTTCCGTGCTACGTAAGCAGGCTAGTAGAGCGCCTATAGAGGTCATGATCAAATACAGTGTCAAACTAGGTGTATAAATTTGAATTTTGCAGATAAAATATGATACCATAATCATCAAAGTCATTAACGATTTTATCTCTCTCTCTCTCTCTCTCTCTCTCTCTCTCTCTCTCTTTCTTGAAGCGAGCTTTTGTCTGGAGCTGCCAGACATCCTCTGGCTGGAAAGCTGAGGGTGGACTGATCTAGGTGTGGTGTCCGTCCTACTTATATTTGGGGTCGACAGCAGGGGGTCTGCCCCATGCTGATCTCCTATTGGCTGGTGACGGTAAGTCTTCGTTTTCATTGGTGGCTTGAGCCAGGTCTCAAGCTACTTACTCCCGAGTGGCACGGTACCATTGATGGGTGTTGCGTTACGCTGCGGGGCGTCATGGCTAATTTGATTTTCATCGGCTGTAGGTGTACCTCGTTCGGGGGCGGTGTCTTCCGTAGAATTGTCTTGATTGGTGGTGTCATGTCTACTCATACTCATAGGGAGGAAAAATTCTTCCTGCGTCGTATTCATTATAGATTTTATTTGCTGGATGAGAAGCACCTCCAGCAGGCGTAACCAAGATAGCCTCTTGATGTTTGGCACGAGCGTGATTCTTGATAGCCCCCTCTTGGGCGTGGCATGAGAGTCTCTTCGACAGGCGTATGGTAGTCATACCTACGTAGGAGCCGCTGCATTCGCGGACTGGGCAGCGGCGCCTACGTAGGTGTGACTACCATGTGCCTGTCGAAGAGACTCTCATGCCACGCCCAAGAGGGGGCTATCAAGAATCACGCCCACACCAAACATCAAGAGGCCATCTCCCGGGATGTCATCATACAGAGGACGAAGATCGTTGGGAAGGTCCCTGATGCCTGTCAGGTATGCCTGCTGGAGGCGCATCTCATGCAGCAAATAAAACCTACACTGAATACAATGCAGGAAGAATTTCTCCTCCCTACGAGTATGAGAAGACCTGCCGCCAACAATGACACCACCGATCACGACACCTCTACGGAAGACAACGTCCCCGAACGAGGTACTCCTGCAGCCGATGAAAATCAAATTAGCTGTGATGTCCTGCAGCGTAGCGCGACGCCCATCAACATTACCGCACCACTCAGGAGGTCTAGACAGCTGCATGACCTGCAGCATTGCAACCATCGACTCGGAGAAAGTGGCTTGGGACCTGGCTCAAGCCACCAATGAAAACGAAGATTTAACGTCACCAGCCAATAGGAGATCAGCATGGGGCAGACCTCCTGCTGTCGACCCCAAATATAAGGAGGACGGACACCACACCAAGCTCAGGCCACCCTCAGTTTTCCAGCCCAAGGATGTCTGGCAGCTCCAGACGAAAACTCGCTTCAAGAAAGAGAGAGAGAGAGAGAGAGAGAGATAAAATTGTTAATAACTTTGATGACTATGGTATCATAGTTTATCTGTAAATTTCAAATATATACACCTATTTTGACACTGTATTTGATCATGACCTCCATAGGCGCTCTACTAGCCTGTTCAAGTAGCATGGAAAAAGCCGCTATTCAGAAAACAGAGAAAAATCTCTACAAGTCTAACGCTGCTGAAGTAGCCATTACTTTTAATAGTATATTGAGAATAGTAACAAAAAAAATCATAGTAATTAGTGAAAAGATCGTATATGATTAAATTTCAGCTAGGGACCTTAGGTGGTTACAGTAGTCAGGACCAGAAGGCTTAATACGAAAATTGAATATAACAAAACTCCATACTGATGATATTCACAGTAATAATGAAAAAAGGAAAATACCAGTAATGCCAACCATATAGCAATTATAATAATAATGACAGATTCTGCTGATAACACTTTACATCATTTAGACAACAAACGCATCATTTTCATATTTTTCCCACAGTTTAGACCTTCTTGCCTCACTGCTTAGGGTGGTTTGTATGAGCAAATTGCTGCTGATTTTTGAATTGTCCAGGTGGTTTTCTGTGAACATCTGTGTGGCAGACTGGTAGGGTGGAGTGTTTGTGTGGCATCTCAAAAAGTCATTGTGAATGTCAGTGACGCATTTCATGGTCTCTCAAGTATAGTTCGTCCATAGATACTGTAGCAATACAAGCAGATGAGCAGAAGGCAAACCTTGCAACCATGTTGCCATTTGCACGTAGTTTACATCGCCTCTGTTCTGTGTCTGCCGCATCTTTTAGGTCATCCGTGATAATGTGATCCAAATATGGAAATTCATGCACGAATTCCAGCCGATGATTTCCGAAGACTGTAGTGCCCTGGTCAAACTTCCAGCATCTTCTAAGCACCAGCTTATCTATGTGAGGCCCTTTTATAGTGCTGGGGTAATACAAGTCGCGCCATGTAAATGGTGTTGGAGGTAGGCAGGATCTTGTGTCAATATTGGTCGGGTTGCTCGCTTGGGTTTGAGATCATCGTGGCTCAAGTCTTCAAGATGGCACCAAGCACAAGGTCCGTTCTATGCCTCTCTGCCGGCTGATTTGCTTCGGGTGACTCAAACAAGGAAGAAGATTAAAAAGTTATCCCTCAAAGGTAGTAGTGAGAAAGGTCTGTAGAGGTGAATTTTCCCTACAGGTTATTTTATGAGTAAATATCAGCTATCTTATTTCCTCATTAATATATATATATATATATATATATATATATATATATATATATATATATATATATATATATATGAGTCATATCACATTACCGTGATTCATATGCATATATCGAGCTACAAATGTCCTTTAATATCTAACTCGCTCTACCTCGGAATTAATGTTTTTATATGTTAACCGAAGGGGAATTTTTCAGTGGTGTAGAATGCTTCACTGTGCGTTCTGAATTTGTTTGGTTCCATGGATCGCGCCCGTGAGCCGACGAATTTCTATCGAGTAAAAAAATTTCCCTTTCGGTTATCATTGTGAAAATATATTAATTCCGAGGTAGAGCGGATTAGATATTAAAGAACATTTGTAGCTCGATATATATATATATATATATATATATATATATATATATATATAATATATATATATTGATTCCTGATTATTTAGTGGAAAATCTTTCATACATTGTCACTTGGGTATTTCTTATAGTAATAAATTTTTACAGATTTGTATCTTTTATACCGATTCCATTATTCCTTTTTCACCTTTTGGTGGTTTTGATAATTTGTTTATTTCGTTATAAAAGCAAACATAGGATTTCTTGATTTTCTTTTACACATTTTTATCAATCTTCAATTTTCTAAACAGAACTCTTCATATTTCCTTTTTTTTTAGAAATTGAACACTCACTTGCCTAAAGAGTTGTAACCTATTTTTGTTAAGAAAAATAAAAATGTGATTAAAAAAAATTTCGCTGCCGTTTAACTATTATTTTAGTAAAACATGTATGCGTTGTGTGTGTGGAAAATGTTGCCGACGTGCGTTTATGGCATGAAGTTGGACTCACCCCAAAAATTACTTGTACGATGGCTTTAAACTAACTAAGAGCATCCAAGGTAGTGGTGCTAATATTTCTTCATATCTATCCCTATAATAATTTCCTAATGAATAATTGGATAATTAAGTTTTACCTCTCTCTCTCTCTCTCTCTCTCTCTCTCTCTCGTCTCTCCTCTCTCTCTCTCTCTCTCCTATCCTCCTCCTCCATGAAACAGAGAAGCAGATTCCTACAGTTTCTTCCAGCAGCTTTTTGAAAAGTCAGAATATCTTGATAAAACTACCACAGTGAGAATAGAAAATGTCCTGAAATTGACAAAAATGTCGAAAAAGATTTTTTCAAATATCTATAAAAGTTGGAAACCCTGGCAGGTCGGAAAATCTGGAAAAGCTAACGAACTCCCTTTCTTTATCACAAAAGTTTTACGTAACTCAATCCACCTACTCACTTTGTAGGTTGGTTCCCATCTTTATCTCAATTTAAGCTTCGGTGGTACCCGCGTCGTCACGTAAAGGGCCTTATTATTACAGTGCGATGGTCATCTGTAGGCAGTTTATTTTCCCACTTCTTTCACCATAAAAGGACTATTGCCTCCGCCTAGAAGGTTATATCTTTAGCTCTGTTTGCTTTTTTGGCTCCTTGTTTGTTTTTCTTCTTATTAACAGGGTTTCGTCAAAAAGTGACGTAGACATGATGTTTTACGGAAAGTTTACCAATATGAACCGTTCGAATGTCAACAATCATTAGATTTTGGTAAAGATTTACAGAGAAGGGACCTTCTGGGTATTGGATTGTTCAGCCTTGATTCAAATGTTCCACGGTGTGTTTCTTCTTATATTCGTGACTAGATCGATAAATCTGCATAGTGGTTTTGCTGTCGGTATATTAAGTTAATTGTAATAGCAAATTACTCAAAAATGTCATCAGCAATACTGTATACGAGTAATTTATCATTATTATTATTATTTTTTTTTTTTTTTTTTTTTTTTTTTTTTTTTGCTCTAGCACAGTCCTCCAATTCGACTGGGTGGTATTTATAGTGTGGGGTTCCGGGTTGCATCCTGCCTCCTTAGGAGTCCATCACTTTTCTTACTATGTGTGCCGTTTTTTCTAGGATCACACTCTTCTGCATGAGTCCTGGAGCTACTTCAGCCTCTAGTTTTTTATTTTTCTAGATTCCTTTTCAGGGATCTTGGGATCGTGCCTAGTGCTCCTATGATTATGGGTACGATTTCCACTGGCATATCCCATATCCTTCTTATTTCTATTTTCAGATCTTGATACTTATCCATTTTTTCCCTCTCTTTCTCTTCAAACTCTGGTGTCCCATGGTATTGCGACATCAATGAGTGATACTTTCTTCTTGACTTTGTCAATCAACGTCACGTCTGGTCCTGTTTTGCACGTATCACCCTATCCGTTCTGATACCATAGTCCCAGGAGGATCTTTGCGTGATCGTTTTTCTATCACTCCTTCAGGTTGGTGCTCGTACCACTTATTACTGCAAGGTTAGCTGATGTTTCTTGCACAGGCTCCAGTGGAGGGCTTTTGCCACTGAATCATGCCTCTTTTTGTACTGGTTCTGTGCAAGTGCCGGGCATCACTTGCTATGTGGTTTTATGGTTTCATTTTTCTATTGCACTTCCTACATATGGGAGGGAAGATGTTATTTCCGTCTATCATACTTGTGAACATATCTGGTTCTTAGGGCCTGATCTTGTGCCGCTGTTATCATTCCTTCGTTTCCTTCTTTAGCTCTCCCCTCTGTAGCCATTGCCAATTGTCATCGATGGATAGTTCTTTAGTCTGTCTCATGTATTGTCCGTGCATTGGTTTGTTGTGCCACCTCCCTACTGTTCTTTCTGTCTTTTTCTCCTGTCTCTGTATATTTCTGGGTCTTCGTCTACTTTTATTAGTCTTCCTTCCCATGCACTCTTTAGCCACTCGTCTTCACTGGTTTTCAGATATTGCCCCAGTGCTCTGTTTTCGATGTTGACGCACTCCTCTATACTTAGTAGTCCTCTCCCTCCTTCCTTTCGTGTTATGTATAGTCTGTCCGTATTTGCTCTTGGGTGTAGTGCTTTGTGTATTGTCATTTGTTTCCTGGTTTTCTGACCTATGCTGCGGAGTTCTGCCTTCGTCCATTCCACTATTCGTGCGCTGTATCTGATTACTGGCACTGCCCATGTGTTTATGGCTTTTATCATATTTCCGGCATTGAGTTTTGACTTGAGTATCGCCTTGAGTCTCTGCATATATTCTTTCTGATCGTGTCCTTCATCTCTTGGTGTTTTATATCTCCTCCTTCCATTATTCCCAGGTATTGTATCCTGTCTCATCTATGTTTTGTTTGATGTTGCTCCCATCTGGTAGCTTTATCCCTTCAGTTCTCGTTACTACGCCTTTTTGTATGTTGACTAAGGCGCATTTTTCTATTCCAAACTCCATCCTGATGTCCCCAGATACAATCCTTACAGTCTGGATTAGGGTATCTATTTCCTTGATGCTCTTACCATACAGCTTGATGTCGTCCATGAACATCAGATGGTTGATTCTGTTGCCTCTTTTCTTGAGTTGGTACCCAGTATCCATCTTCTGTAGTACTTTTGTCATGGGGAATCATGGCTACTACGAAGAGTAGTGGGGACAGTGAGTCGCCCTGGAAGATCCCTCTCCTGATATTAAACCTCTGCTAGTCTTATTCCAGAGCTTGTAAGTATTGGTATTCCAGTTGCGCATTGTATTTTTGAGGAAGCTGATGGTATTTTCCTCTGCCCCATATATTTTCAGGCATTCTATTAGCCATGTGTGTGGTATCATGTCGAAGGCTTTCTTATAGTCTATCCATGCCATGCTTAGGTTGGTTTTCCTTCTCCTACTGTTCTTCATTACCATTTTGTCTATCAGGAGCTGGTTTTTTGTGCCCCTACACTTCCTTCTGCAGCCTTTCTGTTGGTGGGGGATGGTGTTTGTCTCCTCTAGGTAGTTGTATAGCCTTTCACTGATGATACCTGTTAGTAACTTCCATTATGGTAGGCAGGTGATAGGCCTGTAGTTACTGGCTATATTTCCCTTACTCTTGTCTTTTTGTACTAAGGATGTTCTTCCTGTGGTCATCCATTTGGGTGCATGGTGATTTGAGATAAAATGCTGGAGTTGTTCTGCTATTCGTGGGTGTGTAGGGGGGGCCTTGAAGTTTTTGAGCCAGTATCCATGGACTTCATCGAAGAATTGGGGCTTTCCAGTTGGGCATTTTCTTTAGTTGGTGTCTGACTGTGTCTGTCGTGATGTCTGTGAATCTTTGTTTATTCATTCTGTTTTTCTTTCTTCTTCCTTTGACTTCCTGGAGCCATGTTGCATGTTTGTTGTGTGATACTGGATTGCCTCCATATGTTTTCCCAGAGTCTCTTACTTGGTTCGGCTTCAGGAATTTCTGGGTGGTTGTCTTCCCCCTCTTAGTTTGGCTGTATAGTCTTTTCTGGTTGGTTCCGAATAGTTTGTTCTGTTGGTATCCCTTATTCCTGTTCATGTACCGTTGGATCTTGTGTGCTTTGGCCTTAAGCCTCTGTTTTACATCTTCTATTGTGTTGTAGTCCCCTCTCTTGTACTTTGTATTTCTCGTTGAGTTCCTCCCTTGTTTTCTTGCTTCTTAGACCTTTTTTCTGCCATCTCTTTCAGTTTACTCAAGTCAGATCTCATCACCATGATTTGCTTTTCCAGGCGCGGTTTTCCAAGGAGGTTGCTGTTTTGGTTTCTGTTGGGTTGGTTGTGACGGTGGTGTTGTGTGTTCGAATCCCCATCAGTTTCTGCTACTAATCTTGCTCCTGCATATGTCAAAGTTATTTTGTTTCTGTGATACTGGTGGTGTGTATTAGCCTATATTTCATGACCTCACTTGTTTTTCTACCCTAATTTTCTTGGTGTTGTAGGCTTTCATGGAGGGGATCTTTGTTCTCTCTGTATCTGGCTCCATCCATTGTCTAATCTTTTCTACCCATTCCGTCCTCTCTGTTACTTCGTCGGTGTTTCTTCGTGTGTCGTTGTTTGATACCTCATCCTCCCTGTCGTCTTCTGTGGCATCGTCTCTCAGTTCGTCTTCGTGTAATTCGTTGTCGTGTGACATTTCCCTTTACAGTTCTTCTCTTTCTGTTGGGGTGAGCCATTTCTTTTTCTTTAAGTTCCTTACTTGGTCTGCCAGCCGCTGCTCTGTTTGGGGGGTGTTATTCCTCTCATTCCAGATGTTGACCAATCTTCTTCTATATCCTCTCTCCGTCGGGTTGCTTCTGATGTAGCATCTCCATATTTCCTTATTTTCTTCTCTTGTCCATTTTCTTCCTTTTTGCCTCTGTAGCTCCAATCTCAGGCTGT
>NC_087204.1:65756527-65769027 GCF_015104395.2 Macrobrachium nipponense
GAATCTATATTCTTTAGTTAAGAACTAGACGTAAAGTTTAAACATTTTTCCCTAACATTTGCTGCGGACTCTGTGTTTTGATTTATCTTAGTAAATTGATTTATCTGTTGATATTTTAATTACTTACTGACTATTATTTCTCAAGGCCTAAGGATGGTGTGGTTCTTTTAGGCTTGCATATATTCAAACATAGATATTAAAAAATGGAATTTAGAATTACTAACGTTTTGGTTTGCATGAAACTTCAACTTACTTGAACCAAGACACATCGCCAGCTATATTTGGATAGGTTTGGCTATTTCGTCCTAAAATTCAAGAGTAAAAGGAATTTAAAATCTGTGTTTTGGCGTGGAATTTTTATAACAAATTGGGAAAGGTGTGAGCAACTCTGTTTCAAAGTCTATACTAATCTATCTATTTGTTTGAAAGATTGGTTAGTAAAACAATTTGGAACCTAATTTAAGGAAAGCCGCTCTCAAGTATTTCTTGTAACTTTTTTCGGACCTTATAGCTACTATAACCAAGGTAATTTAGTAATTTACATCTTTACGAGCAGTACTTACACCGGCCTGGGAGAAAACATCTCATTTAAGAAATTTTTCTAAATTTTGTAAAATACAAATAAAGGACAGGTTTTCAGTAATAATTTTGGAGGGAAACTATGTCTTGATGAAAAGTTTAAAATAACAACAAACATTGTTAGCTCTATTAATCATAGTACGTATTGAATTAAGTTTGTACAACTTTGGAGGAAAACAGGTAATTTAATCCCAATGCAGTGTATGTACTTTTCCTGTAAACGAAAGTTTCAGATTTGCCGTTATTTCTGTAAATCTGAAAAGCTAAAAATGGTTTTCACAAATATTATTAAGGATAATAATGTCAGTTGTTTCTTTTAATAGGATATTTGTGAAAAAGAGAGGTTACATCAAAACTAGCCATTACGACAGCTTGGTTAAAATCGAAAGAACATAATTCTTTGATAAATATGGAAGAATTTGGGATATTAAACTCGTATTTCTGTGATTCATTTTTAGTTTGTACTTGCTGTTCTTTTTAAGTTTAGTTTTGAAGGGGCAAGGCAGAACTGTGGAGCTTAACCCTCAAAATATCATCGTTGAATATAGTTACCAAAATATAATCTGAGTCTTCGTATTCAAAATGATGTCTTCAATATAATTACTCGTAATTACTCTACTTGACATTAAAGAACTATAAAGTTGACAATTATCGCGCATTCTGAACGATCATTCCCTGTATATTAAGGACAACCTAATTACGATGACATAAACGCCTGCAGAAATCTTAAAGGCGACCTATTGAGGGCCTTTCGTTCAGTTGGATTATGAAAAATCCTCTTTGGGTCCTGCTGGAGAAAAGCCAATAAAATTTTAATTGGCGTTATATTTAAGGATAATAATTCTTCCATGGAAAAATCGTCCTCGGGGCGAAAGGAACTTTGTTTTCTCCGGGATTTAGAAATATCACGGAAAATGAGTGCATGTCCTTCGAGTAATGATGCAAGTAGTCTTGAACTCATTTTGTGTGGACGTGAATGTCACCGCAGTTCCCGTGTTGGGGCTTTCATTTGGATACAAGTTTCACACATCTCCGAAACTTGTGGCCTTAACAATCGTTTTTATACGAACAAACTATACTGGTTTGTTTGCATGTTCATGGCGTTCGATGCTTGTATCATAGGCGTATTTACAATGTTTAAAAAACAACATTGGCCATATTAATAGTGTTCATGATTCTTAGTAAACTTTATTATACTGTAAGATGTTTGTGTTGTTTCCAAGTAACTTACTTTTAACAGCAATTTGAAATTTTCATTTCAAATGCAACTGAATTTGGCCTTTGTCACCGGAGGTACATCTCATTTTACATTGCAGCGCTTTTGGCCGAACTTTGTTCAATGGCTCATACATCATCACTCCTGAGTTTCTGTTTATCGATAACGCTGGGAAGTGGATGTAGTATACTAATTGTGTAATCTGCCATTCTAGAGGAACTGTCCCAGTGTTTTCAGTTGTCATAAATAAAGTTAGAATTTTGTGTGATATTGTGTTTTTCTCATTTTGAGATCTAGAGGCTTCGGTATTGGCGTCCAAGATTATACTTCCTTTGGGGGTTATTTTTAACCCAAAGGAAATATAATATTGATACGCCATCTTGTCAACTTTCACAAAAGTAACAGAAATCTTAGTGTGAAACTGAGGAAGACATTAAACTTAACCATAGTGATCGAGTTTGATCAAATTAATTCATTTTATTTCAGAAAATTTCCTGATATATTCGCACTGAGCCCTCCCCCGTGTTGATGAAGTTGACAATTTCCGAAGTCTAAACAGCAAAACGTTTTGTTTGGTCACAGGCTTAGGAAATTGGTCCTTTAATCTCTAGCCGTCCTTTGCCTCTAAAAGAGGATGACTTCAGACAAGCGACTGCTTTTGGTCTATCTCATTTAACCTAAATTTGAAGTATCCAAAGGTACATGTGCTTCTTGGCAATTATTACTAACTTGAATTCAAATTAGATTTCTGGGAACGCTAGATTTTTATATGAGAATCCATGTAGTTTAAATAGGCTGAAGTACCTTTTTTTTTTTTTTTTTTTTTTTCTTTTTTTTTTTTTTTAAGGTGTGGTATATAAATTTAGTTTTGCTTAAATGGCAATTTTTCACAACTCTAGTTACACTTACTTCGCTTAGCATTAACTGAGTGCTAAAATCTATGAATTATTGTTCACATCAAACCATTATCCCTTGTTTATTAAAGAAAATCTAACTACGATCAAATAAAAGCCTAAAATATTCTCTTAAAGAGGTCTTGCTGGAAGCCTCTTACTTGAGGTGTCTTATGAAAAAATCATTTCTGGATCCCCAGAAAAGGCGATAAAAATCCTAAAAGTTTTTTACTTTCAGGGTATAAGTCCTTCCTTTGAACAATCGGTCTCGAGTCGTAAGAAACTTTGCTTTCGCCAGGATTTTGAAATTACTAGGAAACTGTGCGCATATCCTTCGCAAAATATCGCAAGCAAAGTCTGGCTCATTTTGTGTCTACGTGAGTGCCAGTTTAGTTCCCGTATTGTGGTTCTTATTTAGATAAAAGCTTTATCTTTAGAAGCATCTTTATTTTGGACCAATGATATTTGTTTGTTGTTTCTTGTTGGTATGTATATCTTGTGAATGTTATCACTTAATAATAATACTAAAATAATAATAATAATAATAATAATAATAAAATAATAATAATAATAATAATAATGGTGCATGGTTCTTATATACTTTGTAATACGAGAGAATCTTCATATTGTTTCAAAGGTCGGTTACTACTCAGTGTAATAACAATTTGAAATATTCAGTATAAATACAGTTTGACAAGTTACCTGAGGCACTTCTCATTTTCCTTTAAGCACATGCGATATACATTGAAAGGCAATTGAAACCATACTATTTTTTCTCTGATCTTTCAGACTCTGAGGCCTTGTCACTTTGGCTGCAGCTCTATATCATAATCCTAAGGGTCTAATAATCAAGGGCCCAACCTGTCAACTTTCATTAAGGTAACAAAACCTGATACTGTCACGGGCGAAAACTATAAATTTACTTTAACGGTGGAATTTAATTAAAGTAATTTATTTCGATTTCAAAACATTTCCTCAAATCTTTTATGATAAAGCTGATAGTTCCCGTGGGCTTCAAGGCAAAATGTTTTCAGTGGTCACATTAGCAAACTGGTCCGCTCCATTTTCATGTTCACGTGTTTAAAGCATTGTTTTCTTTCCTTCGTCCGCTAGATTTGCGAACCTGAGAATATATGGAAATAGAATTTGCTAAACATCTTTTCTTTTCTGTCTTTTTTTTAATTTACATTTAGATGTTCTTGCTCATTTTAATAAAAAAAATTTTACTTTACTTACTTATTTGTACTTATCTGCTGAAATTTAACCGAGTGCAGCATAAATGAGAATTACTGTCTATTCCGAACGACAGGAAAATCTAATTACGATAAAATGAAAGCTTGAAGAAAATTTATTAAAGGGGACGTTCTGGAAGTCTTTTATCTCGCCTGGATTATGAAGGATCTCTTTCATTTCTGCTGCAGAAAAGCCAATAAAATCCTAACTTTTTTTTAAGGATATTTATTCTTCCTTTGGAAAATTGTCGTTCCGTCAAAAGGAACTTTGCTTTCCCCAGGATTTCGAAATTGCCAAGAAAAATGTGCACATTCTCTGACTTATTTCGGTTTGTGTCTACGTATGTGGTTCTCATTTGGATAAAAGCTTCCCACTCTTAAAGCTTTGCTAAATCTCGGCAATTTCGAAATCCTGTGGAAAGCAAAGTTCCTTTTGACGGAACGACAATTTTGCAAGGAATAATAAATATCCTTAAAAAAAAAAGTTAGGATTTTATTGGCTTTTCTGCAGCAGAAATTAAAGAGATCCTTCATAATCAGGCGAGATAAAGGACTTAAAGAACGTCCCCTTTAATAAATTTTCTTCACGCTTTAATTTTATCGTAATTAGATTATACTTAAGCAACGAGGAATGGTCGTTCGGAATAGACAGTAATTCTCATTTATACTTCACTCGGTAAAATTTCAGCGGATTAAGTAAAATTAAGTAAGTAAAGTCACTAGATTTTATTAGAATGACCAAGAACATCTAAATGTAAATAAAAAAAAAAGATGTTTAACAAATTCTATTTCCATATATTCTCAGTTTGAAGGTCTCGAAGGTGAAGTACCTGTTGGTAATTGCTACTAGAATTTAGCTCCCTATCCCTTCGAACGCTAGATTTTTTTCATTTGAATTTGGTAAATATTCTTTGGGGAGCGTGGGGACGGGAACTAGATTAAAGAAGATTAATTTCAAACTATATATATATATATATATATATATATATATATATATAATATATATATATATATATATATATATATATATATATATATATATATATATATATATATATATATATATATATATATATATATATATATATATATATATATACACGCAGAAGTACAGGAGCATGTACGCACATGCACATATAAGCCATATTGGAGTAAAGGATAGGGGGTCTTTTCTATATCGTATTTATTCAGATGCCGACGTTTCATATCTCTCAATACATCTTCCAAGCGAACAAGTTATACTAGTAATTGTGTATAAGCAGCGAAAGGTACACATACTTTTACTAACACCATATTAAAATTAAGGTAAAGAAAGAACAAAGAAGACATAGAAAAAGGTTTAAAATTTTGATTAGAACCAAAACATTAAAATATTTGAATAATAAAAACGGAACATGAAATAAGGCAGTGGTCCAAAGCAACGCACAGGTCACCCACCCACACCAGCAGTGCGAAAAGGGCTGTCGCCAGGTACAGAAACAAGGGGGCGTGGGGGGGCGGGTGTAAACAACAGACTGAAACAAGGGGATTAAGCAATAAACAGTTAATATTTTGGGTTTTACCTATAATGCTACAGTCTTTGGGATCTATATGTGTTTTGCAAGGTTTATTATGGTTTCTGATATTTGATTGATGAGGATTAGACAAACGACCCCTTGCTCTATAGCTAACTCCTTGATGAGAGGGGATCTGGGCATTTAGCAGCCTCCTGGTACATCCGACGTATGATCCAAGGTCACATCTTGGACATTTGTATTTATAAATCACTCCCGATGCAAGGAGGGGTCTGATCTTTTCCTTGATCTGGAGCAGGGATCCAATAGAGAGGGAGGGTTTACAGGAATTATCTTTTAATTAAGAGCGGAAAATTGGCTATTGATTAATTTCATACATTTTTTCCAAAAGTTATTATCAAGTGAGTAAGGGAATATAGCGTATAAACATAGTTGATGAGCACTAAGAACAGCAGATGGGGATTAAGTTATAAATTCAACAGGTTCTTAAGGGATCTTTGGAACATTACTAGTGGGAAGTAACTATTTTTAAAGTAATTAGTGAAGAAGTTTATCTCGTCAAGAAAAGTGAACCAATTGGATGTCAGGTTAATGGCTCTGTGAAACAAAGTTGATACCGAATTCATATTGAAATTAAAAGAACATAAATTGTAAAAACTTGTGCCTAGGCCAGTGAGGGTTTTTTCCTGTAAATCCCTGTATGGAAACCTGCATCGTCTTTATAAATACTCACATCAAGGAAGGGAAGGGAATTTTGAGTTTCAGTTTCAACTGTGAATCTAATATTGCTGTGTCGGGCGTTCAAATATTAAAAAAAACATTAGGTGCCATCCACATAACGTCGATAAAAAATTGGTTTAAAATCAGGGGGGACACTTTTCCAAGGCACATTCCTCCAGGGAGCCCATAACAATAGTGGCATATTTTGGTCCCAGTGAGGATTTTTAAGGAAGATGCAGGTTTCCATACAGGGGTTACAAAAAAAAAAAAAAAAAAAAAAAAAAACTTCACTGGCCTTGGTACAAATTTTTGCAGTTCATGTTCTTTTAATTTCAAGATGAATTCAGTATGACTTTGCTTCACAGAGGCATTAACCTGACATCCAATTGGTCCACTTTTCATGATGAGATAATCTTCCTCACTAATTACTTTAAAAATAATGTTATAAATCTCTCTTTCTCGACTTCTTAAACTGTGGAAGTGACCTTCTGGCACTCCTAAAAGGCCTTGCTGGAGAACGGAAACATAACAAACAATCTACGGCTGAAGGCTGATCTCAAAGGAAGGAAGAATGACAATTTACACCTTCAGGGTGACAGGAACTCGAATATGTCCAGAAATTAATGGAAGGTGTTTGATTGCAGGTCAACCGGGACTCGTGGCTGGGAAATGATCCAGGCATAGAAATAAGGTCTGCACATAGTAGCGGGTTGCTGAATACTCCTGGTGCTGCTTGCAAGGGATTACAAATATCCACTCACAACTAGACAAGATATTTGTTTCTGCAAAGAGATTGCATTCTAGGATCACTACTAAGGCAATAGACACGTGGGGAACGTTAAACATGATTTTCTCTTTTTATTCCACATCAAAGTTCACTCACAGGGACATAGAATGACTGGGAGCTTATACAAAGAGGGATACTGCATTGTTTGATTAACTAAGGGATGTTTAGCATGAAACAATAACTTTACTTCCCGATGTAGGAAACGCTAGTCTAAGTTAGGTTTAATATCACTACTAGTATCACAAGGGGAATTATTTACAGCATCGATGGTAGCAATGGGGAACTGCATTACAGTAACCAAAATTACAGACTGCGATGCTGATCCAATATGGGGGGGCCGGATAGAAGTCGCCTTACAAAGGATAAATCAGAAGTACAGACAAGTGGAAAAAGCTGTAATTGACTGCACTCGAAATTACTCCATTACAGTACCTGGGCATCTGCAAGCTGGTTTCTTCCGAATTGCTGAGCAATCTTCTATCATTATGGGTAATAAGGAACACATGGGGGTCCCCAGAAGAGGAGGGAGCAAATGGGGGAAGAGGTGTGATCTCTTCAGCAGGTGAAGAAATTCTAAGGTCGCATGCAGGTTGCCTTCTGGTTTTATAATCTTGGTTACAAAGGGCCTTTGTCCAGGCCCTGTTCCTCTTGTCCAAGATAAGACTCGACCCTACACAGGTTACCTGAGGAGATTAATTGTAGGGCAGCCAATCGGAACAAAATTAAGGGATTCATGAGGCATTCAAAGAGAACAGAGGCTGGGTGAAGAAGGACGACTAAAGAATGTCTGAATTTCCTTTCTAAAAGGAGTTATTTTCCTTGGTTCTGGCTTAAATCCTGAACAATAGTCACTTCCCATTAGCAATATTCCAAAGATCCCTTAAGAACCTAATGAATTTGAAACTTAATCCACAACTGCTGTTCTTATTGCTCCCAAACTAAGTTTATATGCCAGATTCCCCTACTCACTTGATAAAAACTTTTGGAAGAAGAAAATGTATGAAATTAATCAATACCCAAGTTACCCACTCTTAATTTAAAGTTAATTCCTGTAAACCCTCCCTATATTGGATCCCTGCTCCAGGTGAAGGAAAAGATCAGCGCCCTGCTTGCATTCGGAGTGAATTATAAATACAAATGTCCAAGATGTGACCTTGGATCATACGTTGGATGTACCAGGAGGCTGCTAAAAGCCCGGATCCCCTCTCATCAAGGAATTACTATAGAGCAGGGGGTTGTTTGTCTAATCCTGTTCAATCAAATATCAGAAACCATAGTAAAACTTGCAAAACACACATAGATCCCAAAGACTGTAGCATTATAGGTAAAACCCAAAATATTGATGAATGAACTACTCATGAATCTATTATGATTTAGTTAACGATCCCCTCTCTTAATCAACAAACATCATCAACCCAAGTATTCATTGCTTAATCCACTTGTTTCAGTCTGTTGTTTACTTCCCTAGATATGATGAGTCCCAGCCGAGGACACCAGCTAATCAAAAGTTATCGTTACCATAACGGGATACCCAGTACAAAGTAGTACATGCAATATTTGCATATTCAAGCACAAATTAAGTACTATAAGTAAATATATAAAATATTTTCAATATATATTTTATTGCTTTAAATTCAATACAAAGAAAAATTGGTGAAAACAGCCACAATTCTTTATCTGGAGTTGACCCCAGTTTGGGGTATTCTTTTTTAGAGTCGATACATTAATTATGAGGTGGGGCGAATTAGATATAAAAGGAAATTAGATTCTTTCACTCCCTTCCTCACGATATTATAATAATATTATTATATATATATATATATATATATATATATATATATATATATATATATATATATATATATATATATATATATATATATATATATATATAATATATATATATATATATATATATATTATATATTATATATATATATATATTATATAATATTATATATATATATAAGGAGTGAAAGAATCTAATTATCAAATTCTTAATGAAAACCATTACATATGCTTACAAAAAAGGGCAATTTTAAAGGAGAAACTATGTACGTTAGTCTGTATGTTACCTTATAAGTGATGTTAACATGAAGTATACATGCAGCGCAGTGCTTCACCTGCGAAACCAAAGTTTCTCATGTGGTTTTCCTCAGTTTAATACCTTTTTCCTCGTGTTGTACTTTCTTATTTCCTCATAAGAGGGCACTCACGTCCTTATCTGTGGTGGTTCCCCTAGAAATCATTCCAGTTTGTTCTAGGGTCTATAGTGATGATAAAGCGTTCAACACATCATTTTCAACTCTCTCTCTCTCTCTCTCTCTCTCTCTCTCTCTCTCTCTCTCTCTCTCTCAACAAAGGCGATATTTCCTTAATGTCCAAAGAGGATATAGATGGCATAAAAAAAATTCAGAAAGAATGCCTACTTCCAAACTGTGCTCAGTAAACTTCGATTCGGGTAAATATCTTAGAACAAGAATCAACTTCCTTGTCCCTTTGAAGAGCAAGATTCTTAAGGAATACAAGTGGATTATGTTAGAAGTTACTCATGCTTGTTTGGATACCTAAATGTAGTTGGGAAGGAGTTAGTCAGAATGAAAAATGTTTCGGAGCTACCGTTATGGCAAGTTTGCTTATTCCTTTGGGAAAAAAGAGATAAAACACATCACGTTTTCCGTATTTATACACAGATTTTTATATATTTACACACTTAATTCATCACAAACATTCACACATATGCAATTGAAATAGATACTAAGCATTATAACATATCACCTTTAAACTTAAATGTTAGGCAACTTCATCGCAAAGGCTGTTGTATAGATCATTGCTAACTTTGAAAACGAGCGATTTCCAATTTTAATTAGAGATCACTCAACAATAATTCACTGTCTCTTTCAGTTTAACATGGCAATGGTAAACATTACATTCATCGCTTAACACATAAGGGAAAAGTTGGGAATGTGGACCAGTTGTTGTTGTGAAGAAAAATCTCACATTTAAATTGCAAAAATGAACTTGATGACTCTCTGAAATATTGCAAAATTTATCATTCTAAAACATTTAGGCCAATAAGAATAAAAAAGGCAAACTGTTAAATTATTGCGAATATTTATTCAAACACATATAAAAATGGTGGCAATATGAAACCAATGGAGGTTGTAATATGAAATCAATCTAAACGACCAAAATTCGTAACTTTTTTTTTTAGAGAAAATAATATTGCAAAACTTGAAATCTAAGACACAAAATGAAAGCAAACCTAAAGCATAGTTTTGTTCCAAATAAAATATTCTGAGAATTGAAACCTATGTGTAAGAACAAAGGTCACAAATAAAACTTCGTTTTACAAGTGCACTAAACGTGAGCCCATCCCTTGTATACTACACACTGAGCCTATTGTACAGATTTGGAAGTTTTTAACATCTCTGAACAAAACAGACATTCGCCATCATCTCCCCCGGGATGTCTTCTTTTTTTTTTCAACAATTTCTTCTGGCCAATTTGAACTTCCAAAGGAAAGGCTAATTCTTTCTTCCTCTTCCTCACTAAAGCTTTCATTATCATCACACATTTTCTAATATTTTTTTTTCGGCACTCTATCTGACTTTTCCCAGTTTTTTTTTTTTTTTTTTTTTTTTTTTTGCATAGGTCCCTGAAGATTTACACATCCTTGACAGATCTCTCGTGCGATTGTCATTTTTGGATAATGCTTTATGATTATGCCCTTTCCTCTGATTGGTTCCTTTTACTTTCTTTTCTTTGACGCCTGCAAGCTTCCTCTTATGGAAAACATGTCAAGACAAATGCTCTAAGGAGTTGTCGACCTCTGTTTAACACTATTGCATTTGGGGCTGGAGAAATGATGTTGGATGGATAAAATGTGGAGATGTGGATGGGCAGCGAGGTGAAGATGGTATAGCTAATGTTGATGGATCTTTTGATTTTAATGGGTCTATTGATACTGATGGTCCCGCTAGCGTTGACAGATCTGCTGAAGTTGAAGGAACTGCCAGTGCTGATGGATCAGCCGCCTTCTCCTCCGATTTTTCTCTTAAGATATATCTGCTCTCCAGTCCGTAATCATCTACATCATTGCTTTCAGTAAGTTCTGTCTTTTCATCAGCAGCCTTTCATTCCTCTTGCTGAACTGCAACAAAATCCGCATCATTAACAGGTATTGCTCCTGTCTGCACTATGAAAAATGCCTTTCAAAAATTTTCTGCTACAATGTCGCAGGTGTTCATGCCATTGTTTTCGGTGCCTACCTAAATTCTTCACTATAATATGCCTTTATGAGAACCATAATGAATGTTACGTCAAGTTGTTGGAGTCAGTGGGTTGTGTCAAAGTCTAATAAAAGACTGGGTTGTGCGTGGTGGCAGACAAACAAGGGTCGCACGGTGCTCTCTTGCTTTTAGAATCACATCGAGGTTTGTGCTGTGGGAATAATGCCCGTCTAGAATAAGCAAAACTGGAGAATCAGTTACTAAAGTGTGGGACTGATGGGCAACATTTTCCTATAGCTCCGGTAGGTGTCCTTCATCAGTCTTTCAGTCCAGTTAATAAGGGGAAAATCATCATAGGAGGCACAAAGTCCCCTCCTACCCAACATACATGCAGTGACAGAGCCAAGATCTCTTCTCTCCACTGCAGTAAGAGCACCGGTTTCCCCCTTTTCATTCCGACAATCTTTGTCCCTTTAGACTTATCACCCATTTCATCGGTGTTAAAAATTCAATTGGGTGGATAGATGATCTAAGGAGCTCATCACTCTCTCTTTGTTCAAACCAACAGCAAGAGCAAGAGAAGTTCCTTCGGGTTTTATCGGAAAGCTCATTCTTGTGCCTATGTGTGAAGTGGTCAGACCATGCTGTGTCAGCCATATTTTCACTAAATGGATTGAGGATCCCATTTCCGTGTGCCAGCTAAAAAGCAATGTGCCTTATATCGTTATGAGTCGGTAAAAAATGATTTTTTTTCTAATATTAGGAAATATTCTACCAGTTGCTTATTTTCTTTAGAAAGAATAAGTTTTCTTCTTAACATTCGTTTTGACAAAATAATTGGATCGACACCACTCACACATTTAGCCACCATTCTTGATAGGGCAGCTTTGGCGACTTTTAAGCAAATTACAGATTCATTGTTTTCTTTTTTTTCCTAAACTGCTTTATTAGCATTTATCATGGCATCTGGTTGTCATTTCTATCTCAGTCCATTTTTTTCTGGCCCTAGTTTCTTTCTAGGCATTATGACCTGTCAGGGATACTTAATGGCAGTAACTTTACCAACCTACGCCATTTTTCAAAGGAAAACAAAATTTTCGGAGAGAAAAATAATTTGTAACACTAACCATGCTATTATCACATTTCATACATTTCATCTCAGAATTAATCAGTACACCATGTATCATTTCGTGTTCGTCACTGATGAGAAAAAAGTAATCAAGGGTCCCCACCAACAAATGCAAAAGGTGACTGGCTTCGTGACACCGGTATGAATTGGTGGAACTGTATCATGTTTTATTACAATAAATGGCAATGTTTAAATGCT
>NC_087204.1:65771527-65774027 GCF_015104395.2 Macrobrachium nipponense
ATGCATGTATGTATGTTATGTATGTATGTATGTATGATAAAAAGCAATGGACAAAATCTTTTTAATAAGTGGGAAATCAGGGTCGCAATAACAGATGGACGTGAACAAGATTGGAATGCGAAAAAACAGTAGTGTCAATTGTTTATAGAAGCTTACAAACATTGGAACAGTCGAGATAAGCTTACGCATCATAATATTACCAGCCACATTGGTGAGATTGCGAGCGCGCAAATGACCTGGATTTGTAGTTCGGAATCACATGACTGTGACATCAGTGTGTTAAATAGGACGTATACATGGGAAATGGAAACGCACAGAATAGACTAATGTGCGTGCATTCGTGTGTCCAGAAATGTGTGTATGTTTATACATCCGTAGAACAAATGAATGCGATGTAATCTCTAGTTTGGGAATTAATGGGGATATTAGATGACAAACTGTTGTAGTGGTCACAAGAGACTTTGGAAATCCGAGGAGGCGCTAAGATCCATCGGAAAAGCTAAAGAACTTTTAGAACAGTGACGTTTATTTCAGAGGATTAAGAAGGGAGCTGTGGTGTGACACTTAATATTATTGACGAACTTAACATTTCATTGTCTGATAATTATGGTCTCTTTATTCCAGATGGATTCTGTTGTTGCTACTTTAAAATGAATCTCTAGACTTTTATATGATGTGTATTGACTTAGGTGGTGGGCTGACAAGTGAGGATAGAGGAGTTAATTATATACATGATGCTTTTGTGGAAGAGTAATGGTTTTCTGTGGGATTTTCTTTAATTCATTTTATTCCATTTTTATGTTAGTTATATGGGAAAATAAAGATTATAGTTTTGTATATCGGGGGTTTGAATTTGCCTAAGTCTTAATGATTAATTTCAGGTAGCTACATGGATGACAGGTGATGGGAACAAGCCAAGGTAGGTTTCGCTATCGGTTCTCTCCTTTTAGTTAGATGGGGTCTTTTGACCCCTTAATATATATATATATATATATATATATATATATATATATATTATATATAGATCTACACATAAGAGAAGAAACGTATTTCTTTAAATGATTCCTGTACCTACCATTTCCTCTAATGAAAAAACACCCTTCTCTCTCTCTCTCTCTCTCTCTCTCTCTCTCTCTCTCTCTCTCCAAGCTAAACTGAAGTATGAACTATAGCAAACCCATGATTTAGACAACTCTACTCTATTCACAAATCAAACAGAATAACCTTACCATGTCTTAAAAGTCAAACAAACTCAAAAGGCTAAGTCATAATAACGGCAAAAGTTCCCTGTATTTTGTGACCTCTCACCAATACATCTGAGAAGCAAAAAAATAATAGATCACTTTTAAAATGGGCACAGGAAAAAAATGAGTGTAGGATTTTCCATGTTACACAAATAATGGCACAGGAAAAATCGAAAATGGAAATAAAGAAACATCTAATGTACAAGTCAAAAGTAAAATTAAGAATCCAGTACAGGTTACACATATGAAATTTGGCAAGTCTATTCGGGATTTTGAAAGTTTTTTGCTCACCTTACTGGCTTCAGCAGGTCTTCTGAATAGGATTTTGCAGCCCAATAATCAACCTGTACTCAAAAAGTAAAATCTACATTTCACTAGGTCCGCCCACCGGAACAAACTTATGCACAAACCCTCCATCCAGAATGCATTCATTAACGACTTCCATCGTGGGAAGTTCCATGAGACCTAGAGCTGATGGTTGACTTCATAAACAATGACAGTTGGGTTCTTTTCTAGCTCACAAAACCTTCGAGCAGACAAAATATCTAACGCAAAAAAAGTGAAACGGTACTTTGAGTACCATTTCAAGTGACTCTCTGTGCTGGCGTCTGCACAATGCTATGCACACGATCATTACTAGTATAACCAACAATCTTACAACAGATAGGAGTACATACTCCAGAATATGAAGTATTCTTCATTGGGAAATGGAGAAATAGTAGTCGCCTCCCTCATTTCCAACATTGTTACAGCTTATATGCCATGAGCGGGGACCCTCTCAGCTGAAATGACTCCACTGAGTTGTCAAATACAGTGGAGATTTGGTAGCTTGTACAAAAAGCTGATGTAAAAGCCCTCGTAGAGGCCACATGGTACTCCTGAGGGAATGGTGTAAAGTCACAGTCAGAAGGTGTATGGTTGTGAGCAAGCATCAAGTAACACCCATCAAATCTAAATTCTTTAGAATAAAAATCCTACTGCCACAAACGTGCCTGTCATGCACCAATATACATCCTGATTTATAATTAATTGTAGAAGACCGATACTGATCCCTTAAAAAATACATAGTCTCTAATCCATCTGTCAACACCAAACCCCTAAAACTACTGGGAGAAAGTGAAATAAAGTAACTGTGAAATGCCTTCTTACTGTTAATGGGACTCTATTTCTTTCTCAATACTAGGCAAGGTAGTTTGACAAGAGAAAAACATGACTGTTACATCTAAAGCATCCCAAACATCATCAATAGTAACTAA
>NC_087204.1:65784027-65791072 GCF_015104395.2 Macrobrachium nipponense
CTTTAATCCCAAGTTCAGCCTCGATAGGAATGGGTGGTGAGAAGGGGTGGGAAGGGGACGACATGTAAAAACAACTAAAAACGACAGATATTGGTATCTAATCCAAAGTTTTCAAGGTTGCTGAGATGAAAAGTGACACTCGATGCCCTTTAAGTCTACGTTCATAACCGATACGAAGGGGTGTGTGAGCAGTGGTGAAATAATATATTATGAAATGTCAAAAATGTTGTGCAATGTAACTGAAGCAACTGGCTTAACAGGAAAGGGAGAGAGTGAGAGAAAGAGTGAAAGGGAGAGGAAGTGAGAGAGGGAGCAGAAGGGATATTGGGAGGAGGAGGAGAGAGAGAGAGAGAGAGAGAGACAGACAGACAGACAGACAGACAGAGAGTTCACCAGTTGTCATTCAGAGTTCTTTCCGGTTAGTGTCGGGTTAGGCAGCAAATATTGATATAAATTACTTCCACCTTCTGGTTGGGATATGAAATTTATTATGCATCCAGGTGATTTATAAATTCAAGTTCAATACAATTTTGCAGTGGCATACATGTCACTGAATCTTGTACAGGACGTAGCAGCGTGCTTGTCAACATCCGGAAAACTTTTTTAATATAATTTTTAATCAGAGCATTTATGCAGCTTGAGTCATGGGATATGAATAATATAACAATTTTAGACAGGATGATGATAATTGCCTTCTCATCTCTAGTTTACATTATCTTTCTTGACTAGTTCATTTTGAGTATGGCTATCCCGTTGCAGGGAAGTTTGCTATGCATGTTGAAGGCCTCTTTCAGTTTGTTACATATGAGTATATTTTCAATTATTTATGAAAATAAGATGCACAATTGTTGTAATGGGAAAAGTCAGTCTGGAATTATTTCAAACAAGAGGTTTATGCCCGTGAAAAAGTTTATTACTAAAGTCTTCAGGTGTGGGCTTTGCTTTGGCTATCATTTTTTTTTCATTTATTTGTAAACTAAATAACGAAAGTAAATGTTCAACAAATTAATGGGGAATTACCTACAACTTCCAGTTCAAGAGCTATGGTTTAAATTTTACTGCTCTATGATAGTATTTTCTCCATTTTCTCCATGTTATTTCCTTACGTAAATTTTTCATGTATTGTTTTAATTTTTGCTCTTTGGCATGTATACTATCATGAGTAAAATAAAAAAAATTCTTGCCCTTACTATTTTCCTTACTAGAGGATATTAATAAAAAAATAAATTAATAAAGCTTCGATTGCTATGATTTTATGACGCCAGGTTTTAGAAAGAAGTAAGCAAATCCTTGCTTAACAAAAGCAGACAGACATTACGCAGTTGTTTGCCACGGTCCATCCTGAACAGGTAACAACCTACCAAGCGCCAACTCCCACCCCCGCCTCACCAACTACCCACCACCACCACCACCACCACCACCACTCTCCCGGGCTCTCGGCTTAATGAACAAACTCTTCCGTCTCCTGTTCGGACTTTGTCTATAAATAACAGACTTTTTATGCGAAACTAATTTTTCCGTCTTCTTAGCGCCCGTCCCTTAGTAGTTTGGGATTTTTTTCTATTAACTCCTGAAAATTTTAAAGAATTGGTAGGCAAATGGAAGACTCGCCGCCACCGCCCCTCCTCCTTTTAGGTAACAACGTTAAACTCTTTTTAACCCAGTCGTTAACATAGCTTCTGAGAGAATGATGGGTTAAAGAGTAAATTCTTGAGGATACGTTTTAAGGAAAGGGATCAAGTTAGACGTTGTATTTATCTTTGGAGAGAGAGAGAGAGAGAGAGAGAGAGAGAGAGAGAGAGAGAGAGAGATATTTCACGTCACTGGCTATGCAAAGGAATACTTGCTTTAGTCGCTCGCTCTGCATCTGGTAATGAAATGTTCCCCTAGAACAAACATCGCCATCTCCCTTCCCTTCATCCTGAGTTTTATCATTCTCCGGGTGAAATGTGCCACCCTCATAATTCTTGCTCATTAACCCTTTCCCCTCTATGTTATAGTAGCTGAGTTTTTCATCTCTTTTATTTTTTTTTTCCTGTGTTCAATGTGCCATGCCTTTATGTTCTTTAATTACGTTGATTTGAGCTGAATGTGTAATTTTTTCTACTTTATAATTAGTATTTCTCTTGGCACAAATATGTAGCAACACTTTCATTCCCCATTATTTTTCTTGCGTAATGAAACTTTCCATTACGATTCTACTTTTGTAATTCTGTATTTTAACGAATTTATAAAATCAGTCTGATTTATTTCAAGTTTTTATTCCTACCGTGGTTTAGAACTAGAAATTATTTTGGTTTTGTATCCATCTATGCTTTGGGTAATAATTACTATGTCTTTCAACGATCCATATTGACCTTCAAATAGGTATTGGAACATGTGTAAATTTCTCTCCTCTTTTCAGTTTTATCGAAATCATCGTGAGTTCTCTCTCTCTCTCTCTCTCTCTCTCTCACACACACACACACACACACCACACACACACACACACACACACACACATATATATATATATATATTATATATATATATATATATATATATATAGAGTAGAGAGAGAGAGAGAGAGAGAGAGAGAGAGAGAGAGAGAGAGAGAGAGAACTCACGATGATTTCGATAAAACTGGAAAGAGGAGAGAAATTTACATATGTCCCAATACCATTTGAAGGTTAATATGATCGGTTGAAAGAAAACTCATTAATTATTACCCAAAGCATGATGAATATAATATATATATTATATTTATATATAATATATATATTATATATATTATATATATATTTATATATGTATATATATATATGATATATATATAGTATAATATGTATATATCTCCTCTTTTCAGTTTTATTGAAATCGTTGTGAGCCTTCTATCTCTCTCTATCTGTGTGTGTGTGTGTGTATGAGAAAGAGAACTCACGATGATTTCGATAAAACTGAAAAGAAGAGAGAAATTTACATATGTTCCAATACCCATTTGAAGGTCAATATGGATCGTTGAAAGACATCGTAATTATACCCAAAGCATAGATGAATACACAACACACACACACACACACACACACACACACACACACACATATATATATATATATATATATATATATAATATATATATCCTCTTTTCAGTTTTATTGAAATCGTTGTGAGCCTTCTACCTCTCTCTGTCTTTGGTTTCTTATAACGTTTCGAGGGAGTGTTCTTAGAATGTAATTTGAAGTCAATGAAAACTAAATATACTGTTCTTTAATAAGCTCTGGAGTGTGTGTACGAGAGAGAGAGAGAGAGGACGAGAGAGAGAGAGAGAGAGAGAGAGATGGAAGCCTCACAACGATTTCAATAATTCTGAAAAGAGGATATATATATATATATTAGATATATATATATATATATATATATATATAATATATATATAATCTTCTGTGAAGCCTTACTCAAGAGGGCATTTTCCTTTTTCTCTTTTTTCTGAATACTGAAATGATTTATGTGTAAAATTAAGTCCATTAACTTCCTTCGGTTTGATAAAGCGTTAAAATAGTATACTATTACATTTAGTTTGAGATGAAATATCATGGTTTCCTAAAAACTGATAATTTATAGATAGTGACTTTTTAATGAACTTTGCGTTTGTTAATTGATGCAATTTGGCATTTATCCAAGATTCTATACTCCAGAGCTTAAAGAACAATATATTTAGTTTTCATTGACTTCAAATTACATTTATAAGAAACCAAAGTGACTTTGGGGAATTATTAATGAGTATTGGACTTTTTATTTATTGAAATCGGACTTAAATGTCTAAGAATTTCATTCTTTAGAAATATTTTGCCAAAGCAGCTTTGGTAGTCATCATATCTTGTTCTTAGGTGATCTGACTGGAAAGCCTTGAATGTTCGACTTACCCATGTCTTATTCATCATTAATGTGTGGTATTTACTGTCGCAGCAATTTTAACTATCTAAAAATAACTAATCTTTTAAATTTCCTGTGAAAAGTATCAGTACATTTTGTAAATATTAACTGATTTGTGTTTACTGTATCGTTATGTTTTGTTTGGCACGGGAAAAAAGTATTCAGAACAATTTTATTCCAAAATCTGAAAAATGCCTGTTTAGTACAACGATTTGTACTTGCACAGGGTATTAAAAGCACATCGATGACATCTTCATAGACCATGAACCTGAATTAGTTATTAGGCTGGCATTTAAGAAGAATGACCTAGCGACATATTACGTGTGAAAATGCTGTAAGTACAGTATGGTGGATAAACACTACTTTTGTTTTATTCTTGATGTAAGATTTAATTAGCATAGCCTGCCAGAGTCATTACTGTAACAAAACATTGCTAGGTTATGATAATTAGATCTCTTTAATGGTTAGCACCCGCTTAACTATCTAAACTGATACTATAGTACCCCATTCGCGTTTCGTTACTTTTTCATGAATATAAAATATTATTATGCTATCCTTTTGAAACTAATCGTGTTTAGCAGCCTTTATACACAAAAATGTCAGTTTTACCTTACTTAATTATAGAAGGTTGAAGGACGGTTAGGGTAAGACGCTAGATTGATAAAACACAAATACATACCGATACTATTTACAGAATTCCATTATCGGTTAGGGTCTGCTCGACAAAGTCAATGTACCGAGAATTCGTCATCTTCATCACCTCCCATATCTTTTTATTATTATTAAGTGCTTTCTGTGTCAATAATTTCACGTAATATGCCAACCGTCCTCTTGCCTTAAATTTTATCACTGTTTTGTTTGTTGATTAACCTATTTCAGTAGCCTCTCCTGTAAATCTTGAGATTATCTACAACTCTTAATCAGTGTCAAGGCTAGACAATTTACCATTTTCAATAGCCTCTCCCATAGCGAACCAAAAGATCATTCATATCTTTTAGTAACTTACTTCATAGCAAACTCAAATCATTCATAACAGTAGCCAATCCCAAGCAAATCCTATCAATTATCAATTACCCTTTGTATCGTCACCTATTGCATATCCAGAAATCGTTCACTATTTTAGCAGCCTCTCACATGGGAAATTCAGAGATCGTTAGCAACTTTTAGTAGCCTCTCCCTTGGCAAATTCAGATATCATTCACAACTTTTAGTGATTAGTCCAGTTGCATATTCAAATATTCGCTGGGAGCTTTTAAGAGACTCCTCCATGGCAAATCCAGGTACCTGGCTAATCCAGAGATTAATTGAGTCATTCAGTAGCCTCTTTCATGGGAAAGTCAGAGATCAGTATTGTTTTAGTTGAATTTCAAAAGGAGGATCTAGCTTTTGAAATTCAGTATGTTTTGTTGTTGCAAATAAGATCAACTATTGCTTTTAGTAGCCTCTCTTATTCCATATACAGAGACTATTCACTGATTTAGTAGCTGTCCCCATGGTAAATGTGAAAAACATTCCCCATTGTTAGAAGTCTTTCCTTTGGCAAAACGAAAGATACTTTATCACTTTTTAGTAGCCTTTCAATGCTAATTCCGAGACCATTCACTGTCAGCAACTTCTTCCATGGCATACCCAGACATCATTTACCACCAGGGCCAAATATAGAGGTTATTCATTGCTATTAGTAGCCTTTACCATTACAAATCCAGATGTCATTCAGCACTTCTAGTTGCTTCTTCCATGTCGAATCAATAGGTCATCCACCACTTTTGGAAGCTCCTCTTCTTCACGCCCAGAGAACTATCACCGCTTTCAGTATTGTTATTCATGGGAAACGTAGATATTGCTCTCTCCTTCAGTTAACTTCTTGGAAAACTAGGTTCTCTCTCTCTTCTCTCAGTTATTTCTACAAACGCACTTATTCCATCTACTCAAATTACAAATAAATTTGTAGCCTTATTTTCTCTTTATACCTTCTTTTTTAAACCAAAAATCTAATTTCAATGGCTTCTAATATCCTAATCGGATCGCCATCATTTGTTTTCGATTTTTACAGGGCAGAATCAAAAAACAGATTTCTTTGCCATACAATGCTCTTACGAAATAAACTCTGTGCCATATTTCATATCTGATTGGGGAGCCAACTTCTTCAACTAACGACAATCCAGCTAAGTCATACTTAATTTCGGAGAGCTCGTGATTATTACAAAATAATCACCCTCCAGATTCAGGCACTTCCCATGGATAATTGTTAATAGTGCTTCCTGGCTTAAATAGCTATACAAAATCATCTCTCACTGGAGTTTTTCTGTTTGTGGGGCTCATGGAATCATCATTGCCATCAGAAATCTTACCTCATAAGCCTCAGTCAGATGTTCTGTTCAGTATACGTATGGGCGTGTATGGTATATGTATTTGTTTGTAATTCGGAGTTTCCGTCTCCCAAATTAATGAATTATTTGTTGAATTCACTAAATGAATAAGTCAACAGATGCCTTCATTTGCGGGTCATTAATACTAAAGTATATTTACCCAGTCTTCCGGGGCATATTTGGCTTTTAGTTGAGATGGTTTGATTGTTCGTCCTGAGTTTTCTTTTGCTTTCCCTCTGTCGCTGCTGCGTACATAATGCGCAAACTTTGTTTACTCGAATTACAAATTTGAAGGTTTGGTCCGTGTAGGGAATTGTAGTATTTGAATGCTAGATAATTAAGGTTTTAGCTATGCTTGCCTTCTTCATTATTTATATGTACATATTAATTTTTTTACTTTAAAATATATACATCTCAGTGTTTCATTCGCTCTGATGAAAGCTAGAGATATATTAATACTGCATGCGCTCACATTGCTCATTTAATTGATTGTGATGTTCTTATTTACGCTATACACATGAAATTCGTCTCTTTTGGCGTATAAATTAAGTGACAGAGTATGAATATAGTTTTTATATATATATATATATATATTACTATATATATATATATATATATATGTATAATCAACCAGGATTGCTTATTTCAATTACATTCCTTAGAACTTGCCCTCGTTCCAGAATATCAACCAACCTACCCTTTCTACAATAATATATTTTTGTTTTTCTACATATCTTCTTGGAGAAGGCTTTTATAAATAAACA
>NC_087204.1:65791572-65796572 GCF_015104395.2 Macrobrachium nipponense
GGCTTTTATAAATAAACACTGACCACTACCCGCAGTAAACAAGTGATTCCTCCAGAAAACAGTACATTTTGAAAAAAACCACGGGAGCATATACAATTTAATATCATGAATTTTTTACACAAATTTTCCCAACTAAAATATTATTAATGGAAAGACGAAAGAAAATATAAAATATATATATATCGAGCAAGAAAAAGAGGGAGAGAGAATATCGAACCAGAGAGAGAGAGGAGAGAGAGAAGAGAGAGAGAGAGAGAGAGAGAAATAATAACTATATACATGTGGGACTAATTTATTAGTTGTTCATTTATTTTGAGGTCCTTCATACATCTTACAAATATACGGGTCCAATGGTACATTCCCAGACTAAGATTTAAGTTGTTTTTATTAGTGATTTGTATAATTGCCGATTCCAGTAAATTTCTTGAAACATAATCATTAGATCTAGCAATTACCGAGGTATCACCCCAATTAATACAATGAGATTTTCACTCAGATGGATAAACAGTGCATTTGAAGTTCTGGCTGTTCTAACTGAATACATATGCTGCTTAATCCGAACACATAAATTTTTACTAGACTGACTAACGTAAAACTAAAAAAAACATGGGCAATCCTTATATATATATATATATATATATATATATATATATATATATATATATATATATATATATATATATATATATATATGTATATAGTATATATATATATATAGTATATATATATATATAGTATATATATATATATATATATATATAAATATACGATAATATATATATTTTATATATATATACATACATATATATATATATATATATATATTATGAAAGTATATATTATATCATATAGTATATATATATATATATATATATATATATGTATATATATATATATATACTATATAATATATATTATATACATATAATATATATATATATATATATACCATATATATATATATATATATATATATATATATTATATATATATATAATATATATATATATATATATATATATACATATATATATATATATATATATATATATATATATATATATATATATATATACATATATATATATATATACATATATATATATATATATATATATATATATATATATATATATATATATATATATATATATATATACTATATATATATATATATATACATATATATATATATATATATATATATATATATATATATATATATATATATATACTATATATATATATATATATATATATATATATATATATATATATATATATATATATATATATATATATATATATATATATATATATATTATAATCAACCAGGATTGCTTATTTCAATTACATTCCTTAGAACTTGCCCTCTTCCAGAATACCAACCAACCTACCCTTTCTACAATAGTATATTTTTTCTACATATCTTCTTGGAGAAGGCTTTTATAAATAAACATTTTCATGATATACCTAGTACAATTACGCAACTGTATGCAGTTGAACTTTACTTTCTCAATGCAGTAAGGACAGCCAGTGATAGTTGAAAAAATAGATACAAATGAAACTGGAATAAGTTTGATATCCTTCCTTGAAGGCTATTTAACAACATAAGACGTAACACCGTTCAACCACCCTTGCTTGAGACTCACTTTAGAGGAAATTTTACCGGCATAGTAGTAGGTCTGTATAATCTCTATAAATATGCCGTATAGTTTTGGTTCTGGAGTTGATAGAGAAAGAATCTTTGTTTTTTTCCTAATATCATTGGAAAATTATTCTGCGTGTCACCTTGAACCCTGTCTATTAAATTCGAAATTGCATGTTCCCCTTCTTCAAGATATAGATAAGGTATAAAAACTAATTAACGGAATGTTGGTTGTGGACAATAACGCTGGGCAACAAGTACTTAATTTAGTCAACTACCGACTTATCAAGTCCTATAGGAGAGATTATGTTTTTAAACAGATAAGCATATTTGGCACATGCGCAGTACGCTAGTGGGCATACGCGAACTATGGCAGACGACACTCACCTAATTTAACTTTATTAAGTATTTTGTGCACACTGTACATGTATGGCAGGGTAAGGCTTCTTTCTTGCTTATGTTACATTGTATATGTATTCCCATGTAGGGCTGTATTAATTTCTCAAAATGTGAAGAAAAAAAAATTTCAAAGTTGCTTATGTTTCAAGTTTTTCAGTCTGTTAATTTTACTCACCATGAGAGAAAAAACATTCCATGGCAATAATAAATATTTAAATAATATAAATATTATTTTACTTTCCACAAAGATTTAGAATCCAGTAGTTTCGAACAACTTCACATGACGGCAAGGCAAGCTGTCTGCGTCACTGCCTCTTGATAGTAGAAGTGTCCGAAGCTCATTCGTCGAATTTATCTCGATCATTTTCTGTGAATCCCAACTATCGCTTCTGTGAAGCCTATCGTCATTTTTCACTCTAAAAGCATACAAATGTGATTTTTGTATATTTATTGTTGGTATTTGGGCTAAAATAATTAAATATGTGGAAATGTGGTGGAATAATAACGTTTTAAAGTTTTCTATGTATGAAATCGCATGCATTTTGAGCAGTCTTCCGGAACGATGTCAACCAAAATATGTAAGTCTGAATATTTCAATACATAAATGCTTGTTTGTGCTCTAATATTTATTATAAGATTATATTATCTCATAAAGATCATCTTCAAATTGAAAGATATGACGAATTAGATACGTGTGGGTGAAAACTTCTGTCCATGTGTTGGTACTTAGTAGTTGCGCGAAAATGTTATTGTAACGCCGCTCTCGGCAATGGTTGGCAGACGTTTCATTGGTAGTGTAGACATGGCGGTGTCAGGTTCTGGTTCGTATGAACTTGTAGTAATATTACTCATTTACTGAACAAGTGCTCTACTTTCTACCGCCTGTATTTTGAGCCAGGTTACGAAGTGCTCTGTCCCACTGCTCTCTTTTATCTTAATTCTTTCTAAGCCGTGCATGAGTTGGACAGGTAATGGCTGCCAACCACTCATTTCTCCTTTCCTTGTCATCTCCGTTGGGAATACGATGAAAGGATACTAGTCACCCCTTTCCCACCTATTCGTGCATCCTACAGCAACACACGACAGAACATTGCTTGTAAATTAGGCGCAGATTAACGTGTTATTGTTTGGAAAAGACGTGTTGATGATGTCAACGTTTGATGATTCCTATTGAATAGTCCGTGTTCTTGCCCCACGTAACTATCCATTACAAAACTTCTCAAAAAAGCCATACAAAAATGTAATGGTGGCTCAAGACAGGGAGAAAATAAAAAGCCTTTAATAATGGCAGTTACCACCCCTACACCCAACCATCACACAAGTTTGATGAGCTATTTTTCTACTACTGGTCGTCTTTTGTTGAAAATAGGCATTGATCACGACTCAGTTTTACATGTATTATGTACTTCAACTCTGTTAATTTTTTCATCTAATGCTAATAAATGATGCAACATGTATCAGTGGGTTCAACCTAGTCCTCTTCATCGCTGATTAAGAGCACAGCAACTACTTGCATGAAATAAATCACAGAGCATATTAGTTCTTTGAGACATTTGTAGGATATAATGCCGAGCAGCTTTGTAGGAGAGATTTTGTCTAGCGATTTGGACAATCCCATTTGTAGTGACTTTTTAACCCGTTTTGTGGATGGGAAGTCATTCCCAAACTATAGATGGGCGTGATGATACGTCCATGCTGAATGAAGTGAAGCAGCAGCATCTACATACAGGAAGCAGGGAAACTAAATTTACTTTCATTCCATGACTTGGCAAAACAACGATTGATATTTCAGATCATGAAGCGATTGGCATTTATTAGCCACATGCAGTCGAACAATAGCTTTTCCTATATCGTTTTCAGCTTCATCACTAAACCATTCTCTTATAATTTGTCATGTTTCCTAACAGGTTATGAACTTTATTTGTCCTGCTGAAAAATCCAGTAATATTCTGAGTCCGATTAAATTCAAGTAAGATGAGGATATCGTCCTTGATGGTGGATCCAGCTGTCACAATCTGGTGCGTTTGTTTTCTGGATTTCATTTACCCTTTCTCAAGAAGATTTGTGCTTTTTTTCTTTTTTATCCAACCAAGGCTGTGAGAATATACAACACATCAGCATTATTATTATTACTATAATTATTATTATTTTTTCAGAAGCCTGTATTACAATGAAACCCTTTATGACCAATTTAATGAGCAATGTGTCTTCTTGTTACTAATGTAATTTCATCAGTCATGATTTATGGGTTGCAATAATTTAATCAGTGCATTGCACTGTAAGCACAATATTCCTCCGTTATTTCTTCGCATGTGTGCAAATACATCTCCTTTATAAAATGGGACACGCTTGATCGGAGAATATAAGGAGTTATAAACTGGACTTTGGTTACTAAATATTTACATTCCTATGGATACCTTATTGTGTGAAAAATAGATAATTGTTAACAAATATCTGAAACTAGAAGTTGATTGGTTTTTGTGCTGATGACAAAAAAGAGGTACCAAACTAATCTTGTACGAGTATACTGAAAACTATGCTACACATGTGATATATATATATATATATATATATATATATATATATATATATATATATATATATATTATATTGTCAAACATGTATCCTGACCTTTAAAACCTACATTTAGACACCAAGAGCTCATCAGTAGCTCTGACAGAACCAAAGTTATGACGATTTTAGGTTTAAAGAATCTCGTTGGCGGCCATATTGGATTTCGCCGCCTAGTGGAGTTAGCTCAAACTTTCGAGAGGGACATGGGGGCTTATGTCGTTTATTTTTGACCCCATAAAATAACCTTCAAAAATTGATCCAAAGAGAATGGTCACTGGCCAGACTTTCTTTTTTATATATATATATATATATATATATTATATATTATATATATATATATCTATATAAATATATATATATATATATATTACGCCACAAA
>NC_087204.1:65801572-65804072 GCF_015104395.2 Macrobrachium nipponense
ATAGTGCAACTACGAGGTTTTCCTCCTGTTACACCTTTCAAACCTTATAACGGCAATTTTCATTTCAGTGCTGAATGACCTCATAGGTCCCAGTGCTTTGCCTTTGGCCTAAATTCTATATTTAACTCAACTCGACTCATCCAGCATTATACCAAGACCACCAAAAGACAGATCTATTTTCGTGTGCGTTGATTATACGGCGTACAGAAAACTCATTTGCGCCGAAGAACTTTTTACTTGACAGTTTTATGAACGCTGTGGCTACAGTTCCGGTAACGGTAGCCGTAAAGCGACTTTCCAAGGCTATGGTTACGACAGTTTTTTTATGCGCATGCGCGTGTACTTCTGGGATCCGTCCCTTGTGTTACGCGGGAAGCATATCCCGAAGTGGTATATCATTGAGCTGCTGGGCCAATCACAGCCCGGAAAACTGACGTAGAATGACGTCATCTCCTTTTCTGCCCGTCATCGGAGGAGGACGAATGATGCTGAAAAGTTTCGTGTATTTCAGAAAACCTATTAGGCCTATACTCACCCCTTTGGCTGTGTTCAAGACTACCATTCACTTCCCAGCAATATCAATTGCAATTTTTTTCTGACTAGATACGAACTGCCTTTACGTAGGTCAGTTAGAAAAACATAAAATCAAATACTTAATAGAAGATGGAATTTTCGTTTGGCGGTATAACATTATGGTCTGCGCTTAAACAGATATTTCAATATGCGCCGAAGCTAATCTCTCGTTGTCTCACGAAGTCACTAAGGATTGTTAAACGTTCTATGGCGCCTCTCACGTAAGCCTGCCCTATAAGTCTATAAACCATTCATGGGCGTCATGTCTTCATGAAGTATGTCACTTCTTCCCTGATTTGCCTAGGCATACAGGCTGGAAAACCGTCATGCATGGAACGCTGTGAGTAGGTGACGATTCCCCATTCCTCTTTCGTGAGAGAAATAATGAATTTAATTACATCCAGCTATTTCAGCTTCATAATTTGGTTTGCTACATTGCCTGGAATACTACTCCTCTCATGTCTGGAAAAGGTGCTCTACATATAGGCCTGCTTCCTAACTTGACAGCTGAATTCAAATCAAGCAAGCTTAATTAATGATCACTTGTCTACTGACATTCGTACGCAGTTAATGCAAGGGAGCCAGTATCTCTCTTCTCTCTCTCTCTCTTCTCTCTCTCTTCTTCTCTCTCTCTCTCTCTCTCTCTCTCTCATACGAATATTTTCTGTCATTGCTCCAAGGAGTTTGCACCCTGTATTCCCTGCACTCTTAAAATGCCCAAGGAGCATTTGCCCAAGCAATGTAATCGCACACTTCATCTGTGGATATGGTCAACTCCCATATTAAATGGCGCCGTGAATGATTCTTTCAAATTGTCTCTAGTTGTAGAATTCGCATCCTTCTTCAGTTTTTTGGTTCTTTTGACATATTCCTCTTTAAAATCCAATTTTGCTGTCACTTGAATCAATCAATATTGATTTGTCTAGCTTTATAAGAATTTCTATCTTATTTAATTATCAAGTTCAATTTTATGTCTGTGAGCTTGATGTGGGTTGTCTAGCCCATCTCGTATACTTTTCAGCAAAACAATAGCAACATGACCTCCTATTGCTGGTTAATTGATAACCATTACATACTGTAAATGTAGCTTGTAATACTACTGCTGAGTTAGAATACTGAAACAAATGTTTTCTCATTTTTACAGTAAATAATTCTAACATAAACTATTGAAACAAACAAAAAAAATAAATAAAACTGGGCTAATACACAGTGGTTACTTACACGCTTACTAAGTATCACTGAACTATTTTTGAAAATTAGAGGATGTGGATAATAAAACATCTTACATTAGTCAAGGCAATGATAGACTAATTACTGTCTTGTGGCCCTACGGTCGTATTAAAAAAAATATTATAAACCTTTTACCATTCCTTGAAAAATGAAAAAAAGGAAAAAAAAAAATTAGACTATGGGCCAAAAGCATTTTCTTGACATTGGTCATCATTATGGTAAAAGTCAATACTTTGGAATAAAAAACACACAATCAAACATTATACATAAGAATTTTCTTGAAAAAAAGATAGGGCAAATTACGATTTTAGTCGGCAGGCCAAGACCCTAAAAAAAAATTTTATGGCATTTTTTGTTCACAGCTGGCAACTATGCCAGAACGTATCTCTATAATGTAAGGATTCAAAATTAGCATTTATCCTTTATGGTCAAAATGTTAAAATTTTGAAATTTCCCCATGAAAAAATATTAAACGCCAAATTTTGGCTCAATATCAAAATCGAAATGAGGGAGCAGGATAATTCTATGCAGTACATGACATTCCGAACAACTTTTGTTAAAATAAACTTCACCCAAATATCTCATATTTGCCCTGCGCAAGATTTTACTCTTCATAGTATGCAGGATTTTGAAGTTTGTGTGCAAGATTATTAGTTTCATGCGCGTGATTTTGAGATTAAGATGTGGGCTTGTGTAG